>NC_140959.1:76323066-76675566 GCF_014529385.1 Adiantum capillus-veneris
ATTCTGCTTCATTGTTGCTAGTTGAACCTGGTAGATTGACCTTCTCTTTCATGAACACCTCTCCACTTGGGTTGAGCAACACTAGCCCTCCCCCTGCTTTCCCTGTGGCTCGTCAAAAAGCTCCATCAAAGAACAAGGTAAAAGCATTGGGAATACTTTTTGGTGGTGGCAATGGTAGGGTCTTTACTTGAGGCACCTTAATTTCCTTCTCATGTACCCTATAAGTGAGAATCCCTGCCAATTGCGCACGCACACTATCTTCTACCTTGAAAGAGTATTGAAACTCTTGCAACTCCATAATCCACTTTGAGATCCTAGTACTAAGATTCATTTGAGATGACACCCAAGGGAACAAATTCTCTGCGGTGAGGATTACAAAAGGTTTTGGGAGCAAGTAGGATCTAAACTTTCTCACCGCAAACATGAGAGAAAGCATCATGAGTTCTGCTTCCGTGTAGTCTCTCTTCAAAGCATTCATGACCCTCCTAGCAAAGTAGATGGGTCGCATCCTTGTACTGTGGGGATCTTGTTGTAGCAACACGGCACCAATTTTTTCTCTTCCAACACTAGAGCTAACAAAGAATGTGTACTCCCAACAAGGAGGCATGAGTGTTGGTAGCTCTGACAAAATGACTTTAATGTTACAAAAATACTCTTCAAGCTCATCAGACCATGCAAATTCTACTTGTTGTGTCAACTTTTGCAAAGGATGAAGCAACTCCGAGGCTAAGTGAATGAAGCGTGACATATACTTCACCTTCTGAATGAAAGAGATGACCTCCTTAAGACTCTTCGGTGATGGGAGCTCAATAAGAGCCTTTGCCTTTGAAGGATCCACCTCAATGCCTTTATAGGAAACCTTGTGACCGAGCAAGATCACTTCATCCTCAGCTATGTGACACTTGTCGGGGTTGAGTTGACCTCCCATGTCATAGAGCTTCTTTAAACCTTCTTCTACCCTTTGTAGATGCAATGATTTTGAGCTATAAATGCAAAAATCATCAATAAAAACCCTAATGGACTTTCCAAAGAATGCTTGAAACACCATGTTCATGAAACGTTGGAATGTTGCAGGAGCATTTGTCAGACCAAATGGCATGACTCGAAAAGCATAACAACCCCAAGGAGTGATAAAGGTTGTTTTCAATTGATCTTCCAATGCGATACCTATTTGAAAGTAGCCTGAGTAGCCATCACACACAGTGTACTTCTCATGACCAGCTACCTCATTTAGTATCTCATCCTGAAATGGGAGGGGAAAGTGATCTCTTTTTGTTGCCTCATTGAGTGGACGGTAATCCACACACACCCTCCACTTTTCATTTTTCTTAGGAGTGGCAACAACGGGAGAGACCCACTCTGAATTCTCCACTGGATAAATGAAACCTGCTGCTAGAAGCTTTCTTACCTCCTTGAGTAAAGCCTGCTCCTTGATGACTCCTAGCCTTCGTAGCTTCTGAGCCTTAGGTGTGGCCTCTGGCTTCAACTCAATTTTGTGTTGAACAGCATCTACTCCACGCACATCGGTGTAGTCTTTAGCAAAAATCCTAGGAAATTTCCTTAGCACACATTTGAACTCCTCTCTTTCATCCTTTGTAAGTGTTGTTGATAGAATACCTTCCAGCATCCCTTCATCTTGAACACCTTCGTTCTCTTGAGGACCTACCTCCTCCAAGCCTTGACAAGAGGTCTCTTGGTTGCTTGGCTTAAACCTTACCCCCATGACTTCGATGGAAGACTCCTCTTCAGTAATGCTGCCGCTACTTTCTTCTTCTGAAGTGCTATCGGTCCAACCTTCTTCCATCTCACTTTGAGATGATTCTTCATGGAGCTCCTCTTGGCGTTGCTCCTTCATGTCAAAGACAACCTTCTTATGATTGTCATTCCTGCAAATTAATTTCCCACTCTCCCAATCCTGCAAAGCTCGCATTTTCATTAGCCATGGTCTTCCTAGGATAAATGGATAACCACTTCCCTTGGTTGACATAACATAAAAATCCACCGCTTTCTTAATGCCAAAGGCCTCTACAAAGACAATTTTACAAATGCCTACACACCTAGCCTTGCTATTGTTTGCCATCTTGACTTTGATTTCAGGTGTCTCCTGGATGTGCATGCCTAGTCTTTGCATGAGTCCCCCTGTCATGATGCAAATTTGTGCACCTCCATCCACTAGACCTTTCCTAACCAATCTTCCTTTGATGTAACAGTCTAGCACCGGTGTAATGTCCTCATTCATTTCAGCTTGTGCAATTTTTACAACAGGAAAACTCTCTTTTACCTTTCTCCTAGTGCTAACTGCCTTTGTTAAATCCCTCCTAACTTGTGGGCATAATGCAAGAAACTGAGGCCATGAGATATCAGGACCCTTACCTCACATGTCTTCCAACAGGTTGTATGGAGCCATACCATGTCCAAGAGGAAAGTCTTGGAGATTGATACGATGTCGAGTGCTCTTAGCTTCCTTGGTCTCCTTTGCCTTTTTACCTTGTCCATGGTCACTCTGTGATGTGACTCCTTATTTCTCTTTACCTTTCCCTTGGCCACGCTTAATGCCATTGGCTTCCATGTCAACCTAATTTGAATTTTTCACCTCTACCACATGCACATTTGGATCTGGCAAAGGTGGAACTCCTTCTACCCCTTGTGGAGGTGGTCTTGGTCCATTTGGCCTTTGTAGAAGCCTTGGTTGTTGACCAGCTCCTTCTCCTGCATTCATCACTGGGTAATTCAAGTTAGGTCTCCCTGGCTCTCCACGGGGCCAAGGACAATTATACATCCCATGTCCAGACTCTCCGCAATTCCAACATTGCAAGACTCTCCTAGTTGGTGGCTCTCTCTCTTCTCACTTCTTTGCTTGTCCCTTTGGACCTACAGCTTGTGCAAGGTGAATTGACAGGCTGCTTAAAGATTCATTTAACTTCTCAATCACTTGAGCCGTTACCTCAGGAAGCTCCCTAGATGTTGATGCTTGTGACTTACCTTTGGGTCTAAGAACTTCTATTGGAACCTCTCCCCTTAAGCACTTGAGTTTCCTATACTTCTCAGCAGCCCTAGTTTTTGCTGCATCAAAAGTAGCAGGTGCACCCGCCTCAACTTTTACCTTAAGGTCAGGAAAGAGTCCGGCTATGAACCTCTCCTTCTTTAGAAATTCTGCACCATCACCAGGGTTAGCAACATTTCGTATCCATAGAGCCCAAAGACGTAGAAACTCTTTCTTGTACAAGTAGTAGTCATCTAAGTCTTTTTGCTTATGAGAAATAATGTCTTGCCATAATTTTTGAGTGTTTTGGGGATCAAAGAAGTATTTCTTCAAACGATTCAAAACTTCTGTGTAATTCCCCTTAACTTCCTCAGGCAAAGAGTCAAACCAAGTGCTAGCATCTTTCCTAAGGACCACCTCAAACATTTCTACACGTTCTTGATCAGTTATTATCCTTCTGATACGGCAAGACATCTTGAAATTCGCTAAAAATAATTCAGCATCCTCTCCAGACTCTCCGCTAAAGTGGAGGAAGGCCTGGCTCACAAAGTACCCACAATACCTAATCCACTTGGTAGAGGCACCAAAAAACATCAGAGACAACCTCAGCTTTTGTCCTCTACCAAGGATCAGGACGTGGAAAGCGCATAAAATCTTGCAAAGCAGCCAACCCACTTGGCTGAATTACCCTAAGCTGTCGGGCTTGAAGGCAGGTGAGAGAATAAGTGTCCAATACATGGTGAAAATCCTAACGGGCGCCATCAAGTTGTTCACTGGCTCACCTGACCTTACATGCATCATGATGAAGAAAATATGCAAAACCCTCTTAGCAGTATTTGAGACTTTCAAGCCAGGCCAGGTGACCGACAACATCTTTTTCTTCCAGGATACTTACCGATGCGCTTATGATCTGTCTGGTCAGCCTTCCAAGGAGGTGATACATGCACTGTATCAAAGGATAATGTTTCTACCATCCTATCACCTCCAAGATTTTGAAGAAGTGTTCTACACAGGCTTCTTCACACTAAATACAGATATTTTCGGCCCTACAATGATGAATCTACATGCAAGATACGAATCACTGATCAAGATGTGAGAAACGATACGATGAAGAAGCGGATCAGTGGCCATGTCGGGGATGACATTAGCAAGGAGGGGGGGAGTGTTAGAAGGTGGACACACCCCACATCAACTAACTACTCGGAAGATTATTATTTTTGTAATTGTTCATTCATTGAGGAAAACCTGATTTTTCACCTTCTAAATATTGGGACTTACAGAAGTTTCCAGATTGTATCCAAGGTTTGATAGTTAGATTGAGTAGATGGTTGATTTTGGAACTTTAGGGTTTGAGAATTGTAAGGTATATACCACTTTTTGACCTTAATGAAAAAAACCTTTTGTCATTTTTGAAAACAAGTTTTAAAGTCTGTGAGTGAGCGTACTGTGTACGAGAGAGAGTGTGAGCTTTATCTTGACGCTACGTGTGCTCTAGTGGTCCGAATCGAGTGTGGAGAATTGCAGCGTGCAGCCCCCGACGAGAGCTATGCAACAATACCTACATTGCGCGCGTACAGTGTTGTGCTATGACACGTACATAGTGGGAATGCATGCTACAAGATTTATCTTGTAACTTTTTAGATACATAGTGAGGCGGTCCGGGGCGGGCAACAAGAAGAGCAACCTCTAGACACCCTTCAAGGCTCCCGTGTTGCTCAATTGGGTTGGGGTTGGAAAAAACAACAAACACACACACAAACCCGCAACCTAACCCTACACAAATTTGGGGCACCACCTAGTTTTGGATGCGAACTAGGACGCGTAGAGAGAGAGAGAGAGAGAGAGAGAGAGAGAGAGAGAGAGAGAGAGAGAGAGAGAGAGAGAGAGAGAGAGAGAGTGCTCGGGTTGCTTTGAAACGTATCGGCAATGATCAAGCAAACACAACTATATATTTAAGAAAGAGAGAGAAAGGGGGAGGGGGTGCTTGTTGCATTAATACCTTCTTACAAATCTGTCATGACAAATCAAAGTGAAATTAGTATTTGTTCAACATAGCTTGCGTAAATTTCACCACAACACATCACAAGAAAAGCCACCCCAATCACTGTCTTAAAGCCAGGGGAGTCCTCTCCACCCTGTCGCCCTCTTACAGTATGTGGGATTTATGGCTAGATTGATGACAACACCAGAGACAAGCTATCAAGAACTTAACAAAAAACACCAAGACACTTACGCATCATTGTTGTCCATTACTTCACGTTGGAAGGGAGACAAAATATCCAAGCTTAGTCCAAATCCACCCTCCTTGATTCAGCAAATGTTGGGCTTACACTAGTAGGAGAAATGATAGATTTCCTACTCTCAATTGAATGATCACTCTCTCTCTTACAATGGCATAGAGTTCCCTTGCTAATCCCCTATTACAACACATGCACATGCATAAGACAATGAGCTTCCACTCAAGAGCTCCTTCTAGAGAGGTTGAGCTTGGCTTCTCAAGCTATAGCATAGTGCTCTTGCTTATGGCTCCCCCTTTTTGTGCTAGCTACACCCTCCTTTTATAGCAATTTTGAAGGCTAGGGTTACTCCTCTAACCATGGTTGGGTTAGATTTTCAGCAATTTATCTAATTTCTTTTGCTTGGAATTATCAAGAAGTTGGTGGGGAAAGAGAGAGGAGAGAAATGGAGGTGATAGGACTTTTCATAGTGGGTTAGTGTTAGTAGAGTTAGTATTAATTTACAAATGGAATTGGATATTTACAATGGGAGTATCCATGTAGGATACAAATAAGGAAGAAAATCTCTTAAGAGGTAAGAAAAGGTGGATTTCTTACCAGGTTGATGCTCCAAGTGTCTTGAGTAGGGCCAATTTTGACGCTTGTTGACGGTCCACTAGCTTTGACGGTACATTTTTTCTCCACTCTTGACCTTCCTTGAGAGACAAGGTAATTGAAGCTGAGTAATCAACCACCATGATGCTGTCTTTTAAGAGAAGAGGCTGAATTTTGTGGTTTTTTTATAGATATGGGTAATTTGGAAGAGGAAAAATGAGACTAGGTGGTCAATTTTGGAATGGAATTGTGTGTGGGAGGTATGAGTTGACCATGGGTTCTCTTATTCTTCAAGGTTGAGGAGAAGGTGAGTAGGGTGCAGAGAGGAGTGGTGAGAGAGGTGGGGATGATGAGTGGAGAAGTGTGTGTGAAAGAGGAAAATGATAAAATGGACGAGAGAGTGTGGCTGCATAGCATGGGAAAACTGGGGTCCACTAATAAAATCATAGCTCACAGCTCGTAGCTCAAAAACATATGAAAACATTTGAGGCAAAAGTTCAGCTCACGAGCTACAACTTTTGTTTGTATCACCTTTTCAAATTCGGAGAGCAAGTGAACTTTAAAAATTCAGCAAAACCGACCGTTTTTTTCCACTGCACAAGGTCCTTGTGGGGTCCTTCTTTGGATGATTCTTTTGAATACCTCCAAGAGTGAGCCCTCCATAGTGCATGTATGCATGCCACCTACCCTTGACCTTATTTGGTAGGTCTATAATTGAAGATATTGTTGAGATTATGATATAAGTGAATATTACAACTAAGAAAATCAAATATTGAGGGGTCTAAAAAATATGTACATGTCAAATATAAATAATATAAGTGGGAAAAATATAAAGGGGTCAAAAGAAATCTCTCTTATTATGAGGCTACCATAAAAAGATAAATATTTTTGGTGTTCTAATTTTTTAGGAAAAAAAAACAAAATAGATGTAGGAAGGGAAAAATCACAATAGATTTTTGTTGGGATGGAGTTACACAAAATATAAGAGAAGCTTACATGAAAATATTTCTATATGGAATAAAGAGTATGAAAAATGGTAAGAAAAATTGTGGTAATGGTGAGGCAATGTACACACACACCTAGGTAGAAATATTTAAATAAATACCAAAATAATTATGAAAAAATCTTTTATTTAGGCCCTATATACAAAGAAATATTTTCATACGCATAGGCCATAATATACTTATATTTTTTATATTTTTTATTTTTTTGGCTCAACTAGCCCAATGACTAGCTAATTGAGGGTTTTTTTAAGAAGATATGGGAAAAGTCCCGTGACTCACGCACGCCTATGTACAGTGAAATGGTAGGGATAGCCACAGTGTTTGGGTGATTTTGGTAGGGTGAGGTAACTCACTGTGGCAATTACAAAGAGCCGAAAAACGGCTATCAATAGTTATATTTCCTATAATGTACATATACATATTCAAGTATAATAATATGCTTTCTATCTCATCCTATTATTTATCTCAGGGGTAACCTATTCTTACTTTACCATCAGAAAATACTATGCAAAAAGCGTCAATAGCTCCGCCTCTTTAACTTGGGGCAAAAAAGCATTGATTCTTTATTTCTACTATCTCGTTATCATCTCACACCTTAGCTAGATCCTATATCTAGGGTTTACTCCAATATATATATATTCTATGTATTCTTATATTTCTTTTTAAATAGCTACTAGGGGGGAATCAAATCCTAGTGGGACACTATGTGGCATGATTTCAAAGATACACTTATTTTAATGCATTATTGCAAGCATAATTACAAAGCTTTTTCAAGGAGAAATTTCATGCTTTCATATGGCATGAGGTGTCCTTTGGAATCAAATGAAAGTCTAAGCTAAGGGGACCAAAGGAAGACTTTTGCTACCAGAAATGCATTTTTTGCCCATATTTTTACTTTTTTATTTGGAGCCACGGTTGAGGAGATAGGATCAAAATACTAGACCCCAGTCTGCCCACATCATGCAGGGACAACTCATTTTCAACTTTTTCAGTTTAGGTTCACACTGGCTGTTCTCTTCTTGTGTAAACCCTTGGGGGTTCCCTTCACCTATAAAAGGGGATCTCTTATTCCTTGAAAAAAAAACTCAAGCATTCAAGCCATTGATGAGAGGAATTCATGAGGGAGGGAGTAGTAATGCCAAATTGTACTTAGTCATTAACATAAACCTAAGCCTACACTTTGTCCTAGAAGAAGACCAGCCATTCTTGCAACAAGATATCCTTGGAACATCAACTCTAACCAAAGAAGGTCTTGCACTTGGCGTATCAATCAAAGTGGAGTTCTCCCCTCTTCTTCTCTCTCCACATCAATAATGGTGCCGAAGGGTTTGTCAAGTAAGATGTGTTCTACATTGATGTTTTCTTGATTTCTTGTTGTTTTCTTTTTCATCTCTAAACCAACATATATATATATATATATATATATATGTATCTAATCTCATCTCCTTAACCAAACCTATCTCTCTCATTCTTAGTAATTCATCCTCTCTACAAATTCTAGGTTCTCTTTGCTACAGGTACATCTCTCCCCGCAGTATCCTTATTGCCTACGGGCAATAAGGATAGGGCTTGAGAGGGAAACTTCTCATCTCTTCACTTCCCTCATATCTACATTTCACACATACTATACTAGATGAATAACCCACATGATGATAATTTCTATCGCTTTCACTCTGTACGGTCTATTAGAATTAACGTATGGATTAGCCATAAAATACACTTTCAACAACATATAGTGTTTCTCTTTGGCCCAGAAAGGATCAATGAAATACTTCTATCACCGGATCCCATCATACTACCTCTAATAGACTATAATTTTTCTTTTGATGTAAGCGTAGTTATCTTGCTATGAACCAAGAGGATTTGTACACACAATTAATCCCAATCACTAGACAAAATATATATATTATGGTAAGCACAAAACTACAATTCCAAAGAACAATTCGTAGCCTATTTGGTCAGCCAAGATTGAATGCCATTAACTCATCTCTTAACCGTTTCATATTACCCATGATACGATATGACCATAGCCTTGATGTTTTCATCTTTGTGTTGTTTTGACACTCTCTTTTGTGTTCTTTCTTTGTGTGTGTGAGTGCAAGAGAGAAAGAGTGAAACTTCTTTGATTGCACTTCCGTCCAAACCCTAGTCTTCATGGAATCTATGGTTTAACTCCTTCATATAGTTTTTTGGAGTTCTCTCACAAACTCTCACAGCCATAAGCCCGGTGCTTTCCTGGCAAGACCGCAAATTTCTCGACAACGGTCCGGTTTTGCGAGCTCTTTCTACGAGCTTCATCTGGTGTTTGGGTGAGCATACGTTGTCCGATTTTGCATTGCAGCATATCCACGCGTTCAAATTGAGTAGAACTAAACATTAGACACTTTAGATTTCGGAAACAAAGACCTGCAGATTTCGCCCAGACATCCTATGTGATTTTGCACCGGGTGTTTTGGGTTGGGGTTTTGGTTCATAGACCTTAGGGAGAGGGACCTATTGGTGTTAGTAGGGTCTCCTTCAAGTTCTATGGTGTTTCGGGATTGTTTGATGGGTGTTCGGCTCTAGAAAGCGTTGTAGGAAGTTTCCTCTTATGAACTCTTGAAGGCTGTCACTTAGACAATTGGTAGAGATAGACCTCTGTAGGAATTAGTTAGGAGTCGATCGAGTGTAGGTTGACACCTTATGATTTCTTCCACGCGCCTGCGGGTCGAGATTCCTCCTTAGCTGACATTATATGTTAGGTGAGTTCTCGCTGTACTGACGTCCGTCGCGGCGTATCCGTCCAACAATCTACGTTTTTAGCGTATACTCTTCTCGTCGTCATCATCACCGTCGTCACCGACATAGAGAGTCAAAATTTAGTAGATACGAGATTTGCAGATTTTAGCCCTTAGCGTTTTCAATTTTCAGCCCGTCTCATCGTTGTCCTCATCATCGTTGACATCATCGGCAAGTCCATTGCATTGTAGAGATTTGTGCAATCAATAGTAGACCGCTCTCTCGCCATAGAGAGTGGGACCTTTGGAGGAGGGTTTGACAACATTCTGGTGTCGCATTCTTCTCTCTCTATCTCTCAATATTAGCACCTTCATTCACAGTGTTTATCCACTTTGTTTGTGATGATTTGCACTCTCTCACTAAAGGAACTGAAGGCTCTCCCTTCTGTAAGTAAAAGGAACCCTGGAGCACAATTCAGAGCACTCATCTTGAGCAAAGTTCAACATTCATTTCCGCTGCACATTACATTGGTATCAGAGCTTTGGCAGTGTTTTGTATCACTCAAGTGAAGAATAAAAAGAGTATTTTTTTTTCTTGTTGTAGTCGCACGTAACGCAAGTCCACTTGGGCGTGTCAATTCCTAATTGTGTTTTTGAAGAGTGACAAGAAACCCAAGAAAGAAGGGCTTGTCCAGCCTCCCCTTGTTTCTCTTTTCACTCATTGAGAGCATACCGCACTTAGCGGCCGACCAATTGACGTGAGGTGGGAAAAAGCAACCTTGGTGTGAGTGTAAGGCCGCCAAGGGGTGCACCCATGGGAAAGAGAAGAGCTTGGGTAAGAGAATATACTTCTCTAACACAGACTGCAAGATAAAGAAAGACTTCAAGAACCCTAGAACTCAAGAACTCAAGAACCCAAGAACCTAAGAACCAGAAGAACCTAAGTTCCTCGTGAACTTAAGAACCCAAGACCTCAGTGTATGGTCATCACCCAAAGCGGCATGGATACTTTGCATGGAGGTGGTGAGCATGGAAGTGGTGAAGAAGAATTCTCCCCACCAGGTGGTTTTTTCGACCCTCCCCCTTCCCCATCTACGCTAAGGATTGCACCAAATCCTATGAAGGCTTTGCTTAAGATGATGATGGACATGATGTTACAACAAGGAGTGCAACACGCCACCTTGGAGCACGAGCGCAAAGCAAGAAAGACAGAATTGGATCGCGAGCATAAAGAAAGAAAGGCAGAATTGGAACGCAAGCACGAAGAAAGACGGTTAGCCTTGGAGCGTGAGCGTGAGCAAGCATGCTTGGCAGCCGAAGATAGACGAGTGGCCTTGGAGTTAGAGAGTGAGGTGCAGAGAGGCCAACACATGAAAGAGTTGGTCCTACAGGTACTTACCTTGAAATCCAAGACGGTCAAAGATGTTGGTTGTTCATCAAGTGGCACAAGCCGAGATTCCAACTCCAACAATCCCAACATTGAGAAGTTGACATTAAGTAAGTATGATGGTAAGATGGATGCTAATGTTATTCATAATTGCTTGCATCAATTTTATTGCTTATTTAGCAACAACTAAGAAGACAGGGAATAGCAAAGTTTTGATGGCAACCATGTATCTTGCCGGTGATGCCATTAATTGGTATCAATCATGGCAAGAGGAGCAATTGGTCGCACACCTAGAGGAAGCCGAGGTCAAAGTGTCCCTTTGTTTCAATTGGGCCAACTTCCAAGACAAGGTCAAGGCACAGTTTTTTCCACCTCAGTACCTACCGTGGTTAAAAGAAGATCGGTGCAATCTCAAGCAGAATGGTACACCAGTCATGTCTTTTTCTAACCGTGTTTTACAACTTGGCACCCAATTATGCAAATCAAATGCAAAGTGCAAAGAGGCTTTTATGTTCAGGTTGGATGACTATATCAGGTTTGATGTTGAAGTCCTCGACCTGGTAAATCTCAACAAGGCGGTAGCGATTGCTCTCGCACAAGAGATGAAGCACAATAAGGGAATGCCTAAGGAAAACAAGACTTCTCCAAGTACCACTCAGACTTCTCAAAACCCTCAGAATGGTAAGAACGGTAAGAATGGTAAGAACGGTACTCTTCTAGCCAATCTTCTTCTATTCCTTCGATAAAGAACTGTAACAATGAATCTAAGGGTAAGGCTAAAACACCTGCTAAACCTAAGCTAACCCCTGATGAAAAGACCTCAAAAGGAATTATAGGAGGATACATAATGGCATAAGAACAAGTCATTTATGCTAAGGAAGGTCGTTGTTATCAATGTCACATGAAGGGTCACATTAAAGTGGCTTGTCCTAAGACAGCCCCACCTAAAGAACCTAAGGCATCCACACCTACCACAAGCACTCTAATGAACCGACCACAAGCACTCTAATGAACCAATCTAAATCTTCAAATGTTTTTGACACATGAAGGGTCAGTGTTTTGTCATATTGTTTGATTCTGGCAGTATGCATGATGTGATTAGTGCCTCTCTTGTCGAGAGAGACCACCTAGAGGTTAGTCCAGCGTCTCCTCTTGAGGTGCCAGACTTCGCTCTTGGTATGTACTCTCTCATCACACAAAATTCCGTGATGTGATGTTTATAGTTCAGCAAGCTGCCTTCCCTAGGAAATTTGTCGTGTCTCCTCTCTCGGGATGTGATATGCTTTTGGGAATTAGATGGTTTTGTGAGCATAACCCTCTCATTGATAGGGAGGAAAATTTCTCACTTTAAATGCCAAAAGTGACTCTCCCATGATCATTTATTGGTGAGGAGGATCTTCATTCTTTGCCTATCATTTCTCATGTGCAGGCAAAGAGTGAATTACGACAAGGAGCACAAGCAGCATTCATCTATGCCTCTCCAATTACCCAGATCAGTTAGACTCCAGATAGGTATTCAACTTTGTTTACCAATTTTAAGCATCTCTTTTTGTAGGATGATCTTCCACCCCGTCTCCCACCCGAGCGGCCGGAGGACCATCGCATCGAGCTTACGGAGGGGGCACAGCCTATCAGTAAAGCTCCCTGTCATTTGAACAAGACTCAGGAAGAAGAGTTAGAGTGGCAACTCACAGAGTTGGTGGCTAGAGGATTCACACATCCTAGTGTAAGTCCTTTTGCTGCTCCTATTTTATTTGTCTGCAAGAAAGATGGTTCATCTCATTTGTGTGTTGATTATAGGGCATTGAAAAAGATGACCATCAACAACAAGGTTTTGATGCCTCGCATTGAGTATATCCTTGATCGGCTCAATGGGGCAAAGGTCTTCAGTAAGGTCAATCTCAAGAGTGGATACCATCAAGTAAGGGTATTCAAAGGTGACATCTTCAAGAGCGCTTTTTGCGTAGAGCGAGGGCAATGGGAGTATGTTGTTATGTCTTTTGGATTTCCAAGTGCCGTGGGTACATTTAATCGTCTCATGGTTGACCATTTTGGCGATATGGTTGGTATATGTGTGTTCATCTTTTTTGATGATATTCTCATTTTTTCTGCATCGTGGGAACAACATGAAATAGATGTAGAAAGAAAGGATATTAACTCATTTGGATGAATGTCAGTTGTACATTGTAGCTAAGAAATCCGAGTTTTTTCTCACTGAAGTTACTTATCTGGATTTTATCATTTCTGCAAAAGGCGTCAAGCTAGACCCCGTAAAGGTGGAACATGTACGTAATTGGGATTTTTCCAAAACTGCATATGATATGCATTCTTTTCTTGGTTTATGTCAAGCATATAGTTCACACATAGAGAATTTACACGCATTGTAGCACCTTTGACAAATGTTTTGAAAGGGGTAAAGACTTGCTGACAGCGCGTGGATTTACCCAAGGCATCCATTGGGGCTTTCACAACTCTCAAGGTCGCAGTGACAAAAACACTGTGTCTTATCCTTGCCTCTTGGGATGACCCCTTTGAGGTATGGATGGATGTGAGCAATGTCTCCATAGGCGTTGTGCTTCAGCAGCATGATCGTCTTGTAGCTTTCCTTAGTCAAAAGCTCAATAGTGCAGAAAAGAACTATCCTGTTATGATAAGAACTTTTGTCTATCATTCACTCTCTTAAGCATTGGAAGCATTTTATTTATGGTAGAGAGTTCACAGCTTGCATAGATCACCAAGCCCTCAAGTGTCTCCAGTCTATGCCTAGTGCACATTGGAGTGATCGCCAAGCACGATGGTCCCAAATTTTTGAGAAATTTGGAGGTTTGATTGAGTATGTGCCTGGAAAAGCTAACCCTTGTTGCAGATGTGTTAAGTCGCAAAGGATAGATCTTGGCTCTTGAGTCAAGATCCACAGTTTCTCTTCACGGTGTGTCTTTCGACAGCATGAAGAACCAATATGCGGATTTCGAGTTTGGTAAGCAATGGTTGCAGGCTCTTGCTTCCCAAGGGCCAAGAAACAATCTCATTTGTGATGGTTTGTTGTATTTTTGTCAATGTCTATGTGTGTTTACCTCTCTCAAGCCAACCATATTTCATGATGCACATGACCCTATCACGGGTGGGCACGTGGGAATGAACACCACTCTAGAAAAATAAGAAAGATTCTTTTATTGGCCTAAAATGCAAAAAGATGTGTTTCATTATGTCACACAGTGCACTATTTGTCAAAAGATAAAAGCTCCTCAAGGTAAGCAGCAAGGCCTCTTGCTTCCGTTGCCTATCCTTGATGGACCTTTTCAAGATATTTCCATGGATTTTGTGACTAACCTTTCACCTAGTTTGCATTCAAGGAACACTCAATGTTTGACAATTGTTGATCATTTCAGCAAGTTTTGCATGTTGATTCCTTGTAAGGCCACAGCCACCGCACAAGATGTGGCAGAGCTGTTCATAAAGCATTGGTACCCCCTATGTGGTTTGCCAAAATTGATTGTTTCAGATAGGGATGTTAAGTTCACGTCTAATTTTTGGCGCACACTCTTTGAAAATTTTGGCACGGAGTTCAATTTTTCATCGGCTTTTCATCCACAATCAGATGGTCAAACAAAGATTTACAATCAATTGGCTTTTGATGTTTTAAAGTCATATGTGCATGATTAGCAGTCTCGTTGGGAGCTCTATCTCCCATTGGTTCATGCTTTTTTGAATGCTTTTTTTCCGCTACCATTGGTCGAACTCTGTATAAGGCAGCTTTTGGTCGTTCGTTCTCGTCACTTTTGAATCGCTCGGTCAGTCAAATGCCTGATTCCAATGCTGAAAGTCAGTCGTTGGATGAGATTTCTGAGAACACTACAAGAGGCTATTCATATTAGCGATGCTCACATAGCGACGCTCAAAAAAAAAATTCCCGGCGTCGCTATGAGCGTCGCAAATTTCTTTGTAAATTTGCGACGCTCATAGCGACGCCGACTGGGTTAAAAAAATAACAAAGAGCGCCCAAAAACTCAGATCTCAGATCTGAGTTTTTCGGCGCCCTCAAGCAACGAGCAGGTAACGCTCTCCCTCTCTCTCTATCTCTCTCTCTCTTTCTTCTCCACACACACACACACACACACACACACACACACACACACACACGAGGAGAGGAAGGAGAGCCAAGTATGCTCCTTCCCTCTCCTCACTCTCATGTTCCCTTCCCCTCTTTCTCTCTCCCTCTCTCACACACACACATAGTGTTTTTGAGAGAGAGAGAGAGAGAGAGAGAGAGAGAGAGAGAGTACAAACATAAACAAAAACGCACACACACACATACATAAACAAAGAATGCACACACACATTGAGAGAGGAAAAGAGAGAGAGAGCATGCATAAACAAAAAACGCACACATTGAGAGAGGAAAAGAGAGAGAGAACATGCATAAACAAAAAACGCACACATTGAGAGAGGAAAAGAGAGAGAAAACATGCATAAACAAAAAAACGCACACACATTGAGAGAGAAAGAGAGAGAAACTAATTTAACGTCGTAGGAAACTAATTAAAATTAAAAGACCTAAAGATCTAGCCGACGAGGAGTTGAACTCAAGACCTATTATTCAAGAGGGAAATGGCATAACCAATCTATCATACTTGGCATGGGTGATAGAAAGGTTATACCATTTATCTCTTTTTATTGGCACACACATCCACACACACGCACACACACAAGAAGAAGAGAGTTATAACGTCGTAGGAAACTATCCTAAAATACGTTAAAGATTAGGTTAGATGTAGACTTACGTTAAATTAGATTTAGGTTTATTTAAGTTAAATTAGATTAGATTTAGGTTTATTTTTAATTAGATTTACGTTTATTTACGCTAGATTTAGATTTACGTTATATTAGATTAGATTTAGGTCTCCAAAGACTACGATGCCTGCATGAAGCGGGTGAAGAAAGCCCTCAATGGAATATAGGGTATTGCTACCTTCACTCATGGTGGGCTCCGTCGATCCAAAAGTACTGGTGAAATGTCTTCAGAAGATAGGAAAGAAGGTGGATCTTCAGGGCGGCAAGAGTCACTACATCCTCGACACAATGACCATCTAGACAACCTCTAGTCATTCAACAGCAACTTCAAAGTTAGTAACAAGAGCAAGAACGGTCTAAAGGGCCAATTGCTGTCGTCAGATGTGGATGGAGATGAGGCAGCGTCACCGCCGGAAGTTAACTCTCACATCTTTAGTGATGAGAATGCCAACTCTTGCCGAGTTATGTGAAAAATTATGTGTTAAATCAGTTTTAAGGTTCATATAATCCCTGTTAGTTTAGTTCTTTGTTTTTAATATAACATAATTTACGTTAGATTTAGATTTATGTTATATTAGATTAGACTTAGGTTTATTTAGGTTTACCCACACACACACACACACACACACACACACACACACACACAAGAAGAAGAGAGTTTTAACGTCGTAGGAAACTATTCCAAAAGACGTTAAAGATTAGGTTAGATGTAGACTTACGTTAAATTAGATTTAGGTTTATTTTTAGTTAGATTTACGTTTATTTAGATTTACGCTTATTTACGTTCGATCGAGTCCACGCAAGAATTACTTACGGTTTAGGGTTTAGAGTTAGACGAACAGTGAAAAGATCTACTGTGAAAAGATGTTAAGATGCTGTGAAGTGCTACAGCTAGAGAAGAGGCAAAGGGGTTTTGTCCACTACATGCAGTATCATGTAGACGTGGGTCTGTAGATTTCTTGTACCCACAAATATAGGTATTGACCAATAAAGACGAGATTATAACCCGGTGGTTCTGATCTCCGTGCACCTCTAGACCGAGGTGTGCGAGGATTGGACATGACTAGAGAATGTGAGGTAAAGAGAGAGAGAGAGAGAGAGAGAGAGAGAGAGAGAGAGAGAGAGAGAGAGAGAGAGAGAGAGAGAGATAAGACGAAGAATGCCAATAGAATATTAAATTTGTTGTCCAGGTTATAAGATTTTTATCCTCATTATGAGTAGTGACGAGGATGTGGGACCGTCCAACCGAAACACGTATCTCTCAACGAGGGTCTTATGTCCTTGTAATCAATGCAAGCATGCTGTGCGACGGACAAGACGTGTTTCTTTGCAGCACGTTCGCGAATTTGGCGAGTTCGATCCATCTATTATAGATCGAGTTATTGCCAATTATAACTCGTCGGACTCTGACGCTGGCCAACAAGCAGCAATCTTGCAACCCAATAGACGTGTTCGCAGGCGCTTTGATCAAGCAGCGTATGTGAGGCCACAAGATGTAGCCTCTGACAGCTCGGGGGATGATCATGCAGAGCACATTCCCAACGAGGCAATGTTTGAGCCCGAGATTGATGAAATGATCGAGACGATCATGGATTCAGAAAGGCTTAGCTATGATGATATGAAAAGTGAAGCCGATAAACCATTGTATAATGGAGCACATATGTCTAGATTGAAAGCACTCCGTTCTTCTCAACATGCAGGCAAAGTTTGGATGGAGTGACACTAGCGTCACAGCGCTTTTCAGGTGATCTATTACAATTAGTTTACTTTAATAAAACTCTAAATGTATAATGATCTGATAGATTTTTATGCATTGGAAGATCAATTGAAAACAACCTTTATCACTCCTTGGGGTTGTTATGCTTTTAGAGTCATGCCATTTGGTCTGACAAATGCTCCTGCAACATTCCAACGTTTCATGAACATGGTGTTTCAAGCATTCTTTGGAAAGTCCATTAGGGTTTTTATTGATGATTTTTGCATTTATAGCTCAAAATCATTGCATCTACAAAGGGTAGAAGAAGGTTTAAAGAAGCTCTATGACATGGGAGGTCAACTCAACCCCGACAAGTGTCACATAGCTGAGGATGAAGTGATCTTGCTCGGTCACAAGGTTTCCTATAAAGGCATTGAGGTGGATCCTTCAAAGGCAAAGGCTCTTATTGAGCTCCCATCACCGAAGAGTCTGAAGGAGGTCATCTCTTTCATTCAGAAGGTGAAGTACATGTCACGCTTCATTCACTTAGCCTCGGAGTTGCTTCATCCTTTGCAAAAGTTGACACAACAAGTAGAAATTGCATGGTCTGATGAGCTTGAAGAGTATTTTTGTAACATTAAAGTCATTTTGTCAGAGCTACCAACACTCATGCCTCCTTGTTGGGAGTACACATTCTTTGTTAGCTCTAGTGTTGGAAGGGAAACAATTGGTGCAGTTTTGTTACAACAAGATCCCTATAGTACCAAGATGCGACCCATCTACTTTGCTAGTAGGGTCATGAATGCTTTGGAGAGAGACTACACGGAAGCAGAACTCATGATGCTTTCTCTCATGTTTGCGGTGAGAAAGTTTAGATCCTACTTGCTCCCAAAACCTTTTGTAATCCTCACCGCAGAGAATTTGTTCCCTTGGGTGTCATCTCAAATGAATCTTAGTACTAGGATCTCAAAGTGGATTATGGAGTTGCAAGAGTTTCAATACTCTTTCAAGGTAGAAGATAGTGTGCGTGCACAATTGGCAGGGATTCTCACTTATAGGGTACATGAGAAGGAAATTAAGGTGCCTCAAGTAAAGACCCTACCATTGCCACCACCAAAAAGTATTCCCAATGCTTTTACCTTGTTCTTTGATGGAGCTTTTCGACGAGCCACAGGGAAAGCAGGGGGAGGGCTAGTGTTGCTCAACCCAAGTGGAGAGGTGGTCATGAAAGATAAGGTCAATCTACCAGGTTCAACTAGCAACAATGAAGCAGAATACGACACACTACTTCATGGTTTGAAGATGTGCATTGGCCAAGGGATACAACGCCTCATGGTAAAGGGAGATGCACTTCTCATTGTTAAACAGATTTTAGGTATTTGGGCATGCAAGAATGAAAGCTTACGGACAAAAGTTCATGCCATTCGTAGATTGTTTAATCAATTTGAAGAAGTGCAACTATATCATATTCCTAGGAAACAGAATGAAGATGCCGATTTACTTGCACACAGCAAGTAGTTACATGTGTTGAGAAAGAAGTGCAGGTCATCATGGTGGCAGCAACTGTCAAGCAACCGAGATACCAGGGATTGGAGTCATTGACTCCCATTATTAGCTACATTTTGGAGGGTGAGTTTCCACCAGACTTCACAAAAGCTCAGAAGAGGAGACTCATGAAGAAGGCAAGCATGTATCTCTTCCTAGAAGGTTCCCTCTATCAAACAGGGAAGGATAAAGTGTGCAGAAGAGTACCAACTATCGCGGAAATTCCAGCCATTCTAAAAGGTTTGCATGAAGAGGCATGTGGTGGTCATTTTTCCCAAGAATTAACTGTGAAGAAGATTTTGCTTGCGGGGTATGTTTGGCCAAGTCTGCATGTGGATGTCCAACATTGGTGTAAAAGTTGTCACAATTGTCAGGTAAATGGGAATAGAAGATTGATTTATGGTCCAAGGCAAATCGTGCTTGCAAATGGACCCTTCGAAAAGTGGGGCATTGATGCTATGGGTCCTCTGCCTAGGACAAAAAATGGTAAACTCTACATTCTAGTGGCTGTAGACTATATGACTAGGTGGGTGGAAGCACAAAGTGTGGCAAAGGTAAATGAGAAGACAGTGAGCAAATTCGTGGCTGTAGACTATATGACTAGGTGGGTGGAAGCACAAAGTGTGGCAAGAGTGAATGAGAGGACAGTTAGCAAGTTTGTGTACAATCACATTTGTTGTAGATTTGGCACACCTTTGGAGATTGTTTCTGATAATGGTCCAGGGTTTAGAAAGGGATTGCTCACAGAAGTCTGTGAAGAACTTCGCATTCTACATCGTCACAGTACACCCTACTATCCCCAATCAAATGGTTTGGTAGAAAAAGCTAATGGTGTCATTGTAGGCATCATTAGAAAGATGGTGAAAAACAAGACAAAGCTGTGGGATGACTTCTTGGATGGTGCCTTGTGGGCGTATCGAACCACATATAGGGAAGCCACGGAGTTCACACCATTTCACTTGGTCTATGGTCAAGAGGCTTTACAGCCAATTGAACTAAACATTCCAACAATGCGACTTCATGGCAAATCAGCACAAGATGATCAAGAAGCATGGATGGATCGACTTCTTACCTTAGCTGAGCTTGAGTGGAAAAGAGAAGCAGCATACGAGTGCTATAAGAGGAAAGCCACACAGACAAAGGAGAAGCTTGACAAGAAACTGAAGGACAAAGACATCAATGAAGGAGATCTTGTGCTAAGGTATGACAATCGACTCGATAATCGTTTTGATACCAAATTTGAAACAAGATGGCAAGGGCCATACATAGTCAAGAAGGCTTTCAATTCAAGTTACTATCAGCTTATGGACTTGAATGGTAAAGAGCACTCCAGGAAACTAAACGGGTATCGCTTGAAGCCCTATTTGAGTCGCCTTCTACCAAAGGATCTACCAAAGATCTGTCAAAAGGCCACTGTCTCATGTAAGTATTGTTACATGAAGCATGAGTGTAACTCTAGCCAAAATTCTGAGGGGCCAAACAATAAAGCTCTCGTCAAGGACTCTGAAGCACTCTCTTTGGAAAAGATGCTCTATGATGGTACATGAATATACCATCATCCAGGGGGAGGGCTAATGATAGCCGTTTTTCGGCTCTTTGTAATTGCCACAGTGAGTTACCTCACCCTACCAAAATCACCCAAACACTGTGGCTATCCCTACCATTTCACTGTACATAGGCGTGCGTGAGTCACGGGACTTTTCTCATATCTTCTTAAAAAACCCTCAATTAGCTAGTCATTGGGGTAGTTGAGCCAAAAAATTAAAAATTAAAAATTAAAAAAAGAGTATATTATGGCCCATGCGTATGTAAATATTTCTTTGTATATAGGGCCTAAATAAAAGATTTTTTCATAATTATTTTGATATTTATTTCAATATTTCTACTTAGGTGTGTGTTATTTATGCTCTGTACATTGCCTCACCATTACCACAATTTTTCTTACCATTTTTTATACTCTTTATTCCATATAGAAATATTTTCATGTAAGCTTCTCTTATATTTGGTGTAACTCCACCCCAACAAAAATCCAAAAAAACTAGTTTTATTTATGTGTGTATTTTTTCACTATTGTGATTTTTCCCTTCCTACATCTATTTTGTTTTTTTCTAAAAAATTAGAACACCAAAAATATTTATCTTTTTATGGTAGCCTCATAATGAGAGAGATTTATTTTGACCCCTTTATATTTTTTCCACTTATATTATTTATATTTGATATGTACATATTTTTTAGACCCCTCAATATTTGATTTTCTTAGTTGTACTATTCACTTATATCACAATCTCAACAATATCTTCAATTATAGACCTACCAAATAAGATCAAGGGTAGGTGGCATGCATACATGCACTATGGAGGGCTCACTCTTGGAGGTATTCAAAAGAATCATCCAAAGAAGGACCCCACAAGGACCTTGTGTAGTGGAAAAAAACGGTCCGTTTTGCTGAATTTTTAAAGTTCACTTTCTCTCCGAATTTGAAAAGGTGATACAAACAAAAGTTGTAGCTCGTGGGCTGAACTTTTGCCTCAACTTTTTTCATATTTTTTTGAGCTACGAACTGTGAGCTATGATTTTATTAGTGGACCCCAATTTTCCCATGCTATGCAGCCACACTCTCTCTTCCACTTTATCATTTTCCTCTTTCACACACACTTCTCCACTCATCATCCCCACCTCTCTCACCACTCCTCTCTGCACCCTACTCACCTTCTCCTCAACCTTGAAGAATAAGAGAAACCATGGTGAACTCATACCTCCCACACACAATTCCATTCCAAAATTGACCACCTAGTCTCATTTTTCCTCCTCCAAATTACCCATATCTATCAAAAAAACCACAAAATTCAGCCTCTTGTCTTAAAAGACAGCATCATGGTGGTTGATTACTCACCTTAAATTACCTTGTCTCTCAAGGAAGTTCAAGAGTGGAGAAAAAATGTATCGTCAAAGCTAGTGGACCATCAACAAGCGTCAAAATTGGCCCTACTCAAGACACTTGGAGCATCAACCTTGTAAGAAATCCACCTTTTCTTACCTCTTAAGAGTTTTTCTTCCTTATTTGTATCCTACATGGATACTCCCATTGTAAATATCCAATTCCATTTGTAAATTAATACTAACTCTACTAACACTAACCCACTATGAAAAGTCCTATCACCTCCATTTCTCTCCTCTCTCTTTCCCCACCAACTTCTTGATAATTCCAAGCAAAAGAAATTAGATAAATGGCTGAAAATCCAACCCAACCATGGTTAGAGGAGTAACCCTAGCCTTCAAAATTGCTATAAAAGGAGGGTGTAGCTAGCACAAAAGGGGGAGCCATAAGCAAGAGCACTATGCTATAGCTTGAGAAGCCAAGCTCAACCTCTCTAGAAGGAGCTCTTGAGTGGAAGCTCATTGTCTTATGCATGTGCATGTGTTGTAATAGGGGATTAGCAAGGGAACTCTATGCCATTGTAAGAGAGAGAGTGATCATTCAATTGAGAGTAGGAAAATCTATCATTTCTCCTACTAGTGTAAGCCCAACATTTGCTGAATCAAGGAGGGTGGATTTGGACTAAGCTTGGATACTTTGTCTCCCTTCCAACGTGAAGTAATGGACAACAATGATGCGTAAGGGTCTTGGTGTTTTTTGTTAAGTTCTTGATAGCTTGTCTCTGGTGTTGTCATCAATCTAGCCATAAATCCCACATGCTGTAAGAGGGCGACAGGGTGGAGAGGACTCCCCTGGCTTTAAGACAGTGATTGGGGTGGCTTTTTTTGTGATGTGTTGTGGTGAAATTTACGCAAGCTATGTTGAACAAATACTAATCTCACTTTGATTTGTCATGACAGATTTGTAAGAAGGTATTAATGCAACAAGCACCCCCTCCCCCTTTCTCTCTCTTTCTTAAATATATAGTTGTGTTTGCTTGATCATTGCCGATACGTTTCAAAGCAGCCCGAGCTCTCTCTCTCTCTCTCTCTCTCTCTCTCTCTCTCTCTCTCTCTCTCTCTCTCTCTCTCTCTCTCTCTCTCTCTCTCTCTCTCTGTCTGTCTCCCGTGTTTTAGTGTGTGAGAGTGTTCCATTGGTGTTAGGGTTAGTGTAAATTCCTTGCTTGTTTGTGGGTTGCTCTAACGATTCTCCTCTTTTGCGTCCTAGTTCGCTCTTAAACTAGGTGGTGCCCCTTGTGTAGTTGGGATCTCTGGCTGTGGGTTTGTTGTTTTGGTTTGTGTTGTGTTGTGCCCCAGCCCCATTGAGCAGCACGGGAGCCTTGAAGGGTGTCTAGAGGTTGCTCTTCTTGTTTCCCGCCCCGGACCGCCTCAAATTGGTGCCCCCACTGAGGACGGCTTGTGTATTTTTGTGTAGAATCAACCTTTAGCATAGTCAAGTGATTTGCATGAATCACGAAAATTTGTATGATCCCTTCATTCCCATTGCAAGGCAAAAGGTACACATAATTGTTAGTACTAAGTTGCAATTTCAACGTGTCATTCGTAGAATTTTAGGTCCTCTTAGGTTGGCCGAGACAAACACTTCAGTAAATCCTTTTATTTTGCCTCTCATTAGGTACGACCTTAGTTTGGACGTCTATATTTTTGTTTTGTTTTAAGCATTAGGTCATGCATAGACCATGGATAATGGTCCAGGAATAGAGGTTTTCCCCTTCCATTTCACTCCACACATTAGAATAAAACATTGCAATTAGTAGGAAAATCCATTTTCAACAACATATGGTGTTCATGTTTGGTGCCCAAAGAGTAGGAGAAATTCTCGCATCACCAAACCCTGTCATCCTACCTCTTATTGATTATCATAGGTCGTTTGATGTGAATATCTTTTTTTTGTTGTAGAATAGATTGCAAGCTAGATACATTATTGTGTAAATCTTTTTAAGAAAGAAAAACAAAAACGGGTGTCACTTTGAAATCAATTCAATGGAAAGCCAACGCCAAATGTCTGGGTATCCTCTTTTCTTTGGAGAGCCTAGAGAGGATGCTGAATTATTTTTAGCGAATTTCAAGATGTCTTGCCGTATCAAGAGAATAGTAACCGATCAAGAACGTGTAGAAATGTTTGAGGTGGTCCTTAGGAAAGATGCTAGTACTTGGTTTAACTCTTTGCCTGAGGAAGTTAAGGGGAATTACACAGAAGTTTTGAATCGTTTTAAGAGATACTTCTTTGATCCCCAAAACACTCAAAAACTATGGCAAGACATTGTTTCTCATAAGCAAAAAGACTTAGATGACTACTACTTGTACAAGCAAGAGTTTCTACGTCTTTGGGCTCTATGGATACGAAATGTTGCTAACCCTGGTGATGGTGCAAAATTTTTAAAGAAGGAGAGGTTCATAGCCGGACTCTTTCCTGACCTTAAGGTAAAAGTTGAGGCGGGTGCACCTACTACTTTTGATGCAGCTGAAACTAGGGCTGCTGAGAAATATAGGAAACTCAAGTGCTTAAGGGGAGAGGTTCCAATAGAAGGTCTTAGACCCAAAGGTAAGTCACAAGCATCAACATCAAGGGAGCTTCCTGAGGTAACGGCGGAAGTAATTGAGAAGTTAAACGAATCTTTAAGCAGCCTGTCAATTCACCTTGCACAAGCTGTAGGTCCAAAGGGACAAGCAAAGAAGTCTGAAGAGCGAGATCCACCACCTAGGAGAGTCTTGCAATGTTGGAATTGCGGAGAGTCTGGACATGGGATGTATAATTGTCCTTGGCCCCGTGGGGAACCAGGGAGACCTAACTTGAATTACCCAGTGATGAATGCAGGTGAAGGAACTGGTCAACAACCAAGGCTTCTACAAAGGCCAAATGGACCAAGACCACCTCCACAAGGGGTAGAAGGAGTTCCACCTTTGCCAGATCCAAATGTGCATGTGGTAGAGGTGACAAATTCAAATGAGGTTGACATGGAAGCCAATGGCATTAAGCGTGGCCGAGGGAAAGGTAAAGATAAAGAAGGAGTCACATCACAGAGTGACCATGGACAAGGCAAAAAGGGAAAGGAGACCAAGGAAACCAAGAGGACTCGACGTCGTATCAACCTCCAAGACTTCCCTCTTGGACATGGTATGGCTCCGTACAACTTGTTGGAAGATATGAGAGGCAAGGGTCCTGATATTTCATGCAAAAACTAGGCATGCACATCCATGAGACACCTGAAATCAAAGTGAAAATGGCAAACAATAGCAAGGCTAGGTGCGTAGGCATTTGTAAAAATGTTTTTGTGGAGGCCTTTGGCATTAAGAAGGCAGTGGATTTCTATGTCATGTCTACCAAGGGAAATGGTTACCCATTTATCCTAGGAAGACCATGGCTAATGAAAATGCGAGCTTTGCAGGATTGGGAGATTGGGAAATTAATTTGCAGGAATGACAATCATAAGAAGGTTGTCTTTGACTTGAAGGAGCAACGCCAAGAGGAGCTCCATGAAGAATCATCTCAAAGTGAGACGGAAGAAGGTTGGACCGATAGCACTTCAGAAGAAGAAAGTAGCGGCAGCATTACTGAAGAGGAGTCTTCCATCAAAGTCATGGGGGTAAGGTTTAAGCCAAGCAACCAAGAGACCTCTTGTCAAGGCTTGGAGGAGGTAGGTCCTCAAGAGAACCAAAAAGTGGAAGATGAAAGAATGCTAGAAGGTATGCTATCTACAACACTTACAAAGGATGAAAGAGAGGAGTTCAAAGGTGTGTTAAGGAAATTTCTTAGGCTTTTTGCTAAAGACTACACCGATGTGCGTGGAGTAGATGCTGTTCAACACAAAATTGAGTTGAAGCCAGAGGCCACACCTAAGGCTCAGAAGCTACGAAGGCTAGGAGTCATCAAGGAGCAGGCTTTACTCAAGGAGGTAAGAAAGCTTCTAGCAGCAGGTTTCATTTATCCAGTGGAGAATTCAGAGTGGGTCTCTCCCGTTGTTGCCACTCCTAAGAAAAATGAAAAGTGGAGGGTGTGTGTGGATTACCGTCCACTCAATGAGGCAACAAAAAGAGATCACTTTCCCCTCCCATTTCAGGATGAGATACTAAATGAGGTAGCTGGTCATGAGAAGTACACTGTGTGTGATGGCTACTCAGGCTACTTTCAAATAGGTATCGCATTGGAAGATCAATTGAAAACAACCTTTATCACTCCTTGGGGTTGTTATGCTTTTCGAGTCATGCCATTTGGTCTGACAAATGCTCCTGCAACATTCCAACGTTTCATGAACATGGTGTTTCAAGCATTCTTTGGAAAGTCCATTAGGGTTTTTATTGATGATTTTTGCATTTATAGCTCAAAATCATTGCATCTACAAAGGGTAGAAGAAGGTTTAAAGAAGCTCTATGACATGGGAGGTCAACTCAACCCCGACAAGTGTCACATAGCTGAGGATGAAGTGATCTTGCTTGGTCACAAGGTTTCCTATAAAGGCATTGAGGTGGATCCTTCAAAGGCAAAGGCTCTTATTGAGCTCCCATCACCGAAGAGTCTTAAGGAGGTCATCTCTTTCATTCAGAAGGTGAAGTACATGTCACGCTTCATTCACTTAGCCTCGGAGTTGCTTCATCCTTTGCAAAAGTTGACACAACAAGTAGAAATTGCATGGTCTGATGAGCTTGAAGAGTATTTTTGTAACATTAAAGTCATTTTGTCAGAACTACCAACACTCATGCCTCCTTGTTGGGAGTACACATTCTTTGTTAGCTCTAGTGTTGGAAGGGAAACAATTGGTGCAGTTTTGTTACAACAAGATCCCTATAGTACCAGGATGCGACCCATCTACTTTGCTAGTAGGGTCATGAATGCTTTGGAGAGAGACTACACGGAAGCAGAACTCATGATGCTTTCTCTCATGTTTGCGGTGAGAAAGTTTAGATCCTACTTGCTCCCAAAACCTTTTGTAATCCTCACCGTAGAGAATTTGTTCCCTTGGGTGTCATCTCAAATGAATCTTAGTACTAGGATCTCAAAGTGGATTATGGAGTTGCAAGAGTTTCAATACTCTTTCAAGGTAGAAGATAGTGTGCGTGCACAATTGGCAGGGATTCTCACTTATAGGGTACATGAGAAGGAAATTAAGGTGCCTCAAGTAAAGACCCTACCATTGCCACCACCAAAAAGTATTCCCAATGCTTTTACCTTGTTCTTTGATGGAGCTTTTCGACGAGCCACAGGGAAAGCAGGGGGAGGGCTAGTGTTGCTCAACCCAAGTGGAGAGGTGGTCATGAAAGATAAGGTCAATCTACCAGGTTCAACTAGCAACAATGAAGCAGAATACGACACACTACTTCATGGTTTGAAGATGTGCATTGGCCAAGGGATACAACGCCTCATGGTAAAGGGAGATGCACTTCTCATTGTTAAACAGATTTTAGGTATTTGGGCATGCAAGAATGAAAGCTTACGGACAAAAGTTCATGCCATTCGTAGATTGTTTAATCAATTTGAAGAAGTGCAACTATATCATATTCCTAGGAAACAGAATGAAGATGCCGATTTACTTGCACACAGCAAGTAGTTACATGTGTTGAGAAAGAAGTGCAGGTCATCATGGTGGCAGCAACTGTCAAGCAACCGAGATACCAGGGATTGGAGTCATTGACTCCCATTATTAGCTACATTTTGGAGGGTGAGTTTCCACCAGACTTCACAAAAGCTCAGAAGAGGAGACTCATGAAGAAGGCAAGCATGTATCTCTTCCTAGAAGGTTCCCTCTATCAAACAGGGAAGGATAAAGTGTGCAGAAGAGTACCAACTATCGCGGAAATTCCAGCCATTCTAAAAGGTTTGCATGAAGAGGCATGTGGTGGTCATTTTTCCCAAGAATTAACTGTGAAGAAGATTTTGCTTGCGGGGTATGTTTGGCCAAGTCTGCATGTGGATGTCCAACATTGGTGTAAAAGTTGTCACAATTGTCAGGTAAATGGGAATAGAAGATTGATTTATGGTCCAAGGCAAATCGTGCTTGCAAATGGACCCTTCGAAAAGTGGGGCATTGATGCTATGGGTCCTCTGCCTAGGACAAAAAATGGTAAACTCTACATTCTAGTGGCTGTAGACTATATGACTAGGTGGGTGGAAGCACAAAGTGTGGCAAAGGTAAATGAGAAGACAGTGAGCAAATTCGTGGCTGTAGACTATATGACTAGGTGGGTGGAAGCACAAAGTGTGGCAAGAGTGAATGAGAGGACAGTTAGCAAGTTTGTGTACAATCACATTTGTTGTAGATTTGGCACACCTTTGGAGATTGTTTCTGATAATGGTCCAGGGTTTAGAAAGGGATTGCTCACAGAAGTCTGTGAAGAACTTCGCATTCTACATCGTCACAGTACACCCTACTATCCCCAATCAAATGGTTTGGTAGAAAAAGCTAATGGTGTCATTGTAGGCATCATTAGAAAGATGGTGAAAAACAAGACAAAGCTGTGGGATGACTTCTTGGATGGTGCCTTGTGGGCGTATCGAACCACATATAGGGAAGCCACGGAGTTCACACCATTTCACTTGGTCTATGGTCAAGAGGCTTTACAGCCAATTGAACTAAACATTCCAACAATGCGACTTCATGGCAAATCAGCACAAGATGATCAAGAAGCATGGATGGATCGACTTCTTACCTTAGCTGAGCTTGAGTGGAAAAGAGAAGCAGCATACGAGTGCTATAAGAGGAAAGCCACACAGACAAAGGAGAAGCTTGACAAGAAACTGAAGGACAAAGGCATCAATGAAGGAGATCTTGTGCTAAGGTATGACAATCGACTCGATAATCGTTTTGATACCAAATTTGAAACAAGATGGCAAGGGCCATACATAGTCAAGAAGGCTTTCAATTCAAGTTACTATCATCTTATGGACTTGAATGGTAAAGAGCACTCCAGGAAAGTAAACGGGTATCGCTTGAAGCCCTATTTGAGTCGCCTTCTACCAAAGGATCTACCAAAGATCTGTCAAAAGGCCACTGTCTCATGTAAGTATTGTTACATGAAGCATGAGTGTAACTCTAGCCAAAATTCTGAGGGGCCAAACAATAAAGCTCTCGTCAAGGACTCTGAAGCACTCTCTTTGGAAAAGATGCTCTATGATGGTACATGAATATACCATCATCCAGGGGAGGGCTAATGATAGCCATTTTTCGGCTCTTTGTAATTGCCACAGGGAGTTACCTCACCCTACCAAAATCACCCAAACACTGTGGCTATCCCTACCATTTCACTGTCCATAGGCGTGCGTGAGTCACGGGACTTTTCCCATATCTTCTTAAAAAACCTTCAATTAGCTAGTCATTGGGGTAATTGAGCCAAAAAAATAAAAAAATAAAATTAAAAAAAAAGTATATTATGGCCCATGCGTATGTAAATATTTCTTTGTATATAGGGCCTAAATAAAAGATTTTTTTATAATAATTTTGATATTTATTTAAATATTTCTACCTAGGTGTGTGTTATTTATGCTCTGTACATTGCCTCACCATTACCACAATTTTCTTACCATTTTTCATACTCTTTATTCCATCTAGAAATATTTTCATGTAAGCTTCTCTTATATTTGGTGTAACTCCACCCCAACAAAAATCCAAAAAAACTAGTTTTATTTATGTGTATATTTTTTCACTATTGTGATTTTTCCCTTCCTACATCTATTTTGTTTTTTTCTAAAAAATTAGAACACCAAAAATATTTATCTTTTTATGGTAGCCTCATAATGAGAGAGATTTCTTTTGACTCCTTTATATTTTTTCCACTTATATTATTTATATTTGACATGTACATATTTTTTAGACCCCTCAATATTTGATTTTCTTAGTTGTACTATTCACTTATATCACAATCTCAACAATATCTTCAATTATAGACCTACCAAATAAGGTCAAGGGTAGGTGGCATGCATACATGCACTATGGAGGGCTCACTCTTGGAGGTATTCAAAAGAATCATCCAAAGAAGGACCCCACAAGGACCTTGTGCAGTGGAAAAAAACGGTCCGTTTTGCTGAATTTTTAAAGTTCACTTTCTCTCCGAATTTGAAAAGGTGATACAAACAAAAGTTGTAGCTCGTGGGCTGAACCTTTTCCTCAAATTTTTTCATATTTTTTTGAGCTACGAGCTGTGAGCTATGATTTTATTAGTGGACCCCAGTTTTCCCATGCTATGCAGCCACACTCTCTCTTCCACTTTATCATTTTCCTCTTTCACACACTTCTCCACTCATCATCCCCACCTCTCTCACCACTCCTCTCTGCACCCTACTCACCTTCTCCTCAACCTTGAAGAATAAGAGAAACCATGGTGAACTCATACCTCCCACACACAATTCCATTCCAAAATTGACCACCTAGTCTCATTTTTCCTCCTCCAAATTACCCATATGTATCAAAAAAACCACAAAATTCAGCCGCTTCTCTTAAAAGACAGCATCATGGTGGTTGATTACTTAGCTTAAATTACCTTGTCTCTCAAGGAAGGTCAAGAGTGGAGAAAAAATGTACCGTCAAAGCTAGTGGACCGTCAACAAGCGTCAAAATTGGCCCTACTCAAGATACTTGGAGCATCAACCTTGTAAGAAATCCACCTTTTCTTACCTCTTAAGAGTTTTTCTTCCTTATTTGTATCCTACATGGATACTCCCATTGTAAATATCCAATTCCATTTGTAAATTAATACTAACTCTACTAACACTAACCCACTATGAAAAGTCCTATCACCTCCATTTCTCTCCTCTCTCTTTCCCCACCAACTTCTTGATAATTCCAAGCAAAAGAAATTAGATAAATGGCTGAAAATCTAACCCAACCATGGTTAGAGGAGTAACCCTAGCCTTCAAAATTGCTATAAAAGGAGGGTGTAGCTAGCACAAAAGGGGGAGCCATAAGCAAGAGCACTATGCTATAGCTTGAGAAGCCAAGCTCAACCTCTCTAGAAGGAGCTCTTGAGTGGAAGCTCGTTGTCTTATGCATGTGCATGTGTTGTAATAGGGGATTAGCAAGGGAACTCTATGCCATTGTAAGAGAGAGAGTGATCATTCAATTGAGAGTAGGAAAATCTATCATTTCTCCTACTAGTGTAAGCCCAACATTTGCTGAATCAAGGAGGGTGGATTTGGACTAAGCTTGGATACTTTCTCTCCCTTCCAACGTGAAGTAATGGACAACAATGATGCGTAAGTGTCTTGGTGTTTTTTGTTAAGTTCTTGATAGCTTGTCTCTGGTGTTGTCATCAATCTAGCCATAAATCCCACATACTGTAAGAGGGCGACAGGGTGGAGAGGACTCCCCTGGCTTTAAGACAGTGATTGGGGTGGCTTTTTTTGTGATGTGTTGTGGTGAAATTTACGCAAGCTATGTTGAACAAATACTAATCTCACTTTGATTTGTCATGACAGATTTGTAAGAAGGTATTAATGCAACAAGCACCCCCTCCCCCTTTCTCTCTCTTTCTTAAATATATAGTTGTGTTTGCTTGATCATTGCCGATACGTTTCAAAGCAGCCCGAGCACTATCTTTCTCTCTCTCTCTCTCTCTCTCTCTCTCTCTCTCTCTCTCTCTCTCTCTCTCTCTCTCTGTCTCCCGTGTTTTAGTGTGTGAGAGTGTTCCATTGGTGTTAGGGTTAGTGTAAATTCCTTGCTTGTTTGTGGGTTGCTCTAACGATTCTCCTCTTTTGCGTCCTAGTTCGCTCTTAAACTAGGTGGTGCCCCTTGTGTAGTTGGGATCTCTGGCTGTGGGTTTGTTGTTTTGGTTTGTGTTGTGTTGTGCCCCAGCCCCATTGAGCAGCACGGGAGCCTTGAAGGGTGTCTAGAGGTTGCTCTTCTTGTTTCCCGCCCCGGACCGCCTCAAATTGGTGCCCCCACTGAGGACGGCTTGTGTATTTTTGTGTAGAATCAACCTTTAGCATAGTCAAGTGATTTGCATGAATCACGAAAATTTGTATGATCCCTTCATTCCCATTGCAAGGCAAAAGGTACACATAATTGTTAGTACTAAGTTGCAATTTCAACGTGTCATTCGTAGAATTTTAGGTCCTCTTAGGTTGGCCGAGACAAACACTTCAGTAAATCCTTTTATTTTGCCTCTCATTAGGTACGACCTTAGTTTGGACGTCTATATTTTTGTTTTGTTTTAAGCATTAGAACATGCATAGACCATGGATAATGGTCCAGGAATAGAGGTTTTCCCCTTCCATTTCACTCCACACATTAGAATAAAACATTGCAATTAGTAGGAAAATCCATTTTCAACAACATATGGTGTTCATGTTTGGTGCCCAAAGAGTAGGAGAAATTCTCGCATCACCAAACCCTGTCATCCTACCTCTTATTGATTATCATAGGTCGTTTGATGTGAATATCTTTTTTTTGTTGTAGAATAGATTGCAAGCTAGATACATTATTGTGTAAATCTTTTTAAGAAAGAAAAACAAAAACGGGTGTCACTTTGAAATCAATTCAATGGAAAGCCAACGCCAAATGTCTGGGTATCCTCTTTTCTTTGGAGAGCCTAGAGAGGATGCTGAATTATTTTTAGCGAATTTCAAGATGTCTTGCCGTATCAAGAGAATAGTAACCGATCAAGAACGTGTAGAAATGTTTGAGGTGGTCCTTAGGAAAGATGCTAGTACTTGGTTTGACTCTTTGCCTGAGGAAGTTAAGGGGAATTACACAGAAGTTTTGAATCGTTTTAAGAGATACTTCTTTGATCCCCAAAACACTCAAAAACTATGGCAAGACATTGTTTCTCATAAGCAAAAAGACTTAGATGACTACTACTTGTACAAGCAAGAGTTTCTACGTCTTTGGGCTCTATGGATACGAAATGTTGCTAACCCTGGTGATGGTGCAAAATTTTTAAAGAAGGAGAGGTTCATAGCCGGACTCTTTCCTGACCTTAAGGTAAAAGTTGAGGCGGGTGCACCTACTACTTTTGATGCAGCTGAAACTAGGGCTGCTGAGAAATATAGGAAACTCAAGTGCTTAAGGGGAGAGGTTCCAATAGAAGGTCTTAGACCCAAAGGTAAGTCACAAGCATCAACATCGAGGGAGCTTCCTGAGGTAACGGCGGAAGTAATTGAGAAGTTAAACGAATCTTTAAGCAGCCTGTCAATTCACCTTGCACAAGCTGTAGGTCCAAAGGGACAAGCAAAGAAGTCTGAAGAGCGAGATCCACCACCTAGGAGAGTCTTGCAATGTTGGAATTGCGGAGAGTCTGGACATGGGATGTATAATTGTCCTTGGCCCCGTGGGGAGCCAGGGAGACCTAACTTGAATTACCCAGTGATGAATGCAGGTGAAGGAACTGGTCAACAACCAAGGCTTCTACAAAGGCCAAATGGACCAAGACCACCTCCACAAGGGGTAGAAGGAGTTCCACCTTTGCCAGATCCAAATGTGCATGTGGTAGAGGTGAAAAATTCAAATGAGGTTGACATGGAAGCCAATGGCATTAAGCGTGGCCGAGGGAAAGGTAAAGATAAAGAAGGAGTCACATCACAGAGTGACCATGGACAAGGCAAAAAGGCAAAGGAGACCAAGGAAACCAAGAGGACTCGACGTCGTATCAACCTCCAAGACTTCCCTCTTGGACATGGTATGGCTCCGTACAACTTGTTGGAAGACATGAGAGGCAAGGGTCCTGATATTTCATGGCCTCAATTTCTTGCATTATGTCCACAAGTTAGGAGGGATTTAACAAGGGAAGTTAGCACTAGGAGAAAGGTAAAAGAGAGTGTGCCTGTTGTAAAAATTGCATAAGCTGAAATGAATGAGGACATTACACCGGTGCTAGACTGTTACATCAAAGGAAGATTGGTTACGAAAGGTCTAGTGGATGGGGGTGCACAAATTTGCATCGTGACAGAGGGACTCATGCAAAAACTAGGCATGCACATCCATGAGACACCTGAAATCAAAGTGAAAATGGCAAACAATAGCAAGGCTAGGTGCGTAGGCATTTGTAAAAATGTTTTTGTGGAGGCCTTTGGCATTAAGAAGGCAGTGGATTTCTATGTCATGTCTACCAAGGGAAATGGTTACCCATTTATCCTAGGAAGACCATGGCTAATGAAAATGCGAGCTTTGCAGGATTGGGAGAGTGGGAAATTAATTTGCAGGAATGACAATCATAAGAAGGTTGTCTTTGACTTGAAGGAGCAACGCCAAGAGGAGCTCCATGAAGAATCATCTCAAAGTGAGACGGAAGAAGGTTGGACCGATAGCACTTCAGAAGAAGAAAGTAGCGGCAGCATTACTGAAGAGGAGTCTTCCATCAAAGTCATGGGGGTAAGGTTTAAGCCAAGCAACCAAGAGACCTCTTGTCAAGGCTTGGAGGAGGTAGGTCCTCAAGAGAACCAAAAAGTGGAAGATGAAAGAATGCTAGAAGGTATGCTATCTACAACACTTACAAAGGATGAAAGAGAGGAGTTCAAAGGTGTGTTAAGGAAATTTCTTAGGCTTTTTGCTAAAGACTACACCGATGTGCGTGGAGTAGATGCTGTTCAACACAAAATTGAGTTGAAGCCAGAGGCCACACCTAAGGCTCAGAAGCTACGAAGGCTAGGAGTCATCAAGGAGCAGGCTTTACTCAAGGAGGTAAGAAAGCTTCTAGCAGCAGGTTTCATTTATCCAGTGGAGAATTCAGAGTGGGTCTCTCCCGTTGTTGCCACTCCTAAGAAAAATGAAAAGTGGAGGGTGTGTGTGGATTACCGTCCACTCAATGAGGCAACAAAAAGAGATCACTTTCCCCTCCCATTTCAGGATGAGATACTAAATGAGGTAGCTGGTCATGAGAAGTACACTGTGTGTGATGGCTACTCAGGCTACTTTCAAATAGGTATCGCATTGGAAGATCAATTGAAAACAACCTTTATCACTCCTTGGGGTTGTTATGCTTTTAGAGTCATGCCATTTGGTCTGACAAATGCTCCTGCAACATTCCAACGTTTCATGAACATGGTGTTTCAAGCATTCTTTGGAAAGTCCATTAGGGTTTTTATTGATGATTTTTGCATTTATAGCTCAAAATCATTGCATCTACAAAGGGTAGAAGAAGGTTTAAAGAAGCTCTATGACATGGGAGGTCAACTCAACCCCGACAAGTGTCACATAGCTGAGGATGAAGTGATCTTGCTCGGTCACAAGGTTTCCTATAAAGGCATTGAGGTGGATCCTTCAAAGGCAAAGGCTCTTATTGAGCTCCCATCACCGAAGAGTCTTAAGGAGGTCATCTCTTTCATTCAGAAGGTGAAGTACATGTCACGCTTCATTCACTTAGCCTCGGAGTTGCTTCATCCTTTGCAAAAGTTGACACAACAAGTAGAAATTGCATGGTCTGATGAGCTTAAAGAGTATTTTTGTAACATTAAAGTCATTTTGTCAGAGCTACCAACACTCATGCCTCCTTGTTGGGAGTACACATTCTTTGTTAGCTCTAGTGTTGGAAGGGAAACAATTGGTGCAGTTTTGTTACAACAAGATCCCTATAGTACCAGGATGCGACCCATCTACTTTGCTAGTAGGGTCATGAATGCTTTGGAGAGAGACTACACGGAAGCAGAACTCATGATGCTTTCTCTCATGTTTGCGATGAGAAAGTTTAGATCCTACTTGCTCCCAAAACCTTTTGTAATCCTCACCGCAGAGAATTTGTTCCCTTAGGTGTCATCTCAAATGAATCTTAGTACTAGGATCTCAAAGTGGATTATGGAGTTGCAAGAGTTTCAATACTCTTTCAAGGTAGAAGATAGTGTGCGTGCACAATTGGCAGAGATTCTCACTTATAGGGTACATGAGAAGGAAATTAAGGTGCCTCAAGTAAAGACCCTACCATTGCCACCACCAAAAAGTATTCCCAATGCTTTTACCTTGTTCTTTGATGGAGCTTTTTGACGAGCCACAGGGAAAGCAGGGGGAGGGCTAGTGTTGCTCAACCCAAGTGGAGAGGTGGTCATGAAAGATAAGGTCAATCTACCAGGTTCAACTAGCAACAATGAAGCAGAATACGACACACTACTTCATGGTTTGAAGATGTGCATTGGCCAAGGGATACAACGCCTCATGGTAAAGGGAGATGCACTTCTCATTGTTAAACAGATTTTAGGTATTTGGGCATGCAAGAATGAAAGCTTACGGACAAAAGTTCATGCCATTCGTAGATTGTTTAATCAATTTGAAGAAGTGCAACTATATCATATTCCTAGGAAACAGAATGAAGATGCCGATTTACTTGCACACAGCAAGTAGTTACATGTGTTGAGAAAGAAGTGCAGGTCATCATGGTGGCAGCAACTGTCAAGCAACCGAGATACCAGGGATTGGAGTCATTGACTCCCATTATTAGCTACATTTTGGAGGGTGAGTTTCCACCAGACTTCACAAAAGCTCAGAAGAGGAGACTCATGAAGAAGGCAAGCATGTATCTCTTCCTAGAAGGCTCCCTCTATCAAAGAGGGAAGGATAAAGTGTGCAGAAGAGTACCAACTATCGCGGAAATTCCAGCCATTCTAAAAGGTTTGCATGAAGAGGCATGTGGTGGTCATTTTTCCCAAGAATTAACTGTGAAGAAGATTTTGCTTGCGGGGTATGTTTGGCCAAGTCTGCATGTGGATGTCCAACATTGGTGTAAAAGTTGTCACAATTGTCAGGTAAATGGGAATAGAAGATTGATTTATGGTCCAAGGCAAATCGTGCTTGCAAATGGACCCTTTGAAAAGTGGGGCATTGATGCTATGGGTCCTCTGCCTAGGACAAAAAATGGTAAACTCTACATTCTAGTGGCTGTAGACTATATGACTAGGTGGGTGGAAGCACAAAGTGTGGCAAAGGTAAATGAGAAGACAGTGAGCAAATTCGTGGCTGTAGACTATATGACTAGGTGGGTGGAAGCACAAAGTGTGGCAAGAGTGAATGAGAGGACAGTTAGCAAGTTTGTGTACAATCACATTTGTTGTAGATTTGGCACACCTTTGGAGATTGTTTCTGATAATGGTCCAGGGTTTAGAAAGGGATTGCTCACAGAAGTCTGTGAAGAACTTCGCATTCTACATCGTCACAGTACACCCTACTATCCCCAATCAAATGGTTTGGTAGAAAAAGCTAATGGTGTCATTGCAGGCATCATTAGAAAGATGGTGAAAAACAAGACAAAGCTGTGGGATGACTTCTTGGATGGTGCCTTGTGGGCGTATCGAACCACATATAGGGAAGCCACGGAGTTCACACCATTTCACTTGGTCTATGGTCAAGAGGCTTTACAGCCAATTGAACTAAACATTCCAACAATGCGACTTCATGGCAAATCAGCACAAGATGATCAAGAAGCATGGATGGATCGACTTCTTACCTTAGCTGAGCTTGAGTGGAAAAGAGAAGCAGCATACGAGTGCTATAAGAGGAAAGCCACACAGACAAAGGAGAAGCTTGACAAGAAACTGAAGGACAAAGGCATCAATGAAGGAGATCTTGTGCTAAGGTATGACAATCGACTCGATAATCGTTTTGATACCAAATTTGAAACAAGATGGCAAGGGCCATACATAGTCAAGAAGGCTTTCAATTTAAGTTACTATCAGCTTATGGACTTGAATGGTAAAGAGCACTCCAGGAAAGTAAACGGGTATCGCTTGAAGCCCTATTTGAGTCGCCTTCTACCAAAGGATCTACCAAAGATCTGTCAAAAGGCCACTGTCTCATGTAAGTATTGTTACATGAAGCATGAGTGTAACTCTAGCCAAAATTCTGAGGGGCCAAACAATAAAGCTCTCGTCAAGGACTCTGAAGCACTCTCTTTGGAAAAGATGCTCTATGATGGTACATGAATATACCATCATCCAGGGGGAGGGCTAATGATAGCCATTTTTCGGCTCTTTGTAATTGCCACAGGGAGTTACCTCACCCTACCAAAATCACCCAAACACTGTGGCTATCCCTACCATTTCACTGTCCATAGGCGTGCGTGAGTCACGGGACTTTTCCCATATCTTCTTAAAAAACCTTCAATTAGCTAGTCATTGGGGTAATTGAGCCAAAAAAATAAAAAAATAAAATTAAAAAAAAAGTATATTATGGCCCATGCGTATGTAAATATTTCTTTGTATATAGGGCCTAAATAAAAGATTTTTTTATAATAATTTTGATATTTATTTAAATATTTCTACCTAGGTGTGTGTTATTTATGCTCTGTACATTGCCTCACCATTACCACAATTTTTCTTACCATTTTTCATACTCTTTATTCCATATAGAAATATTTTCATGTAAGCTTCTCTTATATTTGGTGTAACTCCACCCCAACAAAAATCCAAAAAAACTAGTTTTATTTTTGTGTATATTTTTTCACTATTGTGATTTTTCCCTTCCTACATCTATTTTGTTTTTTTCTAAAACATTAGAACACCAAAAATATTTATCTTTTTATGGTAGCCTCATAATGAGAGAGATTTCTTTTGACCCCTTTATATTTTTTCCACATATATTATTTATATTTGACATGTACATATTTTTTAGACCCCTCAATATTTGATTTTCTTAGTTGTACTATTCACTTATATCACAATCTCAAAAATATCTTCAATTATAGACCTACCAAATAAGGTCCGGGGTAGATGGCATGCATACGTGCACTATGGAGGGCTCACTCTTGGAGGTATTCAAAAGAATCATCCAAAGAAGGACCCCACAAGGACCTTGTGCAGTGGAAAAAAACGGTCCGTTTTGCTGAATTTTTAAAGTTCACTTTCTCTCCGAATTTGAAAAGGTGATACAAACAAAAGTTGTAGCTCGTGGGCTGAACTTTTGCCTCAAATGTTTTCATATTTTTTTGAGCTACGAGCTGTGAGCTATGATTTTATTAGTGGACCCCAGGTTTCCCATGCTATGCAGCCACACTCTCTCTTCCACTTTATCATTTTCCTCTTTCACACACACTTCTCCACTCATCATCCCCACCTCTCTCACCACTCCTCTCTGCACCCTACTCACCTTCTCCTCAACCTTGAAGAATAAGAGAAACCATGGTGAACTCATACCTCCCACACACAATTCCATTCCAAAATTGACCACCTAGTCTCATTTTTCCTCCTCCAAATTACCCATATCTATCAAAAAAACCACAAAATTCAGCCTCTTCTCTTAAAAGACAGCATCATGGTGGTTGATTACTCAGCTTAAATTACCTTGTCTCTCAAGGAAGGTCAAGAGTGGAGAAAAAATGTACCGTCAAAGCTAGTGGACCGTCAACAAGCGTCAAAATTGGCCCTACTCAAGATACTTGGAGCATCAACCTTGTAAGAAATCCACCTTTTCTTACCTCTTAAGAGTTTTTCTTCCTTATTTGTATCCTACATGGATACTCCCATTGTAAATATCCAATTCCATTTGTAAATTAATACTAACTCTACTAACACTAACCCACTATGAAAAGTCCTATCACCTCCATTTCTCTCCTCTCTCTTTCCCCACCAACTTCTTGATAATTCCAAGCAAAAGAAATTAGATAAATGGCTGAAAATCTAACCCAACCATGGTTAGAGGAGTAACCCTAGCCTTCAAAATTGCTATAAAAGGAGGGTGTAGCTAGCACAAAAGGGGGAGCCATAAGCAAGAGCACTATGCTATAGCTTGAGAAGCCAAGCTCAACCTCTCTAGAAGGAGCTCTTGAGTGGAAGCTCGTTGTCTTATGCATGTGCATGTGTTGTAATAGGGGATTAGCAAGGGAACTCTATGCCATTGTAAGAGAGAGAGTGATCATTCAATTGAGAGTAGGAAAATCTATCATTTCTCCTACTAGTGTAAGCCCAACATTTGCTGAATCAAGGAGGGTGGATTTGGACTAAGCTTGGATACTTTCTCTCCCTTCCAACGTGAAGTAATGGAAAACAATGATGCGTAAGTGTCTTGGTGTTTTTTGTTAAGTTCTTGATAGCTTGTCTCTGGTGTTGTCATCAATCTAGCCATAAATCCCACATACTGTAAGAGGGCGACAGGGTGGAGAGGACTCCCCTGGCTTTAAGACAGTGATTGGGGTGGCTTTTTTTGTGATGTGTTGTGGTGAAATTTACGCAAGCTATGTTGAACAAATACTAATCTCACTTTGATTTGTCATGACAGATTTGTAAGAAGGTATTAATGCAACAAGCACCCCCTCCCCCTTTCTCTCTCTTTCTTAAATATATAGTTGTGTTTGCTTGATCATTGCCGATACGTTTCAAAGCAGCCCGAGCACTATCTCTCTCTCTCTCTCTCTCTCTCTCTCTCTCTCTCTCTCTCTCTCTCTCTCTCTCTCTCTCTCTCTCTCTCTCTCTCTCTCTCTCTCTGTCTCCCGTGTTTTAGTGTGTGAGAGTGTTCCATTGGTGTTAGGGTTAGTGTAAATTCCTTGCTTGTTTGTGGGTTGCTCTAACGATTCTCCTCTTTTGCGTCCTAGTTCGCTCTTAAACTAGGTGGTCCCCCTTGTGTAGTTGGGATTTGGCTGTGGGTTTGTTGTTTTGGTTTGTGTTGTGTTGTGCCCCAGCCCCATTGAGCAGCACGGGAGCCTTGAAGGGTGTCTAGAGGTTGCTCTTCTTGTTGCCCGCCCCGGACCGCCTCAATGGATTTTACTAACGCTAGGAATCAGTTATTCCGGCGGTGAAGATCTGATGCAAAAATGTCTGTATGGGACTTGCTTGGCGATGGTTGCTTATACAAAAACTAGGGCAAGGGTCTGATGAAGAAAACGCTAGCATGGGGGGGGGGATCTCTGCTTGGAGGGAAAGTCCACCAAGGGGTCTTGCTTAGAAGTTGCCTGCTGAACTTGGCTCCTGTTGCCTCTTTTGCCACTTAGTGCTAGTTTAGGTTTGCTTATATACAAACTTACTCAATTTGCCCTACGTACTTTCCAACAAAAGTCACTTAAATAAGTGCAAAATATCAAAAATAGGTAAAATAGGCTAAATGCACTAGAAAATTCCCCTGAAGGACTCTGATGGATTTTGATGGGAATGCTTATGATCATGCTGTGTGCACCAGAGAATATGCATCTACACTAAGTGACTGGGCATGCACGGTCTACGAATAGACTCTACGGTCTAGACTGACTGGACTGACTGAACCCTAATCCTGTTGTAGCTTGTCCACGGACACATAGGGTTGGATGTGTCACGTGACAATACAATAATACAATGCCTTCTTCAACAGGCAAAGCACCTTTTGAAATTGTCGAAGGTCATGTGAAAGTTCCTACCATTCTGCATACCAAGGAGAAGATCTTTCAGGCAGATCAATATGTACAGATTATGGATGAAATGTACCAGAAGATAAAGCATGCCCTTGAAAGGACACATGCAAAGCAACAGAAAGCTACTGATCTCCACTGTCGTGAATTGCTGTTTTGACTTGGTGATTGGGTACTATTGCGGTTTGAAAAGGCACGCTTAAAGAAGCGAAAAGGTAAAGAAAGTCTCTTTACAAAGCTTAGTATGCGTTACTATGGGCCTTTTCAAGTAAGAGAGAAGATCAGTGATGTCAGTTATAGGCAGTTAATAGAGAAGATCAGTGACGTCAGTTATAGGCTGAAATTGCCTGAGAACTGGAAGATTCACAATGCCTTTCACGTGAGTCTTCTCCGACCATTTATTGATGATGTGCCAGAGGATATGTCATTTGAAGAGCGGCCATAAGTTAAAAATATTGATGAAATTTTGGTCCCAAAACAGATTATGGAACACAAGTAAAGAAAAGTCAAAGGCAAGCTTACAAGGGGTGATATTTGGTGAAGTTCAAGAACTATCCACCTATGGATGCAAAGTGGAAGAGAGTGAATTGTTAGAGTCACCAAATATATTGCAGCTTTACCTTGAAGCCTTTGGTTTACCACCTACGTATTCTCCAACTCAAGAAGAGCGAAGGTCAAAAGGAAAGAGACCTGCACTAGAGGGGGGTGATCTAGGAGCTAGCACTTCTCATGTATCTATTGATTTAGTGCAATATAAGTGTACCCTGCTTGGCCGTTTCCCTTGGGGAATAAACGTTTTGTCCAAAAGTTTGTTCAGTGCCATAGAAGTAAGTATGTCTTGTTAGTTGTCAAGAGTACAATAAATTGCTTCTAATGAGTACATGTTGACGCATTTTTAAACTACTGGTTTATTATGATTGAAAGGGGTAGAAGTGTACTAAAAGTTATGGACTCTATTAAAGCCACTGGCATAGTGTGAAAGCTATCCACTATGTCAATGGAACTGTCTCATAGGTAGACCATACATGAGTTAACAAGTGTTGAATACACAAGAGTATTAACTATGAGCATGTATGTCTCGTACCATGTCGACTAGGTGTGTACACACGAAAAGGTTGACAGCCGTGATATGGTGTCCATGAAGTGTTGTACACACTAATGGATTGATATTCATGCAAACGAGGACGTTTGCGATTTCAAGAGGGGGGTATGTCACAAGACTGTGGCAACTAACTTTACTTGTTGATTTCTTTTTGGGGGAATTTTATTTGACTTGTTTTAAAGCACCCCTCTAGAAATTCCAATGCTCGAGTTGCATGGTGTGAGGTGGACAGTGAGAGTCTAGGAGCGTTAAAGTTGGACAAATGGACTAAGGTTAGCCACGGTGGGGCTACGAGTGTAAATCACCTAATAGTTGGACGACATTGCATTTTTCGATGTGGTTCCAATGGTGATTGATGGTCAGACGACCCATGTGAGTGCCATGGAAGCATCTCCTAAAATTTAGGGAACTGCTATTTTGGACCTAAAAATGTGCTCACGTCATTAGCTCTGGAATGACAAGGGGAACATTTTATTGCTCTGCTGCCAGGTCAACTTACGCACCAGTTGAGATATTTCTAGCCAAGTTGGCCAAAGTTGGAAACTGGGCGAGGTGTCACTCCGTGAGAATTTCTACCACTCTAGGAGAGTTGGGCGAGCTGGTTATCAGCAAAAGGGGCGCCATTTTCAGCTTTCACGTGGATTGCATCAGGTGCAAGAGCTATGGAGTGCTTCCTTTCCCTCTTACGTACAGTGCGGTGCCAGGAGTGATGCCCTGCACGCTAGGCACTGCTCTCTCTCTCTCCCCTACGAGCAGTTATGTTATGCCCCTTAAGTGGGATTCTCATTTGACCAATGTACAGTTGTGTGGGTTCATGCGTGATTGCCGAGGCAAGAGCCTCTTGCTTAGCTAGTGGCTAATCCCCCGCAGGTAAAGGTGAATTCAGAGAGGTTTCACGTGAGAAATCTTGTCCGATTCAAAGGGCAAGTAGACCTATAGGTGCGGGAACTTGAGGACTTGCTATAGATGCGACCAGCATGCAAACGGAGCCCGAAACAGGGAATTACAGCCTGCTGTGTATTTTTGTAGGTTTAGGGTTTTGGCCCTAAACAGACTGTAGTACCCCCAGGAGGTTCGGGGACGTGAGGGGACTGTTGTAGAGGTGATTTGACACATTTTTAGGGCAGAACTCAACCTGCTGCAGATTCTCTCCATGTTTTGCAAAGTGTCCGTATGCGTTGGGGAAGTCATCTGTTGTGTAAGGATACTGACTATGAAGCGTCCTAGTACATTATGTTGTCGAAATTTTTTTCAGAACGAATGGAATTCAGCCCGGATTATGCGGTCCAGCTTGTAGGAAAGCACAGGTTTTATTCCCTCTGTTAAAGAATAAAGAAATACCAAAAGGGGCGCCAACCTTTGGGGCCTGCAGGTGTCACTGCCTGCTTGGAAGCATTCTAGCTTCCTAGCCGTGCTTTTGTTTTGAAGTGTAATTCCAGTCTCGGTTGCAGATTCCTTTTAAGTCATTGCTTTGTTTCGTAAAGTCAAGTGTTAAAGAATCGGGTGAAAGCTAACGTCTACCGCCCTACGGGCCGGTTCCACCTAGGGTGAGTGGCGGTTGGTTCCGTTAGAGCTTGGAGTATTCGGATCTCCCGCATTAGTGTTTTATTTGTTGTCAGATGTGCCATATTACGAGGAATCTCAATGTTGAAAGGACACCCTTTCAACAACGTTTCCATAAAGATTCCATTAAACATTCCTCAAAGATTCTGTAAAGATTCCACATGAAGATGGTGATGAACTAATGAAGATGAAGATGGATGCTACAATATGAAGATACGAGTTCATGGACGTCATCGAATATCTCGTTATTATTATTTTGAGCCATTACGGCCACTTTTGTAATGTTTACAGGAACCTCATATTTTAAATCGGCACTTGTATTTTGGCCGCAGATACTTGTATAATGAGTAAAGCCAACTCAGTTTCTTGTAATTAGGCTTTGTAGAAGCCTAGGGACAATTCAGATCATTTGGCCAGACATTAGGTTTGAAGGCTTGGTATATAAGCTAAAACCTAAGGCTTTGTAAAACACATTATGTTATCTCAATTAATATACAGTCATGGGTTCTGCAGCACACGGTAGTGAGCTTCACGCACACACACCGTCGCGCACACTAATCACATTGCAGATATGAGAGTAGGAGTGTGTTAGCATCGAGGAGCTCTCCGCGTCGACGCAAGCAATGCAAGCCGAGGACCACATCGCGAGCCCGCCTGCTACAAGCTATATTTGGTCGTAAGTACCTCAAACGACATCCGTTATAAATGATCAAGTAGTCGTTAGAATCAGGGCGAGAAGCTCTTCGTGTTGATGTCTTCGTAGATCAATTCCGGACACTTTGGAAATTGCTGTTTTGAGTCTATCGCGATAGCGATTAGAGATCTTACAATTATGGTTTTCAGGGTTTAGGTGTTTGGCCACATAGGATATGTCCTTGTGAGTCTTACCCTTCGATTTCGAGTCATTCCGATATGATTTGAGACTTTTTCGAGCTTGTAGTGATTCGTAGGATGCGTTGTCTGTTTCTTTGCTTTATGGTAGTGTTGTGGTAGGATTAGTGACTGGAGAGTGTTGATCGTGTCTAGCTCAAGGTTGACAACCCAGAGATTGCCTCCATGCCTTAGTCGGGTCAGCTACGTCCTCGGATTGACAGTTTGTTGGTTTGTGTTCTCGCTGTGCTCCATCGTCCGTCACGGCGTACCCGCTAACATTGGCGCCACTGCCGGGGACGAAGCGCCTAAACTAGCGTAGACCGCATCACTCGTGTTTGATAGTATAGCGTTTCTCTAGAGTTTTCTAGAGTGTTGTCACCATTTGCCTTCTTAGTGGGAAGTCAGAGAGCGGATCTCTTGACTGAGGGATAGCCAGGGAGCCTGCGTCTCGCCAAGGTGGTCCACCATGAGGTTGAGGTATGGTTATATTATTTTGTTGTTTGTTTAGATTAGGTTTTATGATTTGTGTGTTTGGTTGTGACTTATGGTTGTGAAGAAAGGGGGAAAAAAAAAACGCAAAGAAAAACGCAGAAGGTAAGCAGGAGGCTGTTTGCTTGCCAGAAAGCAAAAACAACCATTCAACCATCCAAAGTAGGACTTCAGGTAGTGTAGGACATCTGATGTTGATCTAGAGCAATTTTGACATGAAAATGTGCTTGAAAACACAAAAGACGGAATTGTGTTGATTATGGTCAAAGTGCTCTAAAATGGTCGTTTGAAAGCCGATTTGAGTGCTTGTTTTTGCATTGGAGACCTTGAGGTAGGGGGGAAACACAGATTTGGTCCAATCCAAAAAAAAAGAAAACTCTAAAAAATCCAAAAAAAAAATCTGAAACCAAATCTGCAATCTGCAATTTTCAACAAAAAAAAAGTTTGACCTCAAGACCTTGTTTTGCATATGCTCTAGAGCTTGCATGTGAAATTTCAAAGCATTTGCATCAGTGCTTGTGCATCTAAGTGGGAATTTGCTTTTTCTGAGTGTAAGGAAGTGAACTGTGAAATGCTTGAATCCAAAGGAAAAGAAATTGAATGAAACTTTGGGGATAGGCTTCTAAGGGAATTGGGAACCAAACTGTCCAAAAATAGAGAAAAAATCACATCCCAGTGGCTCTCTGCTCAGTCTATCACGATAGACTGGTGAATTGGAGATAGACTCACAATCAGGTAAAACCCCTCATACCATAGGTAAAACACATCAATACAAGGTTGCTCCCAAAAATTGAGTGTACTTGGACACCTGCTTGACCACTAAACCTCAAGTCTGGTGTTTAGAGTCTAAGTTCAGAGACACAGTGGTAAAAAGACCTTGACCAAATTTCCAAACCTTATGAAACTTGGTATACATGATCTACAGAGGGTAGGGAACACATCTGTGAAGAGAAAATTTGAAAAAAATGTCATTTTAGCATACTTGGTGAGTCTATCGCGATAGACTAAGAACCCAGTGATAGAAACTGAATTTTTCAAAAACCTCAGTGGCATAGCTTGGAAAGGTGCTAGCAAGGACACATAAAAATTTGGAAGTCATTTGGACATCAAAAAGTGGGTCTAAGATCATTTGAGAGGATTTAGCTTGTAGAAAACACCAGATCTGGTCTAACTGACAAAGTAAAAGTCCAAATCACTTGAAAATTGGCAGGAAGACTAAGGAGAGGTGTTGGAACACAGTGGTATAGTCAAAGTTCAAGTTTGACCTATAAAAGGGGTACTTGTTGAGTCTATCACGATAGACTCAAAGCAGAGCCAAAGAAATTGAAATTTTCAAAACCCTCTGGAGCATAGCTTGTTTAGCCTCTCAGGAGGTTACACACAAAATTTGGTGGATTTTGGACATTGGGAAGTCATCCGAAGTCTATTTTCTAGTGATGAGATAGACTCAGAATTCTAGAGTTGGAGTTAGAGACCTAAGAAAAAGTCCAAAACAAGTGAAAATTGGTGAGCAAGGTCTACAGAGCATAGGGAACACAATGGTGAAGAGAAAGCTGGAAAATTTTCAAAACTGAAGAATTTGCTCAGTCTATCGCGATAGACTGGGATTTTTTCACAAAAATTGAAAATTTTGAAAATTGACCTTAGGTCCTTGTTCTACATGTTGTTGTGAGCCTATGGTTAAAATTTGAGTATTGTAAGTGCATCTAGGAGGATTACTTCATAAGATCAGAAAAGAGACTGTTGTTTGATGCAAGTTACAAAGGAAAAGTATTCCAAATTGGTTGAAACTTGGTGAGTAGTATCTCAAGAGAAGGGGAAACTCAAATCTGTAAAAACAGTTGAAAAATTGTATCCCAGTAACACTCTGGTGAGTCTATCGCGATAGACTCAGAAATTCATTGTAGAAAAATCAAAATTCAAATCTGACTTCATATTTGGGTTCAGAAGGCCCATTATACCCTGTACACAAAGTTTGAGTGCATTTGGACATCTGCAAGGGGTACTTGGTGAGTCTATCGCGATAGACAAGTGAGGAAAAAATTTTGAGAAAAGTTTTTGAAACCAAGTATACCACTGGGTTTATCATTGCCTAAGGAGTGCACACACCAATTTTGGGCTCAAACTGACCACTTGCAAAAACATCAGATATAGCAATGTTTCAAATTACATCTCACTGTTTTGGTCGTAACTTTCACATACGGACTCCGATTCCAAAACTTTTTTTATCAAAACGTAGCTTGAGAGTAGCACTACAGATCTTAGAGTAAAGTGACTAAAATGGTTGCCAACAAAAATGGTTGTTTAAGGCCTCAAAATGCATCCGGAAGTCAAGGGTGTCTAAAACCGACAATTTGAGAGAATTGTGAAAAACGCTCACAGTTTTGGACATAGTTTTGGATTTTCCTTGACCAAAACACTTGAACACACTAAGAAAGGTATTACTGCAGCAAGCTAGAGCTATTAAGTATAGAAGTCATGTCTACATCAGACTCAGACTCAGACTCAGCTTATACAAGCACATGGATTACTGGGATAGATGAGCACCCGCCCAGAATAGATCTTCCAAACCTACAATACATAAAGACCAATTTTGTGGAGAGAGTTTGGATGTATAACCATGAAAGTGAAGGACTATATAGGTATATTAATGGAAATCAATTCAACCTTTACAGCTGCTTAGAGCCTTACCCAGATGAGCTGACGGAATACAAGCTCTTATATGTCTATACATACGAGGTCGACCGACAATGGACATCTTTATTTGTTGACAAGTATGGACGAGAATATAGAGCTGTAGAAAGCACAAATCCGCGAGCCAAATTAGAGATGAGTGGATATTTGGTCAATGAAGGACCTTAGATACATCCACCAAACACAGGAACCTCTAAGAGAATTCCAAAGAGGGGACCAGCACCTGGATTTCCTCCTAGAGCGATAACGAGAGATGAAACGATACCAGAGAGGAGTATGGTTCCATACTTTGCACCCCAAAGTATAAGACCATATCAACTAAGAAAATGGGTAAATAGAAAGTACAATGGCATAGGAGACCCATACGCCCATGTCTCAGCTTTCAAGCAAGTCCTACGAGCAGAACGAGTAGAGGACTTTCACACGCAGTATGAGGGTTTTGGACTTACATTGGAGGACAATGCACAAGCATGGTTTGAACTATTGAACCGGAGAGTTTTCACAACCATTGAGAAAATGTTGGATGAATTTGTCAAGAATTCACCAAGAGGGACATAAAACATAACACCCTTCCTAAGATTCAGGAATTTAAACAAGGCGAAACAGAAACATTGCGACATGCAATACTGCGTTTCAAGCAATATGTTGCTAGATGTCCTACCCAAGAGTTACCCACGCTAGAACGTCAGATCCTATGCTTCATCAGAGGGCTTATGAATGAGAATCTCCAAAAGGACCTATACTTGAAAAGATACCAAACCTTGGAAGAGGTGACCAAAGCGGCAGTTGACCTAGTTGACAATTGCAAATTCCAGGAAGATGGTCAGAAGAAGATGAATGATGCGAGTGAGAAAAAGAAAACCGCCGATCTTGAGGATCAAAGAGGGAATCTAGGACAAAACCAAGTAAATGTTGAGGAGCAAATCATAGAGAATGTGATGCAACGCATCAACCACTCTGACAGAGTACCAGCCTATAGAGTTCCTCAAAGACGAAGGTGCATGACATGTGGAGGGGACCATCCGATGCAACATTGTCCTGACTATAGACCTAAGAATCCACCAAGGTTTGAGCATGTTATGTGTCAACCACCTAGATATCATCCTGTAGCGGAACAAGTGTTCTTAAGTGAAAGACCCATAGCTGCTAGAAATGCATATGAGAGTCATGAGCTTCAAATAGAAAGATATGTGGTAGATCAGAGACCACTTCAAGGTCAATACCAAGTATTGCCACAACAACCAATACGTCCATGTGACAGATGTGGTAGTAGTGATCACTTGATTAAGGATTGTCCACACCATGATATCATGATAAATGTATATTGTAATGAGTGTGCAATCACACATATGATTTTAGATTGTCCTAAGAATCCAAGAAAAAAAGGTAAAATGCAACCACATGTTACCTTTCCTTCTACCATCAAATCAGAGAAAGAATGAGCCGCAACAAAAGGAGAGACGACAACAACAACAGAGAAAGAAACAATTACAAAAGAACATGTGCTTAAACAACAAGAAGATGAAAGTAATCAAGTTGCTCCAACAAACGTTGTCACAAGAGCACAAGCAAAAGTGCAAGAGCAGAAGCCTACAGATGGAGAGACTAGTAAGAGTTCCAAAAGCTGTAGAAACTCTAGATGAGCAAGAAGGACTAGAATGAAAGCGAGACTAGAAAGGGAGAAAGGAGAAGAAAAGGCTGTTACAACTGAGTTGGAATCAACTCAAGAGCAACAGACACAGCAAAGAGAAGCTGAAACCCTTAAACCAGCTGAAGCACCCAAGAGTGCTAGTTCAGGAGGATCTGTCCTAGTGGACAAAGTGAATGAGCCTTTAGACGCGATTTTACAGGCTTATGAGGCTAGATTGGAAAATAGACAGACCTTAGAACAAAGATGGATGACTTATCCTTATCCTGAACTAGAGAAGCAGAGGCTAGAAATGTGTAAGCAGCTCATTGAAACTGTTCAAGCATTGCTAGAGCCACCTCCACCAGAATTGAAAGATAGGATAGTCACCCCAGTGCACAAAGATGAGAGCATTAAAGTAGACGAATTGCCTAGAGAAGAGGTGGATCATAGGGAAGAACCACTGCCAAGGTCGCAAGACTCGAGGGTAGTCCAAAATACAACAGATGAATCAATGAGGGATTTCCCACCCTATGTTCCTATAGTTGAGGAGCAGTGGCGAGAGGAGTTATGGAAGGCTGTCCGAGATGGCCAAAAAAGAGAAGAGGATGCTGGACCAACACCATTTCCTGAAATCACATTAGATAGACCACAAATGAGTGTTGATGTGAGGGCATATCATGGTGACGTAGGATCGATAGCCTCTGAAGACAGTAGACCTCCATCGTTAAGAACTTTGCCACAATACATGGGAGATTTTGAGGCAAAGTCTGAGATTGTGAGAGTTCCATCACAGAGGCTAGGAGGGACAAAAGAACTAGACACAAAAATTTTGACTGACTTGCTATCCACGCCAGTGAAGTGCACAATTACGTTGGCAGAACTTTTGAAAATCAGGCCAAGTATGTGGACGGATATAGGAAAATTCTTGGAAAAAATTGGGCTCAAAAGCCCGTTAAGGTTCCTGGAAAAAGAGCTAGATGAGATCGAGAAGCCTAGATCAAATGTAAGACCGGTATCTCTGAACAAAGTAGGAGAGCATTGTGAAGGAGAAGATGGTAATGCCACTTTGCCTGTCGAGTACAATGGGATTGAAACGAAAGCTATACTTGACAGCGGAGCAGGAATTTCCATAGCAACAAAACAAATATGGGAGAAATGGGGTAGGCCCGCCTTTAGAACAACCAGAATAAAATTAAAGTTAGCGGATGGGCATGTGGAAAGACCCATGGGATTGCTAGAAGCGATAGTAGTGTCTTCTTGTTGTATAGAGTATGCGCATACTTTTGCCATAGTTGACTTTGGCAAGAAAAATAACTATGAAATCATCCTTGGAAGACCATTCATGAGGCAACTCAAGATGGTACAAGATTGGGGTTATGATTATCTATACTTGAGACATGCTGAAACCACAACACGTATAAATATGAGAAATCATAGTTACCAAGATGTAACTAGAACGCCCGTGGAAGATTTTGATTCTGCAACACAAAGTGGATCAACAGACCATTCGTGGATGGGAAAAAAGAAAGAAATCTGGATGTGCGGAGCATCGGAGTGTAGTGACTTTGGGAGAAATGAGAATTCCTTAGAGAGGGTCATAGAAGATGATGCTTACATAAGAGAAACTTTTCCGGAAGAGGCGTTCGAACCGCTAGAGTGGACTTAGATATTGGCTACTTTGGATGTCTGTGTTAATGAGACCACACCAACAAAATTTTGTGATGAGAATGGGTATGACATAGTCCCCTACTACATGCTAAGGGTTATGTGTGAGACAAATGAAGAATCTGAGTATGAGTTCATAACGGGGTTATCAGCTATGGGGATAGCACAAAACCAGATACCTAACCCGAATATTGGTCATATAGAAATAGGTGCTCTTTGCAATCAGTGTGCGATAACACACTTGATTACAAATTGTCCAACTCGAATGCATAGTACAAAGGAGGAGCTGCAAGTCAACGAAGCAAAGTTGCAGGAAGAAGGGCTAAGATCCAAAGAAGATGCTTCAGGTTGAGCGCCTACAAACGAGCAATATGAAGACTTGGAATCATTCAAAGAAGAGGTGCAACAAGTGATAGGAAGTTCAGACACTATTGGTGACATTTCAACAGCTGAAGTCGAGGAAGAAGAGCCTATTACTCTACAGGAACCAAATGCTAATTTTGTCTCTCCAAAAGACATATCAGAGGAAATGGTGGTCAAGCAGGAGCTAGAACACACAGATGAACTCACAAGTGTGAACAATGAAGAAGAAGACGATAAGGAGTCCAGGCCAAAGATTGCTCAAGTCACTCAAGAGAACACAGGCAATCTAATACCAAAGAAGATCAAATTTTTGCTAAGTGCACAAGACGGAGTCAAGATGAATTTTATGGCAGAAATTGATACAAATTCCACGACTAATGTCATGTCATATGGCATGTGGTTACTTCTACGTAAGCCAAAGCTTTATGATATTCAGATAAAGGTAAATCTCTCACCTGAAGTAGATGTTATAAGTATGGGGATTGCAGAAGCTACTCTCCAACTACACTCGCAGAATGTCAAAGAAAAATTCTTGGTGGTAAATTCTCGACAAATGGAAACACACTTGATTTTGTCCAAGCCATGGGCACAAGTCTTTGAAAACGAGCGTGAATATTCAACAATGGTCATTACGACAAGCTATCAAGTGGCAACAGAGGTCAAGCCTACAACAGTTCAAAGATTCTTGGCTATTGAAAAAGGCAAAGCTAAAGTAAGCCCACAGTCTCTAGCCCAGCCAATGCAAGTGCAAGACAAAGACTCTACATCAAAAGCCAAACCATCAACAAAACAATGGAAACCCAAGCAAAAAGTCTATCAACCAAAGTTTCCATCGTCCGAACGTCTCCAAAGGAAGTCAAAACAGGTCAACCAAGTGCTAGTATCCAAGGCACATATTAAAGTTAATGATCCAATTTGGATACAATCACAGGAACAACCTCAACAAGCAAAGGTAACAGGATGGATCACATCAAGCGCGTCAATTATTGCACAAGGCTACAAGAAAGGAAATTCAGATGTTTGGGTCAACAAGCCCAAGATGACAGCCTGGCGATATCCATCCCATGACAACCACTCAGTCAGGAATCGACAAAGCCGTCAACGTCAATCACATAACTCAACCAAGATAAAGGACAGGTACAAAAAGCAAAAGAGAAGGTCTTCCACTGGACAAACCATAGGACAAGTTTGGGTAATGAAATCAGAATTCTACCAGACTACCCAACAAATTCAAGTGAAGATCACCTCCAAGCAAGTCCAAAGATTCATTCCAATCGAGTTACTCAAAGCACAAGGATTCTATGAGGGTAACTTTCAAATCTGGTTACCTAAGGTAGTAGCTTATCAAGGAATCACCCAGAAAAATCAAGAAACATCAAGAAATGAAGAGCAGCCACCCGCTACACCCAAGAGTACTGCAACCTATAGATGGATCCCTCGTCAATTACTACAAGAGCACGGATTTTACAAAAGTAACATCCATATTTGGAAATTAAAGACAAGGTACCATCAAGTCAAAGAAGAAACAAGGCAAGTGGCAAAGGAGATCACACCAGGCCCAAGAACAATGTGGGTTCCAAAATCTACGATTGAGACTCAACAACAAGAAAGATACACAACTCCTTTACAGCCTCTTAACAACCAAAAGAAAGCAACGGTAAATGCAGAGGTCACATTTTTGAAGAACACTATCTGGAAGAAGAAGACTTCATCAACCATTGCTTCAACATCAATACTTGTCTCATCAAACGACCACAATTTTCTACCAAGGAATGAAGAGCAGATATATGCCAATGTATTGGACAATATGGCATCTCAAACAGAAACTAACGAGAAAGGCCTAAACATCAAAAGCATATGGAATTGGATTTCAGGCCGCCATCAGGTAAGTCCAAGTCGCCATTAAACTTACATGGCATAAGAGTCGTCGGGCAGCTAAGCCACTAAATGAGCAAAGTGTCAGACCCAAGCTTCAAGTTAATATTTTTCTGTGGTCTATGAGTCTAGCTAATAGGTATAAGCTCAAGCTGGAGAGTTGAGCATACATAAAGTCATGTTGCTCATGATGGAAGAGGTGAGCATAAGAGTCAAAGTCCATATAATATATAAGGTGGAGAAGGCGGAGTAGTCAAAACAAAACACTCACGCACTTGACACAGTGAGGAAGAGTGGAGAAACCTCGACAACAAAAACCCTTCTTGTGAGTAGTGAAAGCTTTTGAAGCACTCATGCTATATGTTTTGCTTGATACACTAGCTCCATGAAGAACCCATCAATACTCTTCTCTCACACCGCATCTTGTTTAACATGCATAACTTTGTGCAAGCATATAGATGTCCCATCATTGGACATATTCATTAGGCGCTCTTTTTTATTCCACCCATGTACTTACACAAACAAATGACGATGACCAAGCAGAAACAGGTTTTATAAGCCTTTGCTCAACAACAATGACTCTGACTTCAAGCTACTAACACTTATCCATGTATATCAAGTCCATACTAGTAGCCATATGGCCATATGTATAACTCAGCATAACTCTATAACATCAGAACCTAAGTACATATAGCCTCGCATTTAATTATGACTAAAGACAAAACAGGTGATCCTAATGGGTCATTTTAGGGTCTCTAAAGCCTCTCCTAGGGTCAAAACAACATAAAATACACATATAAGCACTCAAAACAACGATTTAAGGTCTCAAACTCGTAGTCAAGAACCTACACCGAATCTTAAATAATTACACTTGAATGGAAGAGCAAAGGAAGAGGAACACAATGCAATAAACGAATCTGAATTTGGATTACCGTAGCCACAGTAGCGAAGATTACAAGTTGGAGCAAGAAGAAGCTCTCAAAACGTATGCTGACTTCTCAGTTTCTCATGAAAAAAGATAATGTTCAAACTTACAAAATTGACCTTTGTAGTTTAGATCTTTACAAATGGCTTGTCCGGCCAAAAAGCTCCTAAACTTCTAATTGGCTCTCTATTATACAATTTCTCCCAGAAAAATAATCATAAATTCTTTTACAAGTTCTCAGCTCAGAGAAGCTCTTTTACAAAGGATGAGTTTTCCACAAAAATGTAGATTCCCTGAAAAATGTGACTCTTTCTCTGGAAACCGCAGCTTCGTCGCTTCGTCCACCAAACACCTAGGGGTTACAAACTTGGTTGAGATTCTCTGGCCGTTGGCCAAGTTCTCAGTGACACCTCCAGACTCGGCAGGATGTAGACACATTGTGGTTCACTTCTTTGCTGACACGCAGAGTCTGTCATGCTATGTACACATATATGAGGACTCCTGGACAGAGGAGGTTGCCCAGCGCATGGCTCGTTCTTCTTGGGATTGGGCTAGACACTCTTTGCAGTCACGCCTATCTCGGGGACGCTTGAATGCAGATTATTCCCCATCCAATCCTGCCTCGAAGATAGCACGGTTAGCTATTGCTGCTGTAGCAGTTCTCTCTCGCTCTCCATGAGGATCGTCTCATGGAACGTGTAGAGATTAGGTGGGCCCCAATTTCAACGTCAGAAGGGCGGATTACATCAGGAGCTTCAACGATGCCTTGTGGGAGGAGAGATTGATCTTCTTATGCTAGAAGAGCATCATCTATGTGAGAGCTACATTAGACAATGTGGTCAGATTTTGCATGGACCATCTAAGACATTTTGGTCAGCTGCATTTGGACCTGGTGGTATCTAGGAAGGGGTATGTATGACTATTGCGGACTCTTGGCAAAGGCCATTGTGGAAAGAGGTATTATTGTGCCTGACATGGCTCATTGGATTACTATGCAGGTTCAGGGCTGCCTCCTAGGCTTCCTAAACATCTATACGCCCAATGTGGAGAGTGCACGTGCAGATTTTTGGTCACACATTGTAGAGTTTTTCTTGTATGTACAGCAATGGTGCATTGGGGGTGACTTCAACATGCTGGAGGACCCCTCTGACAGGACTGGAGGTAGCCATGCTACTGTGCATAGAGCTGAGTTGACAGCTTAGAAGAGGCTATGTATGACTTTGAGGATCTCCGATGTTTGGCAACACTCTGGCTTTGTGAGGTCTCGAGGGCCTAGACAGCTTGGCCTTCTCTCGTTCGGACCGCAGAGTGGGAGGAGTGAATCTATCTCGGACAGATCGCTTCTACACTAGTGACTACTTCTGTGACTTCGGTGGGACAATTTGCATTCTGACTGGGACATCTTTTTTGGACCATGCACCAGTGATACTTATAGTGACAGATAGACAGAGGAGGGGGAGCGCGATGCTACTCATCCCTCAGAGGATCTTGTTGGACTCTGAGCTCAGAGAGAGAGTGGTGGCTCTTTGGATAGAGGGCTTGGACACGCAGGACTCTCCTGTTGGCAGGGTGGCCACTGGACTTTCTCAGTTTAGTCGGTTCTTTCTTCATAAGTCTACGGGCCGCCTGGCTACAGCGAGAGAGGAGCAGCAACGTCTCCGACGGGGCGTTGCTTTCTTGCAGAGGATGCACGAGCAGCACCCAGACAGTCCTTGGTTGGAGGAGCACTTGTAGCAAGCTCCCCAGGAGCTTGCTAGCACAGAGGAGAGGCGTCATGAGTTTGCTTTCCATCAACAAGCATCTCAGTGGACCCATGTGGGTGACAGAGTGACAGGGGAATCTTTGGGACAGTGAGTTCCTAACGTACACACACCAGTGTCAGCCTTGACGAGTCCTGACGAGTTAGTTGCCTCAGTGCCAGAGGACATGCGTGCTACTGGTATTGACTTTTTCCGTGACTTGTTGTCAGCAAAGCCTCAGTCAGAGCGTCAAGATGCATGCAGAGACAAGGCCTAACGGGTGAGATGCCTCAAAGCCAGAGGACATGCGTGCAACTGCTACTGACTTTTACCGTGACTTGTTGTCAGCAAGGCCTCAATCAGAGCGTCAAGATGTATGTAGAGAGCAAGTCTAGGCACAAATGCCTTGTTTGATGAGAGATGCACCAGAGCTTGAGCTGCCTCTTCTGGTAGAGGAGCTCCACACGGCCCTCAGAGAACTTCTCCGTGGTAGTTGTCCTGACAAGGATGGTTTGACTCCCAGCGTTTTCTTAGAGTACTGGAATTTGCTTGGCTCGGACCTATGCAGTGCTTTTTAGTACATCTTACACACAGGAGAGATGCCTGACAGCATGAGTAAAGGCTTCATCTACCTCATTCCCAAGGAGGGTGGCTCCTTGGGATGAGATTCGGTAGTGGCGACCCATCACCATCCTCAACTCAGCCTACAAAATTCTTGGCAAGGCTCTGAGTTTGAGGATTCAGCCACTTCTCGAGAGCATTATACATGGGATCCAAACAGGTTTTGTCAAGGAGCGCAGTATCCTTGACAACATCTTTACTTTTTGGGAGGCTTTGGCCCTCGCGTGCCTCTGTGGTGAGGATCTGGTGATTCTTCTTCTCGATTTTGAGAAGACCTACATGAGAATTTCATGATTCTTCTTCTCGATTTTGAGAAGGCCTACGATAGAGTTGACTAGGACTTTCTGGAGGGCACTCTACGTAGGATGGGCTTCTCAGATGCTTCGATTAGAGGTGTGTCATCTCTCTACAGACGTGCACACAATCACGTTCTCTTGGTAGGAGGTAGAGGAGACCATTTCATGCTCACATGTTCAATCAGATAGGGCTTCCTTCTTGCCTCCTTCCTCTTTCTGTTCTATGTTGAGGCGATAAGCAAATTTTTGGTCTACGTGGCTTAGCGCTCCCTATTCGGGGCGATGAGCTACTGGATGCTGAGTTTACAGACGACTGAGCTTCGTACTTGGAGGGCCAGGAGGCCAACCTACATGTCATAAAATATAAGATCTAATATCTAACCAACCCAAATGATTTTCTCATATTAAATTGATCACTTAATGTGGGAGAATAAACGGGAACAAGTGTTAAGATATAGACATGTGCTTATAGATCTATCTCAACACGGGGCCAATGGTAAAGGGGCCCAAATGAGAGATGGTCTATCAAAGAGCAAGGCCAACAAATGGAGCATAAGACCTTAGGGTTAGATTCATTGAAGACCTCCAATAATGTGTGTAAAAGGCCTTTGACCTTAGGTAAGCTAGGGTTGAGCTTGAGGCGCGGGAACCCGACCCAGCTCGAGGTGCTTGTCCTGCTTGTCATGCTTGAGGACTAACGTGCTTGAGGTGCTTGATGATTGAGGTTCTTGAGATGCTTGAGGTGCTTGACATGCTTGAGATGATAGGGTTGCACTTGAGGTGAGAACCCAACCCAAGCTTAAAGTGCTTATGAGCCAAGCTTGTGGTGGGAACTGGGCCTATGCATGAGGGGCTTGAGGTGTCAAAAATTCAAAGATTCAATCCCTACAAGGAGGGGGCGAGCCCTACATGAGGGGGGATGAGAGACAACACCCACACACTCACACAAGGTATGCATGGTACAAAGAAAGCAAAAGGGACACTCGTCAAGTTCCTCCTCATGTTGCCCTCATGGTGTGCCTGAAGACTATTGGTTGGCCACCCAAGGGGTCCAATAATAATTTAGGAGATTTAATTAATTGATTTAGCATTTATCTAGCCCTGTCTCTCAAAGGGGAAAGGGGGACACTTGTCTCAAGGCTACCCTTGCTGCTTGTAATGCCTCCTGCTTGTGATTGGCTAGGCCTGGAGGGGTCCAATGAGCTTCAAGCATGAGCTACAAGGGGGGGTCGACCCAAGAAATCTATGGGGTTGCTTAGGGGGTACACTCACCCACACACACTCACAAACACTCTCATTGTGTGCTATGCAAAGTGCAAGAGCTTCCTCTCCTTCTCCAAGCAAGTAGAGGTTAAGAGCCTACACCAACACTCTTGGATATGGAGTGCAAATCCAACCAAGATCCGTGCTTCAATGCTTAAGCTTGCCATCTCCTTCTTCTTTATTACTATGCTATTATGTATTCTAGCAACAAGAGTTATGATAAGTGAGAAACTAAATGTTTCTTCTTCCTCTTCCCTACCCTCATTCCATGCTAGCTCTCTCCACCTTCGAAGGTGTTTGAGGTCTTGGGACTGAGGCTTGGGATAGTTAAAGCTTTCTTCAAGTTTATGTTATGTTTGTGATGCATGAAGATTTTCATATTCATTGCGTCACCTAGGTCATAAGGAACACAAAGATTGTATTGTAACAAGTCTCTCTTAATGGGAGAAATCATAATACAAATGCCTATTGGAGGGGGAACAGCTCCACATAAATCGTTCATGCCAAGTTAACTAATTGCTATGATTATGTTGCTATCTTCAATTATGTTCACCCTCTATGCTCACAAAGTCATTTCTCAAAAGTACTCTCATTAATTTCCGCTACTCTCAAATTAAATAGGCCAATTCCATTACATTGGTATCAGAGCATTTGGTTTCTCTTTTCTTGCTTAAGAAGAGAGGTCCTTACATAGCCTATAAATGGTTGATGTTGTTAATTATATTAGGGTAAGTGGAACTGGGATCTATTATGGGTTTTGTTGAGCCCACTATGTGGGGGATGGTGCACACCTCGAGATCTTTGGACTTAATAATGGATTCTTTTTAGACTTGCCTATGGCTTTACCATTATTGAGCCATAAGAAGTCCGACAGGAGCTAGCCCTTGGCAACTCTTCTATGTTAGACCTACTCCTCTACTCTCTATAATTAACTACTTCGAGCCGTGGGTGTAGATACTTAAGAGCCGATTTTCAAAGGCTAAGAGGAGTGGCAACTAAGGTTTTGAATTGCCAAAGCATACACTAAGTACATACATAAATTTTGTTAACATGGCTGACAATAATCAAGAGAGTAGAATGAACATTGATAGCTTTGATTTTGCACATGAAGGTGCTAATGATGATGCTCCCATGTTTGTGAATTATCTCGTCACTAGGTTGCAGCAAGCTATGGGCAACCCTGCTTTGCAAGCCGAAGTTACTCAACAACTTCGTGTTTATGGAATTTCCCTTCCTCTCCAAGAGGAGAGAGAGCTTAGGAGGCCTCTTGAAGAGACCCCCAAAAGAAGACTCTCTCCCATTCAAGAGGAGGAATCCAAAGAGTAAGAAAGCAATGAAAGTTTAAGTTTCTTTGAAGATGTGGCTCCACAAAGACGGCGGTCTAGATGATCGCCCACTCCTCCCAAGAGGAAAAGATCAACACATAGTCCTTCTCCTCATCACTCTGAAAGGCAAGAGAGGAAACAAAGGTAGAAAAGGGCTAGGAAGAGGTCACCTTCTTCTCCTTCTTCTTCACCTTCCTCCTCTTTTGACGAAAGTTATGGTTATTATCCTAGAGAATACAAGAGGGGAGGACATCGCAAATCATTTCCTGCATGGCGAAGGTCACAAAAGCTAGAGAAGTTCAAGGAGGGAGGAAAGAGTATCTCTTTTCTCACCATGATGGCACCTTCGGTGCTACCGACAAAGTGTTGGCCTTCATCCAAAAATTTGATGCGGCCTTTGGAGATGAGGGCTTCACAGAGTCCTCTAAGCTACGCCATGTAGCTATGCACTTCCAAAAATCAGCTCGTCAATGGTGGGCTAGCCTTCGTGGCAATTCCTTGCAAGCGATGCAAAGGACAAAGTGCTTATCGAATGGCGCAGCTTGAAGCTCCTCTCCCATGAGTCTATCCACAAATATGTAGACAAGTTTTGGGATTTACATCTCAAGGATACTATCTTTCAAAAGATAGACTTTGTCAAGCAAAGTCAGCAATTCTGTGCGGGATTACCTGAAGAGATGGCCGAATACATCAACTCTCAACGTCCTGGTACTATTAGCGAAGTAATCCATCACACCATGGTTGCTTCACGCATCAATTTCCATCAAGGGGCTAGACGTAATGTCAAGCCCATGGAAAACAAAGACAAAAATGATGCAAATGGGAAAACCAATGTTCAAAATACTTCCCAAGTCAATTCCAACAACAACAACAATCGGTCCAAGGAGAAGGGAGTTTACAAAGGTAAAAAGAAACTCTCCCCTGAAGAGCTTGAAGCTTTTTGCAAGGACCAGAAGTGTTTCAAGTGTGGGGAGCAAGGACATGGCTATCGTTCTTGCCCCAAGAAGAATACTCGCAATGAGACTCCTAGGGCTTCCACCATCGAAGCTCCAAAAGAGGATGCTCATTGCAAAGGATCATCACTTTCCTATGCTTGGGGAAAGGTAAGAGAGAATGATGCCTTCATATTGTTTGACCCTGGCTCTACTCTTAACTTCATAGCAATGGAGTTGGCCACCAAGTTGGGCATTCAAGCTTTTGTGATGGGAGATATAGTAGTGGTTGATGCAGCTTTCAAGGGACAACAAGCCTCCGTTACTCCCTTGATTGGGAAGTTGAGGCTTCATGTCCAAAGCTATGTCGACAAAGAAGACTTCTTCATCTCTCCTCTCCAACATGAGGATGTTATCCTAGGGGCACCATGGTTTGATCGCATGGCTGCCAACATGAAGTTCCCTGAAAGGAGAATCTACTTCACCTACAGGGGAAAGAACATGTATATAGATTCCAGTGAGCGAGGTCGCACTATTCCACTTGTAAATCCTCTTGCTTTTGATAAGTCAATGAAGAGCTCAGTTTCTGCGTACATGATTTTTGTCAAAGAGACTCTAAAAGATACTAATGTTTCATCAAATGTAAATGGTAGGAATCAAGAAGAGTTAGACTTGTCTAATTTTCTAAAAGGATTCCAAGATGTGTTCATCGATGATATCCCTATGGACTTACCCCCAAAACGAGGGGATGATGACCATCCCATTGAGCTCCTTCTTGGAAGCTCACTACCTAACAAACCTCCTTATCGAGTCTCACAAGCTCAACAAGAGGAGATCATGAGGCAAGTACAAGAGTTGGTAGACAAAGGGATGGTGAGGCCTAGTTCCTTTCCCTTTTGTTCTCCAGTCCTTTTAGTGCAAAAGAAAGATGGTACATACCATATGTGTGTGGACTATCGAGCACTAAACCATATCACTATCAAAAACAGATTTCTAGTACCTCGGGTAGAAGATCTGTTTGATAAGCTACAAGGCTCTACCTACTTCAGTAGGATTGACCTTAAGAGTGGCTATCATCAAATAAGGATAGTAGATGAAGATATTTTAAAGACCGCATTTCGCACAACGTTTAGTCTTTATGAATATCTACTCATGCCTTTTGGCTTGACTAATGCACCAGCTACATTCAATCGTTTGATGGAGAAAATTTTTAGACCATACCGCAAATTCACTGGAGTGTTCTTTGATGATATCATCATCTAGTCCAAGTCTTTGGAGGAACATAAGAAACATCTCCAAGTGATTTTTCAAGCATTGAGGGAGAACAATCTTTTTCTCAACCAAAAAAAAAGCAAATTCTTCCTTCAAGAGATTCAATACCTAGGTCATATTATCTCTAAAGATGGTATCCGAATGGATCCATCAAAGTTAGAGGTAATAAAAGCATGGCCTAACCCACGAAATCTACATGATCTAAGAAGCTTTGTTGGTATGTGCGCATACTATAGACGCTTCATAGAAAAATTCTCTCAAGTAGCAGGACCACTACACGACTTAACTAAGAAGAACGTTAAGTTTGTATGGACTGCTAAGGAGAAAAATGCTTTTAAAAAGCTCAAAGAGAAGCTTACTTCCCAACCAGTCCTCGTGCTTCCGGATCTCTCAAAGCCATTTGAGGTCCAATGTGATGCTTGTGGTGATTGCCTTGGAGCCGTTTTGCTTCAAGAAGGGCATGCCATAGCATATGAGAGCCGAAGGCTCAATATTGATGAGAACGAGTCTTGGGAATTTATGAGAAAGAGCTTTTAGCTATTCTACATGCCCTAGACACATGGAAGCACTACCTATTGGGGACTCCATTTATCCTACGAACCGACCACCAAAGTCTCAAGTATTTCATGACACAAACCAAGCTTTCCGACAAACAAATGAGGTGGGCAAATTTTCTTTTGCAATTTAATTTCCATATTGCTCACATAGCTGGTAAGCACAATCAAGTGGCCGATGCACTTTCACGACGACCCAAATTTAATGCGGTGTCTATAGCTACTCACAATGATCTATCCTCTATGATAGATGAGTATGCTATTGACCCTGACTTTAGAGACATAATGTCAGCCCTTGCTTTGGGGAAGAAAGAGGAACCATTCACCTTGTAGGATGATTATCTTCTCCACGGAAATAGGCTATGTGTTACCCATTCCCTTCGTGAGAAAGTTATGTATGAATCCCATGCTCCTCCATATGCAGGGCATAGAGGTATTCAATCTACTCTCCAAGGAGTAGAGATGTACTTCTATTGGCCTACCATGAAAGTGGGCATACAAGAGTATGTTTCAAAATGTGTAGTATGCCAAAAGACCAAGTATGATAGAGGGAAGCAACCTGGATTCCTCCTGCCATTGCCTATCCCAAATTCACCATGGGAGAGTATATCCATGGATTTCATCTTTGGATTACCCAAGTTTATCCATGGGAATACAGGAATATGGAAAATAGTTGACAGGTTTAGCAAGCAAGCACAATTTATTCCTGTCAAAAAGACTATTAAGGCACATCAAGTGGCAACTCTCTTCATATCTCAGATTTTCAAGCACCATGGATTACCCACATCCATCGTGTCAGATAGAGATCCTAGAATGACCAGTAATTTCTGGAAAGGTCTCTTTGAAAATCTAGGAACAAGATTGAATTTCTCTTCGGTCTATCACCCACAAACGGATGGCCAAAGTGAGATAGCCAATCTTATGATACTCGATCTACTCAAGACTTATGTTACCGAAGTAGATCAACGCTCAGAATGGGAAAAGTACTTACCTCTTGTAGAGTATGCCTACAATAATACTGTACATACTTCTATGGGAAAAGCATCTTTCTTGTCCCTTGCTACTCAAACTACATGGGAAGATATTCGCCGCCGATGAGTATATCTGTGACCTACAAGAATCTTTTCAAAAGATTAAGGAGGCTATATCCATCTCTCAACAAAGGCAAAAAGCTGTTGCTGATAAGCACAGAAGAGCCTTAATGTTCAAAAAAATGATTGGGTCTTACTCAAGTTTCCTAAGGCTCGATTAAGGCAAACGACGGCGGGAAAAAATCCTACCAGCCATCAAAAGTATTATGCTAAACTAGAAAAAAGATGTACAATGGTCCTTTCCAAATCTTGAAGCCCATCAATGAGACGGCTTATCAACTCAAGTTGCCCAACCATTGGCTCATACACAATGCCTTTCATGTAAGCCTACTTAAGCCCTACAAAGGAGAGCCACCAACTGAACCAATTATTGAATACCCTCCCGAAGTTGAAGACCAAGAAGAGGTGCTACAACCCAAAGCTGTTCTTTGGCATGAAGACAAGGTACTACGACATGGTAAGATTATCCGACGGTATCTTATTAAGTTCAAAAATTATCCTTTTGAAGATGCTAGATGGATGCAAGGAATACATCTTAAGGATAGTATGAACCTTTTCAATGCTTACAATGCTACATTAGAGTAAGCAAATGTATAAATTTCTTTTAAATGACTCATGTTTTTGTCTTATAAGACTAGTCCTTTTTTTAATTGTGCACAAATTTAACTAGTATGCATGCTTAGAATCATGTTTGTGGTGACGACATCTCTCAAACACCAAGTAGAATTTGTCACTCTACTTTGGGAGAATGAAATGGACTAAAAAGCAAACATGCTTGCGGCAGCTATGTCTCCCAAGCATCAAATGGATTAGTCATCCATCTTGGAAAGATGTTGTAGGGTGAAAAGGGATCCTCTACCCGCTAAGTAAAATTGACTAATGACTAAGGCTTTATCTCTTCTACCTCATAGTCGAGGACGACTATGATTTCAAGAGAGAGGTAATGTCATAAAATAAAATATCTAATATCTCACCAACCCAAATGATTTTCTCATATTAAATTGATCACTTAATGTGGAAGAATAAACGGGAACAAGTGTTAAGATATAGACATGTGCTTATAGATATATCTCAACACAGGGCCAATGGTAAAGGGGCCCAAATGAGAGATGGTCTATCAAAGATCAAGGCCAAAAAATGGAGCATAAGACCTTAGGGTTAGCTTCATTTAAGACCTCCAATAATGTGTGCAAAAGGCCTTTGACCTTAGGTAAGCTAGGGCTGAGCTTGAGGCACGGGAACCCGACCCAGCTCGAGGTGCTTGTCCTGCTTGTCATGCTTGATGACTAAGGTGCTTGATGATTGAGGTGCTTGAGATGCTTGAGGTGCTTAATTATTGAGATGCTTGAGGTGCTTGACATGCTTGAGATGCTAGGGTTGCACTTGAGGTGAGAACCCAGCCCAAGCTTAAAGTGCTTATGAGCCAAGCTTGTGGTCGGAATTGGGCCTATGCATGAGGGGCTTGAGGTGTCAAAAAGTCAAAGATTCAATCCCTACAAGGAAGGGGTGAGCCCTACATGAGGGGGGATGAGAGAGAACACCCACACACTCACACAAGGCATGCATGGTACAAAGAAAGCAAAAGGGACACTTGTCAAGTTCCTCCTCATGTTGCCCTCATGGTGTGCCTGAAGCCTATTGGTTGGCCACCCAAGGGGTCCAATAATAATTTAGGAGATTTAATTAATTGATTTAGCATTTATCTATCCCTCTCCCTCAAAGGGGAAAGGGGGACACTTGTCTCAAGGCTACCCTTGCTGCTTGTAATGCTTCCTGCTTGTGATTGGCTAGGCCTGGAGGGGTCCAATGAGCTTCAAACATGAGCTACAAGGGGGGGTCGACCCAAGAAAGCTAGGGGGTTGCTTAGGGGGTATACTCATCCACACACACTCACAAACACTCTCATTGTGTGCTATGCAAAGTGCAAGAGCTCCCTCTCCTTCTCCAAGCAAGTAGAGGTTGAGAGCCTACACCAACACTCTTGGATATGGAGTGCAAATCCAACCAAGAGCCATGCTTCAATGCTTAAGCTTGCCATCTCCTTCTTCTTTATTACTATGCTATTATGTATGCTAGCAACAAGAGTTATGATAAGTGAGAAACTAATTCTTTCTCCTACGAAATGTTTCTTCTTCCTCTTTCCTACCCTCATTCCCTGCTAGCTCTCTCCACCTTCGAAGGTGTTTGAGGTCTTGGGACTGAGGCTTGGGATAGTTAAAGCTTTCTTCAAGTTTATGTTATGTCTGTGATGCATGAAGCTTTCCATCTTCATTGCGTCACCGAGGTCACAAGGAACACAAAGATTGTATTGTAACAAGTCTCTCTTGATGGGAGAAATCATAATACAAATGCCTATTGGAGGGGGGACCAGCTCCACATAAATCCGGTCCTCAACTGTTGTCATGTTATCTAAATTCTCTCTCTTGCAAAAGTATTGTTCATGCCAAGTTAACTAATTGCTATGATTATTTTGCTATCTTCAATTATGTTCACCCGCTATGCTCACAATTTCTCAAAAGTACTCTCATGAATTTCCGCTACTCTCAAATTAAATAGGTCAATTCCATTACACTACACAGTTGTGAGCAGGCTGTTGAGATGTTTTTTTGTGCATCTACCGCACTGATCAACTCAAGGAAGATAATAGATTTCTCGGTTTGCAGTGTTCCAATGCCTGATTGGCTGCCAGGTGAGGGTTTAGATGGATAGCCCCACGGATTGTAGTTTGATACTTGGGCTGTCAGGGTGGCTTGGACTTGTCTCCTTAGCAACAGATTACATTGGAGCTCGGCACAAATTTCTTTGGCAGGTAGAGTTGTAGTGGCCAACCAGGTGTTGTTGGCTACTATGTGATACATTACATCTTGTTGAGAGTAGAGCCCTTCTTGGGAAGTTTGTTGTCAGAGTACTGGTTCAAGGGGAGCAGCACTAGAAGGAGTGTTTGCTTCAGCGGCTTAGAGCTAGAGTACCTAAGGTAGGAGGTCCTTGGAGACCTTCGACCAGATGGATTTTCATAGAGATGCACAGAGTTGGCCTTAGCAAGAGACTAGAGGATCGTTTTGCGATGAGCCTGCTTCGCTACTAGGAGCAGCTACGGAGAGGCTTGCAGCAACACCAGCTTGCGACAGCCCCTTGTTTGGAACCCCATGGTCAATACTCACAGAGGCCACCTGGTTGGTAGTAGGCCTCATGTTTCTTGGAGTCCCATGGCAGAGGGTCCAGCATGCACTTTAGGTGACTGGCTACAGTTTTCAGGCTTGTCAGAGGAGCTTCAGAGCATTCAACTACAGGGCATGAGATGGGTGTAGAGCATGTGTAAGGACATCACAGTGGCAGTACCAGCTGAGTGGCTTACATCTCTTGAGCCAGCAACGCCTAGATGGATGGGCCTTCACGCGACTGGAGGTCCTCATCGCAGTTCGGGATTGCTCAAAGATTGTACCCTCCATGTTTTTTGAGCTACAGGGCGAGAGTCGATTACACAAAGTCCCAATAGAGGCCCACAAGTTGCAGAGCGTTGTTCTGAGTTGTGAGCAGCTGTGGGAGGACTTGTGTCATAGATCTCAATCCAGTTGCTCTTGAGACAGCCACTGGAGGCTTTGGGCTTGGGAGAGTTGTCCAATGGAACGAGTGCAGTGGATCCTCAAGAGTGGTTTGGAGGGACCCTTTCTCCTCAGCCGACCATCCAGGTGTCCCCTTCTTTCAGTACACTGTTCGACTAGGATGTCACATACTGGTAGCACAGAGAGAGGCTCATCTTGCTGCAGCACCTCATTGGCAAGATGAGGGTCTAACAACTGAGTTCATGTCAGTTCGTTGGGCAAGGTTGTGGGATGCTAGACATCTGCGGCGAGTCACGTTGTTCCAGTGGCTGATTGCACATAGAGCTACAGCAGTGGGGAGCTGCCTTCTACATAGTGGCCTCTTGGCAATATGTGCAGCTTGTGGCCATCCTTTGGAGAGTATGCATCACTGTCTTTTGGACTGCCTATGGCACAACATGTGTGGCTTCGGGTCCTGCGGGTGATGCGAGCTCTTTCCACAGCACCGAAGTGCACTTGGGGGTTAGCTGCTTGGTCCACTCTCACGGGCCCTGCATTACAGTTTGAGCTATCCTCTACTAGCAAGATGATAGTGATACACGGGGGTCGACCTACACTCCAACTTGCTACAGAGCTTACTCCACAGGAGTGGTGCAGTGAGAGAGAGGTGTGTTGGGAGCTCGTTTGTGGCCTGACACTCTGGTTCATCTGGCGGGCCCGTTGCTTCCGCATCTTTGAGGCTTGCATTGTGCCACCAAGCGGAGACTGTTCGAGATTTTTGGCTGGAGCTGACCCATACTCTTAGGGGACAGTTCGAGAGATTTCAGGGTATCTCTAATCGCATGCGGAAGCGTAGAGAGGCTTTCCTTCGACTCTGGCCTCCTTGGCCTTTCTTCACCATGGCCTAGGGTGTGCTCAAATGGCACTACCATCCACCTGTGAGTCTTTTTCCTCCTCCCATCTCTTGATTTAGCCCTCATTGTACATATGTTGTTTTTTCATTGGGAAAGTCTCTCCTTACGATTGTTGTAGCCCTCTCTAGTAGAGGTGATTGTAGCCCCATGGGCAGTTTCATTAACTAACAAAAGGATCTTTTTCTTGGAAAAAAATAAAAAAATCCATCATCAGTCATGCTAAAGATGAGCTAGCCAGTGCATTTTCCATCACCGATCTAGGTCCGTTGGCGAACTTTGTGGGTCTACAAATCATCCGCGATCAAGCTCAAGGATTATTGGTTGTACATTAAAGTAAATTTATTGATGAATCTCTGAAACAGTATGGCATGCAATCCTTAAAGCCTGGATAAACTCTGTTACCAGTCACTCGTAAATTTTCTCTCTTTGATTGTTCTACAACTGAGACAAGGCTTACATGAAACAGTAACCATACTCACACCTCATAATTGGCAAGTGTCGTTACGCCATCGCTGGATACGAATGGATGTCTTGTTGTAATGTTAACTTTTTGTCGCATTTCATGCATAAACCCGACATACAGTAGTGGGAAGCATTACAACGTGTTGGTCGTTACTTGAAAATTACATCTAATTATGGCATTAGGTATTCTAATTTCTCGCTCTCAATGTCAGCCTCTCCAATTGCTTGGATACTCTCCGATTTGGGGGGAGATTCAGATACTCGGAAATCTACTGTTGGTTGCTCCTCGGTACTTGCGAGAGGAACAATTACTTGGCTTTTAAAGAAACAAACTATTGTGACACTTTCATCAGCTGAACAAGAGTTTGTGGCGATAGTTCTTGCTGCGAAAGAGGCAAAAAATCAAAAGCATTTGAAAAGACTGCAGGTGGATCTAAAATATACTTCATAAGGGAGATGATTGAAGAAGGAAAACTAACACTTGAGCATACACCTATTGAGCAAATGTGGGTAGATACTTGTTAGTACTAGTATAGCCGGTGGCTTCTCCATCTCTCTCTCTCTCTCTCTCTCTCTCTCTCTCTCTACGTCACAGTGTTCCCGGGCGCTGCAGGCCACACCCGCCGATTGAAGGAGAAGCTGACGCGTGGCAAGGGGGAACCGGAATTCCCTCCCCCTTTATCTATTAGTATAGATTGAGAATCATGAAACTTGCTGCAATAACCTCTCTCTTGTTCGACTACCAAGACAAGACTATAGTGGCATTAAAGGAGGGTGAAGAAGTTAATAATACGACTATAGGTTATTTGTTATTAATAACATATTTACACATCAGCAAAATGCAATTGTATAAATTAAATACAAAGAAATGAATCAACATATATAATTGATGGCCTACCTCTGCGCTCTCTATGTGTATTGTAGTGTCTGGTTATCTTCACCTGTCTTACATTTCTACACTAAGGGCTTCATAGTTATTCAAGGAAAGCTTGGTTGGTCCACTATTAGAAATTCTCCTATATAATGTGCGTTCACAAGGTACTTGAAAAACCCCTCTGTTGAATAAATTTACTCCTCTTTCTTCATGAATTAATGGTTTGTTTTGATTAAATGGATTAAGAAAATTCAAATATCTCTGTTAAATTGCTTAAATTTTCAAAAAAAAAAACCCTCTCGTTGAACACCATAGTAATAAGGAACACCTGTTTCCGGCCCTTGACATTCGTAAATGGTGTTCCGGGCCCTCAATGTTCTGGAAATGCATTCTGAAACGAGACGTTTTGAAACGGGACGTGTTCCGAAACTAGATCATGACCGGGAACACTCGCTCTGACATTTTGGGAACGTTGTTCCGGGTGACGTTCCGGTTCATGGTTCAAAGTTGACTCTTATCATTTTGTGTTGAGAAGTGTCCAAACTCCAATCTACGTCTACAACCACGAATGCGGAAAAACGTCATCTTAAAACACCCTTACATATCTGACAAGAGTATGGACCTTGGGTATCAAGGATGTGGAGACGGGGTGGTAGGGGTGGCTGCCCTAATAGCCGTTGTAATTACGATCCCTGGATGTTGTCATGGCTTAACATGAGCATGACAAAACCTTGTAATTTTTTGTGCTGCTCAATATAATCCACTCACAATTGTAAGTTTTGCTATATAAAAAAAAAAGACCCTTACATATGGTTCTATTTAAAATACTGAAGCTCAATAAGCTACTTTATAGTTGTCTCCCAACATATAAGTTGAAACAAGGGTAATTCAAGTGTTTCCGATTCCCGTTCTTGTTCCGGGTAACTATGCTGAATGCAAGTGGTGTGTTAACAAGATTATATAGTGGAACCCTCGAAAAAGTAAGTATTTTTTTAACAGCCCATCATGTCCTACCATTTAATAAGTGCATTTTTTAGCTACTATGAGATAGATCATTAAGAGCGCCTGCCCATAGGAGCCCTACAATTGCCTCTGAGCAAAAGGCCTGTCTAAAGCAAGCGACCCACTTTCCTCTGGCTGCACGCTCTCATACACCAAGCTACAACCTCTGTGTGTACTGTTCGGTCATTATCGGCATTATTGGTGGCAGACTGTGTGTACTGTTCGGTCATTATCAACTACAGAAATCACATTGACTGCCTGCATCCGGTTTCGGATGTGATTCCTTGTTTTAGAGGGTGGTCCAACCACCCTCCACTCTGAAGGCGAAACCTGCTTCGAATTTTACTCAGCAGCGTGTTGATCGGGTGTATGGGAGGGGTGTGAGAGAAGGACGGCCCTTTAAAAACCCCGTTAGCAAGCCTATAAGAAGGCGCTCTAAGTATGGTTAACCCATCTGTAGCTCAACCACTCGGAGGTAACCATATTGGCCTTTCATACCGTGCTGAGGAATGGCCCAGTGCTAGCTGAAGAAGGATCGCGTTGGGCGACTTGTACACCCTTTGGCGGTAGGTCTTCTCTATGACCCCAAAAGACTCCCCTCCCCTTAACGTAGCCCCGTGTGCCCTTTTCACACCCATGACCTGCTCTAGGACTGGGAGGTATATTTTATGGAAGGCAAGATGTGAGATAATGTTTTAAGGACCTTCATGGAAGGATGTCTCGAAAGGCTCATGAGGTGGAGGGTGGGCCGACCTTCACCTTGGTGAACATCGACTTCGGCCCGTGGACATCGTTACCCCTATGGCACATTTCTACCAGGCCGTCGATGGTTTGGAGATCCGTACAATAACTTATGTCTCCATACCCTGATAGAAGGGCTTAGAATGGGTTCCGGGTTGACTCCAGCTTCTTTAGCCCCACCGCCACCGGCCTAAAGAGATGCTAAACCCTCTGTACATTGAAATCTTTTAGGCTGAGACAGACACACAATATAGACTAGTAGGTGTGGAAATGACCACATTCAATGAACCTCAAGGTTGTGAATGGTGAGATAACAAGGAAGGACTCCAGCTAGTTTTTTTTTTTGAGCTTTAAGGGCTTCCAGTGTTATTGCAAGTCATCAAGCAATTGACACTACTCGGCATGCTTGGCAATGTCAATTGACATTTAAGTACTTCAGTAGTCTATCTAAGGACATTGGGAGATGTCTCAGGCAATAGAGCAATGTGAACTAAAACAAGAGTTATTATTTGTGTCTCATAAATGCTTTCAAGTTCAAAAATGTGAATGATTTCTCTCTTCTCTATGTACTTGCATACCTTGGTGCCATGTTTTATTGGCTACAATGTATTATTACATGGACCTTGAGTAACATAAACGGCCACGATTTCAATGGAGAGCTAATGTCATTAGAAAATCTCTCTCTCTCTCTCTCTCTCTCTCTCTCTCTCTCTCTCGGAAGGGCACTTTGGTTCCCTATGTGGAAAAACCGAACGGTTGCCAAAAATCAATTATTTAAAGAGTATTATAGCTTGGAGTGTGATGTATGGGAGCTTCTTGGAGGCACTGCTCGAAAAAAACCTTAGTTTTTAGATTTATAAAACAAAAAAAAACTATTGAGGGGAGTAGGTTTCCTTTTATTATCTCAATTGAAAAAAGCAAGAAATTTGTGGACACAAGTTACTTAAGTTTATCTTAAAATTTTACACCAAAAAAATTTTATATTCCAAACTTTTCAAGGTGAGAAGAAAGAAAAGGATATTTCTTGTTAATAAAGATTAAGCTTTAACATAATTAGAATATTGTTTTCAAGTTGAACAATACTTAAAGTGTAGAGAGCCAATAAATTGTCTGTTGGCATGGAAATTCAGAGAGGAATTTGGGAGAGAAAAATAAACAGCATAGAGAGCATCGATAAAATTTCTATTGTCATAAGAAGGTTAGAGATTCAAATGAAATTAATAGCTTTTGAGAGAAAAATCACTTAATTCTAGACAATAGAATTGATTACAAAAAGAGGCAACAAACTGCCTTTTGAGGAGTTACATGTGAAACCCATAACAAGAGAAAGCTCTTCTTTTATCTTAATAATGAAAGAACAAAATTTGATTCATTCGTGATTGAGACAACAAAATGTCAATTGACAAGGGAGAGTGACATATGGAAGAAGAAGCTTTTCTCCTATCTCAAAGATGAAAAAACATTATTCGATCCATTCTCATTCGACAAAAAACCTAAAAAGAAATTATATAAAAGAATCTTAAAAATATAACCCAAAATAGTAATATTTAAAATAACATATAGTAAAAAAACTTACAATCTAGTCTTCAATGTAGCTAAAGGCATGTCTTGAGGTCTTTACATCATCCCGCCATAGTCCCGGATCGCTTCATCAAAGTTGAATTCACCCAATGGAGGTCTTTCAAGAGAAATTCTCATCAAAGTACGCATGCTCTTAGTAGTAAGAGAATTCCTAAGCTTGGATTTGATAATATTTTGAATACTAAAGCCCCGCTCACAAATAGCAGTACTACAGCATTGTACCAATGCTATTTGAGCAAGCAATAGTAATGATGCGTACTTTTCCCTCAAAGTCTCATTGCTACCAATGTAGCACCATGTGTTTTTGAAATTCCACCCCTTCCACTTATTTAAGCCCCTTCCACCCCTTCCAAAGCTTACTATTTTTTTTCATTTAAGCCAAAATCAAACAATAATTTTTTCAATGACGTTAACAATCCAAAAGACGTTCGGTCATCTACCTCCAAAAGATCAAGAAATGAGATTTTGGGCTCATTGTCTTTCATATAAGAAACATAAACAATCAAGTGCTCCTCAATTGAAATGTCCGTTGACTCATCCACCATGATACCAAAACATGGAGATTACGAACATGAGCCAAATACTCTAACTCAAGTCCCTTCCCAATATAGTGTACAAAAGAAGCACATGCCTTATCAGTTTTATACATGTTTTCGGGGATGTTTGGAGTGTTACATTCACTAAGTAATTCAAGTGTGGGAACATATTTTGTATAAGAAAAAATCATTTTTAGCAACAAAATAAGAAACCCAAAACAAATTTTTCATACTATCTTCCATGCTTTTGAAATGCTTAGAAACACAAAATTCAAAGCTTTTTTTCCCAAAATGCAATGCCCATGCAAGTACTTTATGTTTCTTTGAACCCTCGTGATTTACTAAATCACTATGTTGTATATTGATTGCCCCATCCATCCCAAATTCACTTTTACAATGCTTATCTTCTTTACAAATAGAACAAAACATTTTGGCTTGCGTCCTATCAAACTCACCCACTCAAATTCACATCTCCACTTGTCATTCCAAGCAATTCTAGCTTTTTTTCGCCTTTTAGCTTCTTCTATCCAACACTTTGAACTTCAACATCATCAACATCATTATCATCAAGCACTACTTCAATTTTTCTTTTTCCTATGTCATTCTTTTAATTGAGGCATGGCAAGCAAAGACTTTTGTTTAGAAGAATTAAAAGCCATATCAAAAGCTCACACGATGATTTATTTGATGTAATAGCTTCTTGAACCTCGACCGACAAATTATTTGGAATGTGTTTGCGTCTTGGTCGTTTAGGTACAAGCTCAAAAAACAATGCCAAATTGTTCCTGCAATGATATTTTTTTAAAAAAGAGTAAGTCTTATTATTTTTATATTATTTAAAGTTATGTAAGGACTTTAAAAAGGGTAAAAATCTTTTAAATAAAAAGCTGACATTATGAAAAGCCAGAACTCAAAAAACAGAAAACCCTATCCCTTTTTGCAACGTTTTTTGTTTCCTTGAGATTGGGGAGACCTACTAATTCATAAAGTCCTAAGTTAAGTACGACAATAGAAAGCTAACAATTATTTATTTTTAGTTGGAAGGTTCTGGACGAGACTGCCGGATTGCGCTGGCAGCATCAAGTCCTCGATTCAGCTCTCGGTGATCAACCCGGCTTGGGGGAGGAGAAGTATCGCCCACGCAAGGCTACACACAGAAAAGCTGAGTGCCGTGCTCTCTCTCTCTCTCTCTCACACCATTTGCCCAGCGCTTTGCCCTGGCTTCCACCTGTTCGACCCAGCTACCTTCCGATGGTTAGGTTGCTCTCTCTCTCTCTCCCTCTCTCTCTCTCACTCTCTCAACGTGCTTGCGCGCAGTTCAGAACCTGCACTTGAGCGGCTTACTGCTCAAAAACACTACTTCAGCGCTGCTCGAAAATGCTACCTGCAGTAACCTTAATTGCTAATCGCTTTCAATATCCAAGCTTGTAAGGTATTAAGGTCGAGGATGCATTTGATCATCTTTGGAACACACACACAGAGACAGACAAACAAAAAGAGAGAGAGAGAGAGAGAGAGAGAGAGAGACACCTCAGATGGACTGATTTGGATTGTTGAGCACCCAAATGACGAGCTCATCTTGACTCTCAACGTCCAAAGGATTCTTTCGTGGTCGGGACTCGGAGTCCAAATATGCAGTGTCAGGAGTCAGTGGGGTTTCCTTTGCAATTGTGTGAACGCTGAAGCATGAGCAGATAGATAGCTTTGAGCTCAAGTCCCGACTTTGAAGAGGTCTGAGGCGGATGAGAAAACTTGAAAATCTGAGAGAGCTTGTGGGTGCCAAGTTGCTTAGAGACAAATGTTGAGAGAGAGAGATAGATTGTGAGAGGGCTCAGCAAGGGAGTCGGGACTCTTAGTCTCTCAGGCTCACAAGCCGGTGAAAGTTGAAACTTGTGAAAAGGGGCGGGAGCCTTCAAGTTATATACCAACTACAAAAATAACGTTTTAGATTTAAACGTTTATTTTAAAACGCTAACAAATTACAATGTACATTTTAAAGTCTTTTACAGGAGCCAATTCCCACTGTCGTTAGTGTTAAAACTTAAGAGTCGGAAAGGCTTACAACTGTAACAAGTTACAACTTACTCCTCACTGCTCAGTGCTCACTTCAAGTACGTATTGCACTTTAAGATTTTAAACGCACATGCCATTGTCCAATGTCCACATGTCACACATATTGTGTGTGTGTGTGTGTGTGTGTGTATATATATGTATATATATATATATTATATATATGTATATATATACATATATATGTTGTGTGTGTGTGTGTGTTTTTTTTTCTTAAAAAAAAAAACCCATAACTTCTTTATTTTCCCTTAAATTAATCCTATCCTTATATTTTCACAAGGTAATTTACTTTCTCTCACTTTGCATATACTTAAAAAACCTTATAGGCTCCTTTTCTTCCGGGTTTCCAAAACCCACATAAATAATTTCAAAAGGTAAATCTCAAAATTTGTAGGTGGGATTACACTAAACCTAGTTTTTTTTTAGCACAGCTTGGAGGGGACTAAATAGCATGGAAAAGCAAGGGAATTATAGTGTGAATCCGAAAGTAGGAGAGAAAAAGAGGCATTGAAAGCTAGAGAGAGAGGAAGGAGCCCATGATTAAAGAAGACAAATGTATTAGAGCATAGAAAGGCCTTGACGAGCTTTCTATCCAAAATGTTGTCGCGTGGAAAAGGTTGAGTGCAAGATATGCCAACCACGGCTGTGGCAAGAAAACTGTGTTGTTTTCGCCATATATGAAGGGAAGGCCTCTCTTCATATGCAATCACCTCTGCTTGTACCTTGAAGGAATGTGGCCTTATGCAAGATGTTGACATGGGTGAGAGAATTCACGATGTACTTCCTAGTCGGGAGCTATTGGAGAAAGATGATGTTCATGGCAATGCCACAAGAAGTTTTAGAATTTTTCTCATGTAGAAAAACGGAGTCTTTTCCAGTGTTTTTCATACAATGAATAACATCATGAGCTTCTGTTCGAGAGGCACCGCATACCTAGCTAGGTAAGATTGGGGGCAGGGGACCGCCGGCCCCCCTACCGGGCCGACGGTCCCTTGCCCCCAATCGTACCTAGCTAGGTATGGGGTGTCTCCCTCACATAAGCTCATGATGTTGAGGTAAGTCACAATGTGGAAATTATTGTGAGAATTTGTCCAAAACTTCTTGTGCATGCTTTGGTCGATATTCTCTCCAAGCTTCTTGTTGACGGTAAAAGGCTTTTGTTGAACGGTGAAATGACAAGCACATTCTTATACAAAAGACACGATGGACACACTAGAGTGAAAAGTTGGAAACTAATACGTCTGTAGAAGTCGAGGACATTACTAGACATGCTCTTCTCTATCGCATTTGGCTTGACTTCAGTTCAACAAATGTAGCTAACGAAGCACTAGTTTTTGGTATGAATTAACGGTTTCTTTTTTTTTAAATGGGTTTAAAAACTGTTGTTAAAGTAGCTCTATTAAATTGCTTAGATTTTTAAAAATTCAAAACCCCTTTTGTTGAGCACACGTGGTGTATTAACATACACATATAGTGGATCCCTGGGAAAGTAACTGTCATTTTTAACATCCCATTGTGTCCTATCATTTAAAAAATGCATTTTCTAGATACTATGAGATAGACCATTAAGTAGGGCTAATCCATTAAATATGTATTGAACTTCATAGTTGTGTTTGTTTTTTTTTTCTAAAAAAGATCTTTATAGTGAGGTTCTTAGTTCTTACGTCTACGTCACAATGAACGCATGGAAATATTTCAAAGCCACTTTCTTACTTGACTTGATGAAGAAAAAGATGGTAGAACCATCGGTAATTAAAAGATCTCATAAGGACAAGTTTATGGACCTTGTGTATCGAGGAGGAGGGAGCGGGTTGGTGTGGTGACTGCTCTGATATCCGATGTAATTATAGTTCTTGGATGATGTCATGGCTCGACAAGAGCATGACAAGACCTTGTAATTTTTTTGGATGTTCAATATAATTCACTCACAATTGTGAGTTGTGTCCCCAAAAAAAAATAAAAAAAAAGGATGGTAAATAATTTGGGGAGATTGACAAAAGGTAGACTTTATGGGATCCACAGGGAAGCTTATGCCACATGGATTTTGTGATACCATGGCTCTCTTAGCCTATTGAAGCTCAATGCAATGTATTTAGAGATTGTATTGGCCGGTTTTTCTTGATCACCATGTTATAGCTTATGACAGAGTATGCTTAGATTTTTGTAAGTAGGTAAAACAAGCAATTTTGAGAAAGAGCTAGTACTTTAGGTCTTTTTCCTACGCTTAAGAAGAAGAACCCTGATAGCCGTTGTGATTTTGGTCCCTGTTTGATGTCATGACTCAACACGAGCATGACAAGATCTTGTAATTTTTTAGGTTGATCAATATAATTCACTCACAATTGTGAGTTTTGCTATTAAAAAAAAAAAGAAGATCTCATAAGGTGGTCGAAGAGGTGCAAAATGTTCAACCAATAATACACTAATCTCTTGAGTACGGGTTTCTTCTTGTTTATGGCATACTAAATTTTTAGCAAAAAGGCTTTATGGTTCTCCATAAGCATGTCATTATGCAATTCAATCCACAACTAAAGCAAATAGGAGATGCATATCTATTGGAGTTTTATGAAGCAATATACATGCACCTATGGGTTTTGAATGCATGGTGTTTTAAATATGAAGTATGTAAAGGTAAGTAAAAAGGTTTGCTACAACTATTGCCTATTGTGTTACTCCTTGACTTCTATGGGGATTCTTTGCATATGGTATCTTCTTGATAGTGAAAAATACAACATGGTGGAGAGGTGAGTGGATAGTTTGCCTTTTAGCTTTCAACTACTTTTTAGTTGACTAGCTCTTTGTGAAATAATATGGCTTGGGTGAGGAGAGCCTAGGTCCATAGGTGTGATAACCATTCTCTATAATGGTTGATATGCTCTTTTGTCCATTGACCACACCATGATTTGGAGACTCATTTATTTGGAATTAGTCTTTCTCGGTGGGCCTTGCTATATAACATCTATAGAATATAACATGACATATGCAAATTGACATTTAGCATCTAGCATTGAAGGGAATAAGAGCATGACTAAAAGGGTGACTCTGCGTGACAGGGATATATATTTGAAAATTCCTATAATATTTATGAGCGGAGACAAAGTTAAATGCATCAATTATTAGAGATTACAGGGATGGTTACACTTGAGATTATATTGAAGTGAGGTTGTAGTACTATGTCTAGTGATGAATGTTGTTTCTAGTATACAAAATTCTTGCAAATAAAAAGTATTTCAAAAAAAAAAAATCAAACGGTTGGTAGCACAAAACCTTGACTCTCATTTTTGTAGATTGATATCGAGTGTGTTTTGCCTTTCTTCTTTTGTAGTTATTCTCGTATAATGAATTAGGACTGATACATGTAAATTCACCTTTTGTGTTCTGTGTTATGACATCGACAATGCATGTTGCATCGTCTATCACACCGATAGTTAGGTCGATGTTTTCAGTGATCATGTTGCATATGCCAATTGCAGTCAAATCCAACTCGTTAAACTTAGGGTCATGGAGCCTTTGTTGAAAGACATTTATATTATCCATGTTCTTCTTCATTTCAACTTTAATTGTAATGTCAATTTGATTGCACAACTTATTCAAAACAAGGTTGTTATAGTGTTGGACGTCTTATCTGAGAGTAGTCATGCACATGCAATTCATCTATAATACTGCATCTACGGCTTGTTTTCTTTCACGAATGAACTAAAGCAATTTAGAGTTCGTTGCATGTCTTATAGAGCATGGCATTTTGTACAAAGTTACATGTAGCCAGTGGATGAAGCTTGTGATATGGCACATGTTACAAAGCTCCCGTGCGTGACTACAAACTAGGGGTAGCTGGATAAGATCACCGAGAAAAAGTACACATTTTTTGAAGGGATTTGTCCATGTACTGCTTGCTATGTTGACATTTTGTCTTACGATAAGGTCAAAAGTCGTTTAGGTGAACATGGATAGCTCATCTATATATAATATCTGTCTCTTTTATATCCAATTATCGCTCATCGGTCTCATTAAAAGAGAGAGCATACTAGTGATTCATGGTTGGTATCTTGAATTGATAATGGACGGTAGATGCAATGTTGTTACGTCTTGTTGTTGCCCCTCTGATGGCAAAGCGCCCAACAATAATACAAAAGTAAGGGTAGCAGGAGTGTCTTTTTCATTTTTCTGTTGACCTCGATTATCTGTTATATATGTGAGGTATGCCATCTTGCACGAGGGACATTTCTAGATTGTGAGCAAAGATGTCACATTGCATGCTCCAATCTTTATACAATGCAGTAATTTTCAAACCATGACCTAGCATATGGACGGTAAGCTAGTTTCAAGTTGGTTGTGATTTGCTCTCTATTGAAAACGAGGTCCAAATAAACCAAAGCAAAGGAAGTAATCCAAAAATTCTAAAACAAGCAAATAGATAAAGCATGAATGAGGTGCAACAATAAATGAGGTGCTTTGCTGACTTGCAATGTTGTATTGTTGCTTTTCAATTGTCGAATCTACAGTTCGATATGTGAGTCAAGCTAGAAAAAAGCAATGTGAATAGTTATACATATCATCTTGCACTGAAACGTCACAAACTAAAAGTGCAAAGTATACAATGCATGTGTAACTAACATGTGTAGATGTTGATCGACATCGAGTGTATAGTTTTGAAAACAAGGTCCAAATAAACCGAAGCAAAGGAAGTAATCCAAAAATTCTAAAACAAGCAAATAGATAAAGCACGAATGAAGTGCAACAATAAATGAGGTGCTTTGCTGACTTTCAATGTTGTACTGTTGCTTTTCGATTGTCGAACCTACAGTTCGATATGTGAGTCAAGCTAGAAAAAAGCAATGTGAATAGTTATACATATCATCTTGCACTGAAACGTCACAAACTAAAAGTGCAAAGTATACAATGCACATCATAGTAGAGAGGTGCCATACAAAAGTATGGTGAAGGGTTGGCACTGTGGTCTCTCCAAAAAATTATAAGAAACGAGAGCTTGATGATCTGCGAAATATAACTGGGGTTTGAATTAAGGTCTCCGGTACTCCTTTTCGGTTTTGCCTGGCTTGTTGGTGCAGGAGCAAACTGCGCGGAAAAGAATTGGTGTGAATCTTGAGAATTAGGCATGGGGATTGCTGCATATCATTTCCATGAACATTGAAGGATGGCCGAGGGCACAGAGTTGTTGAATCTTCATGAGCTATACTTGGTATGGAATAATGCTCAAAGTGTGGTTAGGGACATCAATCAAATGCTAATTAGCTTACTTATAAGCTGCTTAAGCGCGGGGTAAATGCGAGCTATTCTTGAGCATAGAAGAAAAGCATGGAAAGAGAAGGTTAATCTATAGATGTCCCACGTCTAGCAATGCTTATCATCTTCTTGCAGTACTAACTAGAAAGAAGTCGCAACCTCAGCCTGTAGCAATTACTCGTGTGAGTAGTAAATACTCACTTGAAGTCAATGATTCTTTACCCACAGTGAACTTGCCGCAAACATTTACACGCGAACATTAGACTGTGTGCGGAAATTCTCTCTCTCTCTCTCTCTCTCTCTCTCTCTCTCTCTCTCTCTCTCTCTTTTGCGTGCGCGCGCGCTTGCAAAGAGTGGCCAGAGAAAAACCTGCAGACAAAGCTCTTTTGGGGAACCTACGAACTGCTTAGTAATTGAGCAACATAGAGTGCTTTTCTTATTTCATTCACTTGATAGCTTTTCATGGGAGCGATGTTTTATTTCTTAAATTTAAATTTATTGCCACGTGGTAGCCTTCTACGTTCAGATATTGCAAAAAGGGCCTTGGGCTCATCAAGTAAAAATTTGATATTACATAAAATAATTCAGATTTAGGTCAAACTCTAAACGGTTAAGAAAATCTCACATATGTTAATTCCCAACAAAGAAAATGTCTAGCTTTATCGATTTTGATCAAGATCTTAGTTTCTTTCGATAAGGAGTATTTGAAAATATGCATACAAAATTAATGGAACTTATGTCCACATACAAAAATTAAAAGGTATTCTAACCGCTTCAAAAAAATTAAAAGGTGCTCCTAATCTAAAGATTCCACTCAAAAACAAGAAAAACGACGCATTAATTAATAGCACGTAACGACAAATAATGACGAAAGACATAGATTTGCATCAATATTACCTAAGAAAGATGAATACACCATTGTGAGAGAGAGAGAGAGAGAGAGAGAGAGAGAGAGAAACGCTAAAGAGAACTTAAAAGAAAATGTTAAAGAAAAAATGAAAGAGGAGAGAAACACCTATTTATCTGGACAAAAAAGGTCTTTTGGGTGTCTTTTGGTTTTCCATCTTCATTTGTCTTTTGACTTTCCACCTTCATTCATCCTTTGCCTTTTCACCTTCATCTGACTTTTCATTTCCTAAACTCACCCTTCACTGATGCACTTAATAATTTTTATTTTTCTGAGATTGGGGAGACTAATCATCTAGAAAAAAATAATCAGAGTGAAATAACCGATTCCTCCATCTTGGATTAGCTCAATATTTTATGCTGTTGAAATTTTATTGCAAAAATATTATATATTATCTATAGAAATTGGTGCCCTTTGGGGTTATGGAAGGTCTACAAAAATCTCCATCAATTCTTTCCGCTACACAAAAGATATTCGAGTAGATGGACATGTACATGGAATTTATACTAGTTTTGGAAATGTGAAGGAAGGTTGTGGAATTCATAAAGGCTCAAGAGAAGCATACACCCACTCAAGACAAGTGTCATCATGTTAGACTTCAAGCAAGATGTTTTGATCATATGGTCAAATACACCAAAAATCAACTACGACGCACCACTAGATTTATATATATATATATATATATTTTTGCAAAACTCACAATTGTGAGTGGATTATATTGAGCAGCCCAAAAATTTAAAAGGTTTTGTCATGCTCATGTTAAGCCATGACAACATCCAGGGATCATAATTACATCGGCTATAAGGGCAGCCACCCCTAGGAACCCGCCTCCACAACCTTGATATAGAAAGTCCATACTCTTGTCATTCTGAGATCTTTTACTTATTGATGGCCAAGATTTATATTCTTACAATCATGAAGAATTTTAATGTCTTCTACGTAAGTTTTCGCATTTTCTTTTGTATTGTTCTCTCAACATGGTATCAGAATGTAGTTGCTTTTTATGTCTAAAATTAGGGAATTTTTGCCTCCCATAGCTTTGTGCAACCCGCACGTAGGAAAAATATGCAAATCATTTTAAAATAAAATCTTCATAATACCTAAAACTCAAATTCAACATTTGAAAAGTCGTTCTTAAAAGCTTCGAAGATGTTCCTCATGATAGATTTGTCGAATTTTGTATGAATTGTGATCTACAGTGAATGAATAGCGATTCATTGAATTTTGTATGAGAAATCCTTTGAGAAAAATATGTTTCATTGTTTTCATACTTTTTTTTCTTTTTCGTTAGAAGGTAGTGTCCCATGTGATACAATCTAATTTAGGTTGCCTTTCGTACCTACAATGTATCATTACATGGACCTTGAGTAACATAAATAGCTATGATTTCAATGGAGAGCTAGTGTCATTAAAATTTCCTCTCTCTCTCTCTCTCTCTCATGTTGTGGGAGGGGGCATTTTGGTTCTCTATGTGGAAAAACCAAACGGTTGCAAAAAGTCAAATCATTTAGAGAGCATCATAGCTTGTGGTGTGATATATAGGAGCTTCTTTGAGAGGTGTGTGCTTTTATCGCACGTAAAATGTGCACTTTTATCGTACGTGTCGAAAGCTGGAAACTTGACACTGTGTGCGAGTCACGAATGACTGCAAGCACACAACTAAACTATCTTAGCAAACTCAAAGGGGAATGGTGTGTCACTCACTGCTCAATGTTTTTTGTCGTGAAGGATCTTGTACCACGAAGAAGAGGGAGTCGCCGTCGCCACGCTCAATCGCCTCGTCGCCCTCGATGCCACCACAATGCTCGATCACACACACTCACTCACTCACTCACTCTCTCTCTCTCTCTCTCTCTCTCTCTCTCTCAAGCGCGCGCGCACACACACACACACACACGTGAGCAGACGATGGAGAAAGAAGATAGAGGTAGAGCAAAAGCACTTCTTAGCATTGCACCTCAAAGAATGATGATTTTAGGTCAAAATGGACCTTTAATATAAATTCGTCCCATTCAAACATGGACGCTCACAGTGGCCGGTCATAGCAAAAATACTGTAAAAGTATGTTAAGTGGTGCGTCTCTCTCATCGACAATCACCTATGCACCTATAGGATCGATTAGCCCGGTCCATGACTCAAATAAGTGATAAGCCATCTGTCAAAGGTGATAGGGTGTCCGTAAGTGCTTAAGATGTCGCTCTACCTGATGTAGATCCCATCCTCAGAAGCTAGTGAAGTGAAGTCCATTCGTCAAGGTGGAAGAGCATCTGAGTTTGTAGTCTTAGCTTTCTTCAAATACTATAAAATCAATTAAAAATGGCATAGTAATTGCATTCGCATAGAACATATATAATTGAAAAGCATATGCAGTGAATAGACACACAGATTGATTAGTAACAGAATATTAAACAATACTCAACAGTAACATTAAAATGTAGTATAATCAAACGCATAAGCACTTGTAAAGATAAAAAATAAACAAGTCTAAGGTCGCTAACTTAACGGTTGAGAGGCACAAGGGGTCAACATTCAATACATGGGCTAGCTTCTCAATTCTCTTTGGTCGATTAAGCTGTTTAATCGCGAGAGCAAAGTATTTCATGTCCAAGTCTGCTTATTTTGTATCTCTTGGGCTTTTTAGTTTCAAGGAAAAGCGCCCACGTTGGGAACCTTTAGGGCTCTAGTACCATAGGTAGTACATGTGAGTGAAAATCAAGTTGGAATTCTCTTCCATCTTGCGATTTTACACGTTTGGCACTGTTGTTTTTTGTTTGTTTGTTTTTCATTGCCTTTTAATTTTATAACTTTGGGGGGTCATATTGACACTGTTACCCTCTCCAGGTTCATCACGATACTAAACTCCCTTTATAATACTTAAGCTAAAGGTCAAGAGGGATTAAACCCACTAAAAAGCACTAGTATATTAAACACAATACTTCATAGTATCGGATTAAGAACCTAATAACCATTGATAATTCGAAAGGCATTTTCCATGGTATTAAGAGAAGATCTTTAATGTCTATCTTGGTCAAACTAGCTTAGTCAGACTTCTTCATTCATAAACCTAAACAAGGGACTATGACAAAAAATTATATTGAATCTAATGTTTGATACTACGCAATCGTGTTGAATATTGTGCTACCAATCACAGTTAAAGCAGACAAACATGGAAAACAAGAGGCAATGATAATGGACAATAAAATTTTGTTTGTGTTGATGATCGCGCTTGATTCGAAGAGTGAACTAGACAAAGATTGCATGAAGTTTAAAATCGCAACAACTGCAACGCGTTCCTATACACACTAGAAAACACAAGGAATACCTCGAGGAGGCACATCACTAGGAAGAGGCACCAACCTTTATTGAACACAATCAAAACAACATAAATAACCCTAACCTAATTATTTTCACCCCCCTAGAGGTTGAAGGGAACATGATATTGAATAGAGGGACGGGTAGCCCTAAGGCTAAACCCTTATCCTCGTCATCGTCGTCGAGAAAAATAAAGTTATCATCCGTGAGACCATACGTACCATCCGTGTGATCATGTAAATCTTTCTCATCATTAGATGCACATATGTTCACTAAGAATGTCATTAGGCATGTGTAGTCATCTTGGTCAAAAGGGTAATTTGTGCAATCAGAGAAACGTTCTCTACGAAGTAGGGATCAGTCATTGGTCAAGAGATGTATCAATCATTCTAATTCCTCAAAGTTATTCTCACACCTAGTGTATCTACCAAATCCCATTCACATGCAAGCACCGGGTAGACTATGTGAAACACTTGTAAAAAGTAGAGAGGGTACCTCTCACCCAAAGTAGGAGTGGACGACTCTAGCGTACTAACCATATCTGTACACACAGATAGATTTTGGTTAGTGTGCAAATATTATAAAGGTTCATGTCCTTGTGCATAATACTTGAAACGTTGCTGTAGGTGGTGAACTTACAATGAGAAGTGCAAATTATTTATTGTTTGTATAAATATTTACAATGGTAGGTGGAGGTTGTGTCAAAGCTTATATTTCTGTATATGAACTACATGAAGAGCAAGAATGAAGCTTCTTTTTTTTTTTCTATGTTTGAGCTGAGTGATACAAGTTGATCTCGCTTGGGTATCCAAACTAGCTCGAGATCAGGTGTATAGTATTCTATGAGCTTTCCCTTTCCACGGTCTTTAATTGACTTTATCGTTACAAGATTGACTCACATGGGTCGTGGCATGTAAGAATACAATTTACGTTTAGGGACCTAGATTTGATCATTCCCTTGATAGTAGCCTTGGGCTTCCAATAGTTGTTTAGGAATCCAACACAACATTTTCTTACATTTCTTGGAGCGAGTGGAGTGTTTCTTACAAGGCTTCTATTTTTTAGCGTCAGAAATGGTTGCTAAAGGAGCTTTAGAGACCCATTTGTATGTTTTCTTTGTTATATTACGCTCAGTTTTGTGTATCTCAAGATTTGTTTCAGATACAGAAGTTCAAGCTCTAGAAAGTTGGGCTATAGATACAGATGGTTCAACCTCTTGGACATGCAATGTTTTGGATTGTATTTCCTTAGGAGGTGATATCTCAGGGACTATCGCTTGAGTGGAAGGGCTAAGAGTTGGTTTTTGTGTTGTGACACTCCCAAAATCAATAGTGCATTTGGTCGCTATCATCCACGCACATCCTAGGTTTATATTGCCTTCCATGGTTCCAGCAGCCATGACCAAAAAGTCGAGCTACGATCCCGTTGTAATAACTGACAGAAGTGTACTAGGTTCCAAAAATCGTATTTTTTTTCTTGTTGATATCCTTGACTTAGATGGTACTCTCAGATAGAGATGGTTTTCCTAATGGACACCACACTCCATATGAAAAGAGATAATATTTAGCACCCATGTCCAATATGGCGTTATATAACACTTTTTCATAGGCGCTATTTAACTGAATAGGGTATCATAGAGGCGTATTAGAGTTTTTCATAGGCGCTATTTAACTCAATAGGGTATCATAGAGGCGTATTAGAGTTTAACCAATCATCGTCTGTTTCAACTTGAAATGCATGTGTAACTCAAAGGTTGGCCTCTCGTTGACGTCTAATACGTTGCTGTTGCTTCTTAGCCTCAGCTTGAGCTTGTATCTTTTCAATTGTGCTTGTGCCTTGGCTTCCTTTGTTGATGGATGACACGTAGCTGCTCTTGGCTTAAAGGATCATAGTATCTTTTAAATTTACTTCCATTGAGAACTCCAATGGTTTCAAATCCATCAAGAGTTTCCACACGAATGTATTTTGTGGGGTGATTTCGCATACTCTATACAGTCCTTTTCTTGCATATTTCAACTTTTTCTTCTCGTTACGCACTCCATACATAAGGACTTTATCCCCAACCTTGATATCCTTGTTCTTTAAATGATGGTCAAACTTTTCTTTCTCCTATCTTTCTTCACAAGTGCATTTTGCACAACCAATTGTTTTTCTTCATCTAACTTCTCAAGGATATAAAAACGCTTATTTAAAGGGTTACCATCCTAACCTCCTTGTGAAGCTACTCACAGACTAGGAATTACAAACTCCCATGATATAATTGCTTCTTGGCCATATACCATCTTGAATGGTGTACAATTAATAGCCACTTTGTAAGCAGTATGATAAGCCCATAGAGCTGACATCAACTTCAAATCCCAATTTGTGCGATGAGCTTCCACTGTTTTGGTCAAGATAGAAATTAAAGTCTTGTTAGTGCTCTCAGCTTGGTCATTTTCTTGTGGATAATAAGGTGTAGACTTATGGTGGGCTATCATGAAGTTTGTAGTGAGTTCCTTTATCACTCCATTTATAAAATGAGTAGAATTTTCACTCACAATCTCCAGGGGACAACCAAATCGTGTAATAATGTTCTCGAAGAGAAACTTAGCAGTTGACCTTGTATTAGCCTTGCGTGTTGTACTGGTTTCCGTCCACTTTGTCACATAGACAATGGCAACAATAATATATTGAGATTGAGTGTTACGAGCCGCCGGACTGATTGGGAACAAAGTCTAAACCCTATTTTTCAGATGGTTGAGTCACTTTAATAGGATATAAGGACATCTTTTGTAACATAGAATTCATCACACCCTTTCGCAAAAAGTGATGCATCCTTGAATAAGATAGGCCACCAATAGCCTAATGGCAATCTAGCAGTTAGTATAAATACTCATCCTTACAATCACAGCGTCTAAGAATATCATCCTTCCCTAGCTTGTAGAGAGTTCTTGTGAGCTATATCCTTACGAAGATCTTTGGGTGGAAAACCATTAAGTAAAAAGTTCACAATCTTCTCACTCCATTCAAGCATGGTCTCGACTAGGCACAGGGAATATCGGGCAATTCGTCATCGATTCTAGTAGAGGATTCGGCATTAGGTATGCGAGAGAAATGATCCGCCATGACATGTCCTTTATTGGGTCTCACCACAGCGGTAAAATCAAACTTAAGAAGAATTAACAACCATCGTGTAATTCTTCCCATGGAACAAGGTTTATTCATTACTAGATACAACAACGCTTGATGATCAACATAGAAAACAAACTTGTTGGCAAGAAGGTAGTAGAAAAATTTCTTGACTGCGTAAATCATAGCTAAACCTTTCCGCTCTATAGTAGTGTAGTTTCTCTCAGCATCATTTCATTCACGACTTGAAAAGCTAATGGGGTAGTCCAATTTATGTTCTCCTCGTTGAGCTAGAACACACCTTTTTTTTTGGCACAATAACTATTGGAGACACCCATTTTGAGTGCTCAATAGGGTATATGAATCCGCATTTGACAATGTTTTCATTGAACAATCTTTGCACACTTAGGATTCATTGGGTAGGGTCGTTGTTGGACTGATTTAGCCATGCTATTCATGGGATTGTGTGTTGCACCATGGAAGGTAGAACACATTTCATATCATGATATGTCCAAGAAAATATATCCTTAAATTCCTTGAGAAGATCCTTAAGTACATATTCCTCAGTCTCTGTCACATCTTGGGCAATGAGAACAGGTTTGGACTCCTCACTTGAGTCTACAAAATCTATTTTCTTAACTATCACTGGACCATCATAGACTCCATTACTTCCATTGATATATGTTCTCTAGGCCTTTGTATACACAACCTTACGCTCCTCTATGGTGTAGGATTTGAAATGCTAAGGTGCACGATGTAAATATGTGGGATCTTGTGCTCTCGATCTTGTCATCTCCTTAGAGTACGACTCAACTTTGGCTTCTCTGTAGCCTCTAAATGTGCAATGTCAATGGGTTGTGAATTGCACCACGAGACACTTTGAAGGTATTCACCCCATTTATCTATCAACTTTCGATGAGCATCACATGCTCCCCTATAATTAAGCCATTCAACTGTGGTTTTCTTTTCATTTATCCTAGCACGTACATTGGCTCGATATCATCACCTCTTATATCTCTTACTCCTCTTGTCTAATTTTTGATTATGGCCTTCCTCCAGTGAAAAGTCACTAGATGAATCGCTATTTGTATCTTCTCCTCTCCCGGATAGATTGTCATCTAGGGTACCACTGGGCCCTGAATGCTTTGTCCCCACGTTTGTACCAAGATTTAACTCAGACTCTTCTTCCTAAGAGTCAATTTCAATTGATGATTTTGACTCTGAATCGTGTGAGCTATAGTCTTTTGAGACGCTACTGGTTCGAATGACAGTGAAGCCTTGATCTGGTAGGTCATCAGAAGCTATAGAGATTGCTCCTATCATATTTAAAGGTACGAGTTGTGGTATTTTATCCCCCTCAGGTGTTACACATGTCGTCCCTCTATTTCTCCAAGTGTCTATGGTTGCTGCTAGATGGACCCAATCCACATGTCGGACTCGGTCATCCTAGGTAGAACATCCATATAAGGGGAATCTTCCCCAACATCAATGTTCTTTTTACACGTGTAACAATACTGCAATGGGACCGAGTGAATTGTGGTGTCAGATCTATGATCAATTACAAATCTATTTCCTTGAGGATGTTTTCAACCAATTACAAGATCAACTCAAATGATAGAGTCTTGGAACTACAAGTAGACACGGTTTTTCAACCAGTCATGCACCATTTTTTCTTCCCTCATGAAAGGACGTCCTATTATCATCTCAAATGATACAAGTGCTTGGAAAAAATCATAATAATGAAGGTATGCCTTATTTCGTGTCCAAAGACCTTGATCTTAAGATCTTCTAGCATCCCAATAGGTTTAACAATAGTCCCATTGGCCATCTTTACCACTACGTTTGTAGTCCCACGGTAAGGTCTTCCCATAGTTTTCCAGCAATTTTTAGTTACAATGCTAACCCCAATGCCACCATCAAGGAATCTTTTTACAGTTAATCCCTTGGTAGTGATTGGTATGGTCACGTTGGATTCATCAACTTCAAAGTATTATTCCAACTTGTTAACATGTATTTCAACAACAGAGTTCTCATCTCGGTTGGGTTGTGGATCTAAGTGTTCCTCCTCTATTGTCACCTTCCTAGCTCCATCCATTTGTGCAAATTATGGTAACCTGAATTTTTGTTCTCCATTGAGGAAAGCTTGAAGAGCTAAGAATAGCTCGGGGTCTCCATATAATTTAGACATAATGGTGGTTCTAACTTCTGAAGCCACAAAATCCATTGATTTGACAATATTAACAACACTTTTTGGGCTTCAGTCCCTTGACATGGGGAAGATGGGATCTCCATTTCTTCAATAGGGTCAGGTAATCCCTCTGTAAACATTCTTCTTAACACGAAGGGATACGCCCACTTCCCAATGACTTAAAGTCACTTTCTTCTTGGATGACACTAGGTATGCCTAGTGGTCTATGGTCTTTTTGAGTTTATTTTGCGTAGGGAACACTGTATTTGTAATCTGGATCTGCGTAGGTGCTAGTTCTAGATTCCTTTGGATCTCTTCTACCAAACCCATTAATTGATTGACTCGCTAGATCTCCTCTATAGGGTTTGGGTAAGTTCCGATCTTCTTCTTGGGTTCCTTCGGTCCTGGCCATTGTAGCTCATGATGATCTTCCTTGTTTGTTTCTTTTCTAATGGTCGTTTTAGTCTCCATGGTCTCACTGGAATCGGAATCCTCTTCAGTGTTGTTCATATATGTGGGGTCGTCACCAGTCCCTATGTTGGTCTTTGAACTGGGGTCTGACTTTGCTGCTTTTTGCGATCTTTTCCTTCGTGTGTTCTTGTTCTTCTGATATTGGGAAATTGATAATGTGTCTCTTTCTTCAAGAGTATAATTTTGGTTTTGGAGCATTGATCGCATGAGTACATTTATTGGTACTACATGTGTACTTTGTGATGGCTCCTCTGTGACCTCGATTAAATTCAATGGCGTGATCTTTGGTGCATTTGTATTATTAGGACATTGGGCAATCAAATGATCTATGCCACATCAATTACACATGAGTATCGGCATTGTAGATGTGCTCGCTTGATTGGTTTGCATTAGTGTGGCAATCTTTTGTAATCTAATAGGACATTTAGCTACACGATGTGGACCCCCACACTCGTAGCATTGAAGAGGTGGTCTCTTGGCAGTGAAATTGATATTTTGGCCTCTTGCTGCAAGAGTAGCTACTTGATAGACATGTTTGACTTGTCCCCAATTTTTCTCCATGTAGTATTGTGGACTTTCTTCAAATGCATCAATTTCATAAGAAATATTAGGGTCTAACTCATCCTCGCAATCTACACAAGCAATAGATGACTCACAACCCACTTGATTCATAGAAGGGATTCTCGGATGTGGGGTTGCGGTCGTAACACAGGAGGTGGTAATGGTGTCATTTGAACAACATTTTGGACCCTAGGGACCACGTATTGTGATGGTTGTTCGAGAGGTGGGGCCGACATCAATGCAAGCACGCGAGGTGTGTTCGTCCATGCTAAGCTTGGTTTATTGGACATCGCACGTTTAAATACTATGCAATCCATGATAAGGTTGGTCTATTGGCCATCGTGGGTTAAAATACTAAGAAAATCTTGGCTTGATGACCATACCTCCTACATGCATTGCAATTCCTATTAAGTTTTATTCTAAACGTAGGGCATTCACCGGTACTATGTGGACCATAGAAAATTGATCAAGCACCATTGTTTCTCTCTTCTTGGATACATATGGTTGGTTAATCGAGCATGATTGTCTCTAAGAATTTCGTGAATGGCCTTGGTGAGATCTGCTAAAGTCATCTCATATATCTTTGGCTCTTTAGCAATAGGCTTTATGGTCATTGACTCATGTCCCGATGCTTGCGAGCTAGTAGATTTAGGCTCAATAGACACTCTTTCTCCTTGAATCATTAAATTTTTCTCCAATTGGATCGCATTGGTGGTGACTGCTTCCCAAGTGGTGATACCTCTAATGACTAGGCTATTGTAGATATCCTCATGTCGTAGTCCCCTAATGAATCTATTAAGCAACTGGTTGTTATTGAAGCGCTTATTTGGATTACAATGAGAATTCAAATGCTTCAAGCGACTAATAAAGTCTCTCACAGACTCTCCTTCCTCGGTGTGTCACTTACCGCTCAATGATTTCCGTCGTGAAGGATCATGTGCCGCGAAGAAGAGGAAGCCGCCATCACCGCGCTCAATCGTCTCGCCGCCGCAATGCTCGATCACGCACTCTCTCTCTCTCTCTCTCTCTCTCTCTCTCTCTCTCTCTCTCTCTCTCTCTCTCTCTCTCTCTCAAGCGCACACGCACACACGCACACACATGTGAGCACACGATGGAGAAGAAGATAGAGGTAGAGCAAGAGCAAGAGCACCTCAAAGAATGAGGATTTTATGTCAAAATAGACCTTTTATATGAATTTGTCCCATTCACACATGGACGTCCATAGTGACCGATCATAACAAAAATACTGTAAAAATAAGATAAGTGGTGTGCCTCTCATCCGCGATCACCTACGCACCTATAGGACCAATTCGCCCAATCCATGACTCAAATAAGTGATAAGACATCTGTCAAAGGTGATAAGGTGTACGTAAATGGTTAACAAAGGGACTAATAGCATGGAAAAGCAAGGGAATTATATTGAGGATCTGAAAGTTGGAGAGAAAGAGACACCAAAAGCTAGAGATAGGGGCATTTGAAATTCTTACCTTGATTTTTGCCCGGGGCTATAAAAGGCTAGCCCAAACCTCTAGAGAGAATTTAAGGAGGCCATGCTTTAAGAGGACCTGTTAGTTCCATAAGAATTCTGAGTATAACAACGGCAGGATCTCTTAAGCACTTGGCTTCAAAGTGCATGATTGATCTAGACATGCCTTCCATTTTGAGCTTCAAGGGCTTCTTGTGTTGTTGCAAGTCAAGACCATTGATCTGACTTTTGTGTGTTATGATGCTCTATTGCCATCATACCTACACTTGGCCTATCCGCTAAACGTTTGTGCATGTGCTCATTCGCTCTATATGTCCCCTTGCATGGTGTGATGTCCTCTCATTGTCTCGCTCATTAAGAGAGGATACTTTCAAGACATATTATTGTGTTGATGAACATTGTCTTTGGAATTTTTTGCAAGCATCATGCTTACATAGGAAAGGTCTTGAATAGCCTCATGGTTTACTCTAAGACTTGAAAGAAACATAAGGTGCATCTTGTCATTGTTTTTAAATACCTGTAAGAATGATTATTGTATATTACTTAGAAAAACAGGACTTTTGCAAGCTAAATATCTTCAAGCAGTGGTGTTTACTTTTAATAAGATATTTATAGTGAGCTTCTTAGGTCTTACTTGACAACGAGTACATGAAAAAAAGATTAAGAAAAAGATCAAGTTAATTTGAGGAGATTGGAAAAAGGTAGATTTTATGAGATCTAAGAGGAAGTGCAAGCTTATGAGATTTTATGAGATTTTTGGCACACTTCAGTGTCTTCTTCTTTATGCAAGCTTTTTAGTGTTTTTCTTTTGCTATGAGATGTTGATGGCATGGCAAGGTTGTAGGGGAGTTTCTCTTGGACGTTGCACGTAGTTTAATTAAAGATCATAATGCACATTGCAACTTGTGATGCCAAGTGGTGACATGCTCTAAAATGGTCTTCACTATCACCACATGCCCCTCCCTCGCTAAGGGAGTCACATGGGCCCGTCAAGGTCGGACGTCAGGGGCAGGAGATCTCCACCGTCAAATCTCCTTACGTTGTTGACAATAGTCCAATGCCAGAGTCATTCGAAGATCGACACGTCAGTGTGCATAATCTGCTTTGTCAACCATCAATAATATGCTTCCAAATTAGCCCTAGGAATGTGTTGAGGTACTAACACGCCAGCCATGGGGTCGTCGTCAATGTTATGAAGAGTGGTCAGTAAATGACCATTCCCTACCCCATCAAGGTCTTTGGATAGACCATCCTGGCCGTCAATCCCTCCCCCATTACTGAGCAGAATGAGCTTGCAGGGCTGTTAGATGCAAGCCACCTCAACAATTAGAATCTGAGAGTCTGTATGCCAATAACCGTTGTCCAGCTCAGCAACCAAACTATATTTAGAATTTTTATGGTGCCCTCCAACGGTAGCTTGCCAGGTCACTGGAGAGAACACCATACCATTAGGAGACATCAACACACAGAATACCATCACCTCATGCAGATAACGTGCAATAGAAACCTGCCAGGTCAAGGGCTGTAATCTGTGCACTATCCCCGACTGTCGCCTGTCCATGCACTGTCACCTGTCGTCGTCTACTGTCGATCACCTCCTACATGTGCAGGTAGCCTAGAATACGTACTGGCCCCCCTCCCATCAACACTTGACGGCCGGAAATGGTCCCTTGAAGACCATTCACTCGGAATCCACACTCCCGTATGGCTCCCAGCCTCCACCAATCGCCATATAGTCGCCTAGATTCCAGAGAATGTTCAACAAGGGACCATTCCCTAGACCATCAAAGACCACATCCTGCATCAATGTCCCTCCAAAAGTGATTGCATTACGGAGAAAAATCTCACATACCATATTTATTCCAATTGTTCACCAACATAGATATATGCAACTATCCAAATGTTTCCAAAGTTACAAACGCTTGTGCAAAGCTTTGCTATGGAGGATACTTTAATGTGTGTCCCCCTGACTTGGCATAGGTTTCAATCAACTAAGGTGATAATTATGCGCTTTGTGAGCACCACCTTCAAAAGTTATGTATTGTGGGACGTGCAACCAAATGTTTGTATACTGCCATTGTGGCTATGACCACTTCTATACTTTAAGGTTAGTTAAGACAAACCTATTATCTCAAAGATGTTCCCGATACCTTTAGGCTCTTATCCTCAACCTAAATCATTAAACAAACCTTAACAATTGCAAAGGCCACACAATATGGCACTTAGTGTTGACAATTATTATTTTTATTCGAGTGGGTTGTCTTATAGAAACCACTTTTAGATTGCAAATTTCTTAAAGGGCCCAATTCTGAGCACAAATGAAATTGTACGCCACCATTTAGGAGTATCTTTTCCATAAGAAGCTTCTTGATGCAAACTGCAAGTACGACCAATTATATCTTGTTTTATTCGATTAGGTTGCATACATGCAACCTAGTGCAAATGTAGTGAATCTCTCCAGTGTTTGAAAGAAATTGGGATTAATTGTATTTTCAACTGGGTAAATTTGCAAAATGCAGGTGAGATGCCAAGCTTGCCTTGAAGAAATGAGCGAGTTTTACAAGTTTTAGCGTACGGTACATCCTTCAAATTTTAATCGAGAAGTAGAAGAGGAATCCTATTAGAGGAGGTTTGAGGTCAATTTTTTTCCCTATAAGAAATGGTAAAGAGAGAAAATGCTTTACATTTTTTTTTAAAATGAACAAGAAATTTAAAAACCAAAAATCTGGAGGAAACCTCCATCTTTTTACTTGGTACACAATATGTCACTTTTTGGGCCCCACATATGGTGTCATTTTAAAATCTCTTGGGGATGTATCCTTTTCCAGAATATTCTACCTCTCAAAGTACTAGTTTTTTCTTTCATAAAATTTTCCCTTGCTTGTTTTGTCCTTTCTCTAGACCTTTATTTGCATATCCAACCCATCTTCTTCTTCCCCATATCCAAGCTTTGACCTTGGATTTGTGGTCATGATTTTTTCTAGGAGAGATATATCTCATCCACATGTTGAGCTGGATGATGCCTATTCTTCCATTTGGAAAAAAAATGGGGTTTGTGAAAGTCCACCTTCTACCATTGAAGCAACGAGATCACAGGGAGAGAAGTGTTGGGGTCAACCCAACTTGGACGATCGCTTATGTATGAATCGCTTAGTAAAGCCTTCATAAGGCTCACTAAATCTAATTGAAACTTCTCTTTAATATGTAGAGTATACGTGTCTTATCTCCTTATCCTTGTTCTTCTCTCTCTCTCTCTCTCTCTCTCTCTCTCTCTCTCTCTCTCTCTCGTCTGCTCTCTCTCCCTCCTTGCTATGTCTCTTCGTGACGTCATTCGCTTCCCCACGTGATCAACAGTTGGTATTAGAGCTTGGGCGACAACCCTTTTCTTCTAAGGGCGTGCAACACCTACGAGTGACCCTAAGGATCAATAAATCAGGCCTCGTATATGAATCTATAGAAATGGTCCCTGTAGCAAAACCCCTAGAGCCAACCCTAGTGAAAGGCGGCAATAATAGCCCATCTTGGCGCTCTGTAGCCCACAATAGCTGCATGGCCTATGAGAGTGACTGTCATAGCCAATTCTAAGCAAGGCTCCTAAGACGTTGTCAGGAGTTTTTTGGAGCAAGGGATTGCGCATATGTACATATACATGCATGGTGCATCAAATAAAGAATTGCCCATTTTCCTTAGTCAGGTGGTTACGTGGGGCCCACATGTGTACAGGTAGGACAGCATGTACATAGTTCATCGATTTTCATCGTTACCAGTACCAGTATGTTTTTTCTACAATAATGAGGAGTTTATAGCGCGTAAAACTTCTCGAGGAAGCTATCCGCGGGCCGACGACGTGAGGTCAGCAAGTGCGTCAGATGGCATCTAGTGGCGTCAGGAGGGTGAATCAAGGTCAATATTTGCACGCGGATGAGGACGGACACAACGTGGGTGTTTTCTTGTGAGAGTTATGCCGAAAGGTCATCATTAGGACCATTTTTTGGGGCCACTTCACGTGGTGGCGAGGTGCATTATTGAAAAAAAGCTGAGTGCCAGGTGTGCGAATGATGCAAAAAGGTGACAACTATGCACTGCGAGGTCAGTTTTTGGCCTGTTCGGGGTCCGTTTGAGGTCATCTAAAAGGCCAAGGGTGCCCAACTAATAAAGCTAAGTGTGGGAACTGAAAAAATAGAGAGAAGACCAGAAAAAACGTGGAGAAGAGAGGAGGAACAGCCGCAGGTGTGTTTTTGCCCATTTTGGAGCCTATTTTGGCCGTAAACTGCTCATCCGAGGTCGGATTTGAGCACTTTGACATTGTAGACTGGGGTTTTGGGCCATTCCGGACGCGATGGCGCTGTCCATTTTGCCAAATTCCTCACTCTTTTCCTGCTGTTTTTCTGTGTAAGTTTCTCCTATGAGCGAAGTTTCTTCTCCAATTTGTGATTGTATCTGGTATCTTTTATGCATATTGTGTGAGCTGTTTGCCCCATTGGTGTTGGCCCAAGCTCACTTGTATCTAAACATCAGAAGTTCTCCTTTTTTGAGCTGAGTTTTTGTGTGTGTGTGTGTGTTTGTGTGGAGTGGGCAAGTGGATAGTCTCTCTCCTCTCACTCCAGAGGTGTGTTCCCTGTCTCGGCCAGGTGTGTTGTGTAAGCCGAGTGGCGCCCCATAGTGTGTGTGTGTATCTTCCCAAGAGTGTGTGTCGGGTCGTTATAGAGGCGCTGTGTGTGTTTTCATCCCGCTCACATTCTTTTGGCGCCCCCACGGAGGATCTTCTTCAAGTACCTTCTGCTTCGAGCTTCAAGCTTCGAGATTCGGGATTACAGGTTGCAGGTTGCGGATTACAGGTTACAGGTACAGGTACAGGTGATTCACACAGGTATAAGTAACTCGAGTACAGTGATATACTAGCATTGATGTCACTTGCAGTTGTTGTGGGAATGCATCACTTGGCGCCTATTTGAGCGCATTGTCTGCTGGATTGTACGTTACTTGTGGAAACTGCCATTGTACGCCTTTGTGGAGCCATATATGGTTTTATTTGGCAGTCCCAGCCATTTCTGAGACTTGGTCTGGAAGATAGTCATTTTTGAGACTTGACTATACGCGATTTGCATTAGCTTTCGTGTGAGGGTCGATAGCGTGAGGTTTTTATTGAGCTGGGGGATTCTCAAATGTGGAGATCCTTTCGGTGATACAGGTAGCTGGAGCACCCTTTTCGTGACCTCGCCATAGGCTATGTACTAGTGAGTCCTACTTGATGCTCGGGTTCTATTGTTGACAGTTTATGCGTACATAGACAGTCTATATTTTGGGTTCCTACTGCTCTACTTCTGGGGAAACTCTGTCGAAATTTTCCCAAGTTATGATGGCTGGTTGTTTGGTATTTTGAGCCATTTATGCTGTTATGCTGCTGGAATTTTGGCAAAATCAGAGGTTGAGTCAGGTGTGCCTTCTTGGGAGCTTCATGGTTGGCTTTAATGGATGATCAAAATGGCCCTCAATTCACTCCATTTCATTTAACTCAAAGAATTCAGATTAATGTTCATGTGTCCAGGAAGATCTTTTTCCAGCAGCGCATAGTCTTTATATTTGGGCCAAGAAGATTGAGAGAGATCCTGGAATGTCCTTTGCCTGTTGTAATTCCGATGATCAACTATGAAAACTCATTTGATGTGCATGTGTTTGTTCTCATCTAAAGTTGAGCTCCATTGAAGTTTCTGGGGATTGGGTAGTCAAAAGTTTTGGGTTCTTGCACGTGTGTTCAAAGGGGTTCTCAAAGCATTGTAACTTGGGTAGCCATGGCTTTCTCTTATCCGGAGTTTCATGGAAGAAGTGATGAAGATGTGGAAGAATTTTTGGAAAAGATGGAGGTTGCCTGCATTAGCAACCAGATTCATGACCCTACGCAAATGTTACGCCTTCTCCAAATTTGTTTGAAGAGTGATGCACGAGTTTGGTCCAAGGCATTTGAAGAGGAGTTGCGTGCAGCAGATCCACCTATAAGATTGAGTTGGGACAATCTAAGGCATGGATTGGAAGTGGAGTTTGTGAAGATAGAAGATCCCGACAAAGTGTGGCAAGAAGTACAAGGTTTGGTGCAGAAGGAAGGTGAGCCAGTAGATGCGTACATACGTAAGTTTTCATTGGCATGGGAGCGAATGTGCAAGGCTTTAGCACCACAGGTACCCCCGCCTGACATGATGAAGAAGGACAGGTTCTTGGCTGGTCTTTGGGAGAATATACGTTGGAGAGTGGAGCTAAAGAAGCCTAGGACATATGAAGATGCATTAGAGGTAGCAAGGAACAAAGAGTGGAAGCTGAGGAAAATGAGCCAGTTAGTGGTGGAGTCTTTGCCCATGAGGTCTGAATTTCAGCCTATGGACTCTTTACAAGGTCGTATGTCAGGGGTTCATCATGAACCAGTGGTTCCTGTTACTACTCAGGTTATGCCAGCAGTGGTCACTACAGCAGTGCAAGATGATGGCCTAAGGCAAGACATGAGGCAAATGGTAGATTTGATGAAGAATCTCAGCCTAAACATGCTAGGTCAAGTGGGAAATAATCGAGGTCGAGGGAGGTTTGCAAATCAGCCAGCAGGTGAAGAAAGACCTAGGAATGGTGTTGGACAAAGTAATAGTAGGTTTTGGAGGCAGATGCCCACATGTTATAATTGCGGAGAGTTGGGCCACATCAGCCCGCAATGTGATAAGCCACCAAGGATGGGGGGAGACATGTATCCATTGCCAAAACAGGTGCTAACTAGGTCGCATGATTATGGCATCGAAATTAAGGGAGACGAAGGAACCAGTGGACTGACCCAGGAGGAAAAGGGAAAGACAAAAGTGCTAAGTGTAGTCACCTTGGAGAAGGCATCAAAGCTAGAGGATACATTAGTGATGCCTATTGGGAAGAGGACCACAGAGGATAAGGAAGGAAGAAGTGCCCCAGGTCCTAGTAAGAAGAAAGGAAAGAGCCATGAAGACGAGGATGTCAAGGCCAAGAGGAAAAGGAGAGCTCGTCGAAAGTTTCATGTTTCAGATTTTCCACTAGGGGATGGGCAATTAAGTTATGACTTGAGGGAGGATCTGACGAGTAGGAAGGCAGATGTTACTTTTGGGCAGCTTATAGAGATGGTGCCTAAGCTAAAGCGACAGTGGAAGAGGATGGTTAACCCAATGGAGAAAGAGCCAGAGAGAGGTTCAGTAAAGGTGTTGGCAATGGATGAGCTACCAGACATTTGTCCAATAGTAGATGTGTGGCATAAAAGGAAAAATTTGGGACAAGGTTATGTGGATGGCGGAGCCCAAATATGCGTCATAACACACTCATGCGTTGAGAAGATGGGTCTCACAGTGGCTGGGGTGTCAGGGTTTCGGATCAGATTGGCAAACCATCAAAAAGTAAAATGCTTAGGTGTTGTAAAGAGCTTAGAAGTGGAGGCATATGATGCAAAGGCAGTGGTTGATTTTCATGTGATGCCAGCAGGGTTGGGAGCATATCCTATTATACTGGGCAGACCATGGTTACGTGCAGTGGGAGCTGTTCAAGATTGGCAACATGGTACAATTAGCCTCTATGGAAAGACAGGTACCAAGAAGCTTTATAATATGGACACAAGGAAACGATTAGAGGAGCTTTATGAAGATGAGGATGAGTCTAGTGATGAAGACTCTTCCACGGTGACAGATGAGGACAGTGATAGCACTACCAGCAGTGATGAGGATGCTGATGTTGCATTTATTTTGATGGATAAAGAAATCCAGGAGTGTGGTTTAGTCGCATTTGCGAAGGAAGTTGAAGATGAAAGTGAAGGGCCTTATGAAGTGATTGAAGGGCTAATGCAAACCAAGGTTGAACTGTCAAAGAAGCAGGAATTGATGACACAAATGATCAGTGGTGGAGACCTCTCAGCTATGGAGAAGGGAATATATTTGCACATGCCGGTCTATGCCAAAGTATTTGATGCTTTTCTTGATGCAAGATTGATATATGGAATCTCTACACGTTTTCCTTGGGAATCAGGTGGAACCTTGATTAAGCTTTTCATGCAGCGAATGCAAAGTGTTTCTGTGTGGGATCCAGGTGGAATGAATATCTCTTTTTGTTGCTGCTGAGCATGAATGCTCTAGCAGGCTAGGGGATGGGCAAATTATGTCAGGAGTTTTTTGGAGCAAGGGATTGCGCATAAGTACATATACATGCATGGTGCATCAAATAAAGAATTGCCCATTTTCCTTAGCCAGGTGGTTACGTGGGGCCCACATGTGTACAGGTAGGACAGCATGTACATGGTTCATCGATTTTCATCGTTACCAGTACCAGTATGTTTTTTCTACAATAATGAGGAGTTTATAGCGCGTAAAACTTCTCGAGGAAGCTATCCGCGGGCCGACGACGTGAGGTCAGCAAGTGCGTCAGATGGCATCTAGTGGCGTCAGGAGGGCGAACAAGGTCAATATTTGCACGCGGATGAGGACGGACACAACGTGGGTGTTTTCTTGTGAGAGTTATGCCGAAAGGTCATCATTAGGACCATTTTTTGGGGCCACTTCACGTGGTGGCGAGGTGCATTATTGGAAAAAAGCTGAGTGCCAGGTGTGCGAATGATGCAAAAAGGTGACAACTATGCACTGCGAGGTCAGTTTTTGGCCTGTTCGGGGTCCGTTTGAGGTCATCTAAAAGGCCAAGGGTTCCCAACTAATAAAGCTAAGTGTGGGAACTGAAAAAACAGAGAGAAGACCAGAAAAAACCTGGAGAAGAGAGGAGGAACAGCCGCAGGTGTGTTTTTGCCCATTTTGGAGCCTGTTTTGGCCGTAAACTGCTCATCCGAGGTCGGATTTGAGCACTTTGACATTGTAGACTGGGGTTTTGGGCCGTTCCGGACGCGATGGCGCTGTCCATTTTGCCAAATTCCTCACTCTTTTCCTGCTATTTTTCTGTGTAAGTTTCTCCTATGAGCGAAGTTTCTTCTCCAATTTGTGATTGTATCTGGTATCTTTTATCCATATTGTGTGAGCTGTTTGCCCCATTGGTGTTGGCCCAAGCTCACTTGTATCTAAACATCAGAAGTTCTCCTTTTTTGAGCTGAGTTTTTGTGTGTGTGTGTGTGTCTGTGTGGAGTGGGCAAGTGGATAGTCTCTCTCCTCTCACTCCAGAGGTGTGTTCCCTGTCTCGGCCAGGTGTGTTGTGTAAGCCGAGTGGTGCCCCATAGTGTGTGTGTGTATCTTCCCAAGAGTGTGTGTCGGGTCGTTATAGAGGCGCTGTGTGTGTTTTCATCCCGCTCACAACGTTTGGAAAGGAGGTTCTTCAGATGGGTTCCTTTCGCTTGCAGGGAAAGGACTCGTGGTAGCTTGCCTTCTGCCACCTTGCAAATGGGTTCTCTTCATAAAGCCCTTGCTGCAGAGTTCAACCTCCTCAATGCCCCCCCCCCCCCAAAGACTACCTATGTTGCCGATGATACTGGTGTACTCAATCGTGTCACAAAGTTAGATCTGAACTCCTGCTTGGTGATTTAGAGAATTAAGTCTATCCATAGCACCATTAGCTGGCTATCCATCCACAAAGCAGTTTCTTGACGCCATCACTAATGGCAATGGCAATTCCACCACCAACGTTTTTTCCCCCTACTTTTTCCATTGCAAAAACGAGTTTAAATCTTTTACCAAAGTTTATTTAGAAGAAGTTTTCTATCTAAGATGTGATTCACACACCATCAAGCATGAAGCCTATTTTGATGTGTGTGCATACAAGATTTGTATGAGCAATATTTTCTAGCAAACAAACCACACATATTTTTTGTACTTCTTGATATAATCACTTAGCCGATGAGTACTTTTTATGATTGTAATGGGATTAGACATTGCCCCGATGCGTGAATGTGGTCCGTGGTAAGACCTTCCTGATGCAAAGCCCCATTCCTTGTGAATCACTTCACATGAGGTTAAGGCAAACCTAATGCCGAGGTTAGCTAGAGTATTCCAAAGACTCTAGGGTTTGGGTGTAAACCAAAAACCTTATGGTTGAGAATAAACCTAAAACTCTATGTGTCATGAGAGTGTGAGTCTAGTTCTAGGGGGCATCGCGACGAACATTTTGCCAAGTTTGATTGAAGGGGGTGATTGTTGGGGTCAGCCCAACTTGAACGGCCGCTTATGTGTGAATCTCTTTGTAAAGCATTCATAAGGCTCACTGAAATCTAATTGAAACTCCTCTTTCATTTGTAGAGCATACATGTCTTATCTCCTTATCCTTCTCTCTCTCTCTCTCTCTCTCTCTCTCTCTCTCTCTCTCTCTCTCTCTCTCTCTCTCCTAGCTATGTCTCTTTGTAATGCCATCTACTTCCCTGCGTGCTAAACAAGAAGCACATTGAATTATGGACAGATGAGAGATTTCATCCCATATACCCCATCACCAAATGCATCAAACCATAATACATAAGTTGGAAATGTGGTGCTCAAAAAGTGCATAATTATTACCTTAGTATATTGATAACTATGCCCAAGTCATGGTCACACACATTAAAGTATCTGCCATAGCAAAGCTTTGCACAAGCTTTTGTAACTTTGGAAACATTTGGATAGTTGAATATATCTATATTGGTTAACAAATTAAATAAATGCGGTGAGATGTTTCTCCATAATAACAAAAAGCAATCACTTTTGGAGGAACATTGATGTAGGATGTGGTCTTTCATGGGCCCTTGCGCCATCAACTACTCTCTCGGGGGGGGGGGGGGGGGGGGGGATTGTGGAATAGCTTCACAAAATGATCATGATTCACACCTCATGTTTCCTTTGTGAACACTTTGGCTGAATTAAGGACTTGAGGTAAACACAAATAAAAACTATAGCACCCAAAGATACCAAGTTCCAAAACAAAGAAACCAACTTGAAAAATAAATAAGTTTTACCTCTCACTACTTTGATTCTTCTATTGCAGCCTCCACCTCTTCGCTTGGGACTCTTAATATTCTTCAAATTCCTTTGTCTTTGTCTAAGCCCAACCTATGTACTCTTTCTTCTTGTTGTATTGATCAATGATTGCAAGTTCCTTACCTTCTCCTTGCTTTCTGTAAGTTGATGGTTAAGAGAATCCTTGAATTGTTGTAGCAAATAGTTCTCAAACTTAAGAATATCCCTCTCTGCTGCAAGGTTTTTTGTATACCCTAATACCCCTTCTACGCCATCTCCTGCAAATATCATCAATGAATTGTAGTCAAAGAATGGTGGGATGAATTTGGTGATGGGGTATATGGGATACAATCTATCATTAGTCCATAATTCAATGAGCTTCTCTCTGATCTCATTGCTTCAATGGTAGAGAGGAGGAATTTCACAAACTCCAAATTTTTTTCCAAAGGGAAGAATATTCATCATCCAACTCAACATGGAAATGATATATATCTCTCATTGCAAAATTCATGGCTACAAAACCAAGGTCAAATCTTGGATATGGGCAAGACGATGATGGGTTGGATATGGTGCAAACAAAGGTGTAGTGACATGACAGAAGGACCAAGGGAAAATTTTGAAAAACCTAGTGCTTTGAGAGGAAGAATATTCCGAAAAGTATATATTCCCAAGAGATTTGAAAATGACACTATATGTGGTCCCCCAAAAAGTGACATCCTATGTACCCGGTAAAAAGAGGGAGGTTTTCTCTCTCTACCATTTCTTATAGAGCAAAAAATGACCTCTAACTTCCTATAATGGGATTCCTCTTCCACTTTTGGGACAAAATTTGAAGGATATACCAATATTTACACAAACTTGTTATATTTGCTCGTTTTCTTCAAGGAAAGCTTGACATCTCACTAATATTTTGCAATTTTAGCCAATTCAAGATACAATCAACCCTAAATTTTTGCAAACACTAGAGAGATCCACTACATTTGCATAAGGTTGCATGCATGAAACTTAGTCAAGTAAAACAAGATAGAAATGGTCATACTTGCAACTTGCATTGAGAAGCTTCTTATGGAAAAGATACTTTCTAAATGGTGGTGTACAATTTCATTCATGCTCAGAATTGGGCTCTTGAAGAAGTTTGCAATCTAAAATTGGTTTCTTAAATTTACTTAATTTTGTAAGAGGCTCACAAAAATAGAAGAAGTTATTCTCAACACTAAGTGTGATATTGTGTGGCCTGGGCAATTGTCAAAAGGTTTGTTTTATGATGGATGTTAAAGGACCATCTTTGAGACAATGGGTTTGTCTAGACTAACCCTAAAGTATGGAGGTGGTCGTACCCACAATGGGAGTATATATACAATTTTTTGACCCACAATACATAACTTTCAAAGGTGGTGCTCACAAAGTGCATAATTATTACCTTAGTATATTGATAACTATGCCCAAGTCATGGTCACACACATTAAAGTATCCTCCATAGCAACACTTTGCACAAACTTTTGTGACTTTGAAAACATTTGAATATATATATATAGATTAACAAATTAAATAAATGTGGTGATATGTTTCTCCCGAATAACAAAAAGAAATCACTTTTGGAGGGACATTGATGTAGGAAGTCGACTTTCATGGGCCCCTGCACCCTCAACTACCCTCTTGTGGGGGGATCATGGAATAACTTCAAAAATGATCCTGATTCACACCTCATGTTTCCTTGTGAAGAGTTTGGTTGAACTAAGGACTTTAGGTAAACATAAACAACAAATATAGCACCAAAAGATACCAACCTTCAAAACAAAGAAACCAACTTGAAAAATAAATGAGTTTTACCTCACTACTTTGATTCTTCTATTGCAGCCTCCACCTCCTCCTCCTCCTCCTCGCTTGGGACTCTTGACATTCTTCAAATTCCTTTGTCTTTGTCTAAGTTCAAGCTATGTCCTCTTTCTCTTGGTTGTATTTAGCAATAATTGCAAGTTCTTTACCGTCTATTTGATTTCTATAAGTTGATGATTTAGAGAATCCTTGAATTGTTGTAGAAAATGTTTCTCCAACTTAAGAGTTTCCCTCTTTGCTACAAGGTTTTTTGTATAGCCTAATAGCCTTGTTACTGTTGGAATTAGGGTTGCATGGAAATGCAACATCTTGGAGAAGACGAAGGAAGCTCAAGGCACACACCAAAGAGTGTATTACTTAGTGTGCAATGGAAAGATAGTTAGCCCTAGAGTGATGGGTGTATATTGAATGCACGGGGGAAAAAACCTCCTAAAGAAGAAAAAAAATTCCCGGGTGGTCCTAGTGTGTTTACACACATCACTACCACATGTATATGGTAACAAATCCCCCCTAGGAGTGATGCAGTGAATGAGGGCTACAACAAAGAGTACAGGGAAGTGCCATGCCCTAAGGACAGGATCAGTCCACAAAGGGGAGCAAGCCCAAAGCTTTGCGGAAATCTTCAAACTTCTCATGAGACAATTCCTTTGTGAAAAGATCTGCAAGGGTGTCCTGTGTTGGCACATAAGCCAAGCTAATCTCTCTTGCTGAGAGCGTCTCCCTGACATAGTGGTAATGCACCTCAATGTGCTTTGTACGAGTATGAAAAACTAGGTTCCTCATAATTGCCAATGCGCTTTGATTGTGAGTGTAGATGATGTTGCCAATTTCTTGTCCAACACCCAAATCAGCCATAAGGCGTTTGAGCCATACACACCCAACTGTAGTTGTGAAGACTGCCCTGTACTCAGCCTCACAACTAGAAGTGGCCACAATAGGTTGCTTCTTGCTCAACCATGAAATACATCAACTGCCAAGCATGAAACAAAACCCACTTGTGGACACTCCTCTATCATAATAACCAGACTAATCTGAGTCCAAAAATCATCCATAAGGCGTTTGAGCCATACACACCCAACTGTAGTTGTGAAGACTGCCCTGTACTCAGCCTCACAACTCGAAGTGGCCACAGTTGGTTGCTTCTTGCTCAACCATGAAATACATCAATTGACAAGCATGAAAAAAAACCCACTTGTGGACACTCCTCTGTCAGAATAACCAGACTAATCTGAGTCCAAAAAGCATATAAATCTGGGAGCAATGATCTCCCCTTGGGATAAAACAAGCCAAGATGAGAAGTACCACTCAAATAGAAAAAAATATTCTTGAGCTTTCCAATGCTTAGACCCTAGGATATGCATAAATTTGCTGACCTGTGAGACTGCAAACTGAATATCGAGTCTCGTGTTGCATACACAAATGAGGTAGCCAATATCAATTTGGGAAAGAGTGACATCAACAGGATCACCAACCATAGAAACAGGGGACGGGGGGACGCGGCCCTTTTATGCAGGGACGGGACGGGGAACGCCGGGATGCAGACGGGGATCCTTTTTTGGGACGTGACGACATTCCTCACAGGGGACGGGTCCCTGGTGACCAACTCGGATGGGACGCGGGCAGGGGGCAGGGCTACAGCCATTCAGATTTCAAAAAAGTTTTTAAGCGCCCACTTTTTTTTTTTGGGGGGGGGGGGTTCAAATTCAAAAGCACCCTTTTGGGGGGGAATTTCAAATTTCAAAATCCCACTTTTGGGGGGCCTTTCAAAGTTCAAACCCCCATTTTGGGAGGGAGCTCTTTCTAGTTAAGAGCACACACTTCCAAGCCTCAAGGCTCATAGCCTCATAGTATCTACTATCATACCCAAGCCTCAAGGCTCAAGGCCACTTCCTTGAAGACTTGAAGTTCCCATTGAAGTTCCTCTCTCTCTCTCTCTCTCTCTCTCTCACACACACACACACACACACACACACACACACACACACACACAGATCTCCTCTCCCTCAAGATTTCTCCTACTCCTCTTCCTTCTCTTCAGCCCTTCTCTAATATCTATCATCAATGGCATCTCAAGATGGATCCCAAGATTCTCTAAGCCCTCCTCCTTCTCCTTCCTCCGGCCCCGCCGCCGCTTCTCAACCCCCTTCGTCCGCCGACTTCACATGGACATGGTGGAATGAGGTGATTACTCCCAAGTCCGGTGTTGGAGGTGGAATCAAGCCGTGGAAGTGCCACCGTTGTGGCTACGAGCGCAATGGTTCCGTGAGGAAGTTGCACGTCCACTTCCTTCACGAAAAAGGACATCAAGTTCAATTTTACCCGCAAACCGGCTCAGAAGAGGAGAAGCAAAAGCTTCTAAACCTTGAGAAGACTCTTGTAGATATAAAAGAAGCCAAGAAGAATCGTACCAAGTGTCGCATGGTGAATCCGAGGGAGATGGACACAGCGGCTTTCATCCGAGCATCGGCATCCCCTTCTTCGGCATCATTTTGTGCATCAACTGGCACCGACGGTGACCACGCACCTCCACTCTCTACCAGCCCTTCATCGTCATCCGTCCCTCATTTTCGTCCACCCAAGCAGCAAGCAACTCTTGGAGATAGTTGGAAACCGGCCGTGAAAGAGGAGGTAGATGTGGCCGTAGCAAGATTTTTCTACCATGACCATATTGCTTTCAATGCAGCGCAGTAAGCCAAGCTAAGCTTTAATCTTTAGTTTAGACAATGCATATCACTCAAGTCTCATTTACACGTTTTTTTTTTACATCAAAGATTTCCATATTTTAAAGAAAGGGCACGGAAGATCGGAGAGTTTGGACCCACATATGTCCCTCCCTCTTCGGAGAGCTTGCGCACCACTCTTCTTGATAGGGAGAAAATCATGGTGGAGGCGGCATGTGCATCCCCAAGGGCTTCATGGAAGAAGAATGGGGTATCCCTCATTGTGGATGGGTGGAGTGATACCCGTCGCCGCTCCATTCATGGCATGGTGGCATATTCTCGGGGGGAGATGTATTTCATTGACTCTCATGATGCATCGGGGACCGGGAAGAGTGTGCAAGTACTTGCATCGGCGTGGGTGCTTACCATTGAGAAGGTGGGAAAGCATGATGTCATTGCCATCATCACTGATGGAGAAAATAGCAATCATGCCCCTGGAGCCATCATTGAATCCCTTTATCTAGAAACCACGGTCACATATTGCATGAATCATTGCCTCAACAATTTCTCAAAGATATAGGTGCCTTGGAACGGATTTCCCCTGTCATTGAGCATGCGAATTAGATGGTGACTTTTGTCAATAATCATCATAAGGTAACCATTAAGTGTTAACCAATCTTATTTCAATTCGAATCTAATTTCAATATGAAAGGCCAATTCTCGTTTTAAATTTTGAAACTTGATTTTTCTAAATAGGTGAGGGCTGAATTTTCAAAGAGGTCAAAGCTAGCTCTTCTCAAATACTCGGAGACTCGCTTCGCCTACAACTTTATTATGCTCCATCGCTTGAGTTCATGTAGTGGGGCATTGAGGGGACTCTTCATTAGTGATGAGTTCTTGGCAATCCCCAAGTCAAAAAGTGTCAACGGAGTGGTATGCCGAGCACCGGCTGACATGCTGGAATGGTGGGAGGAAGTAAAGAAAATCTCCAAAATGGTGAAGCCTATCATCCACCTCTTGCGGGTGTTGGATTCCATGAAGCCTTGCATCGGCAAGATATATGAGGCCATGGACACCATGATTGACTCTTTTGAAAAACTTCGTCGGAAGAGTCACTTTTAAGTTTTCCCTATGCTTTACAAGTTTACTCGCTTGAGTTTTAACTTTGTTTTGAATCTTCATAACATAAGTACGAGGAGATCCAAGAATTGTGTGTGTCAAGGTGGAATGCCTACCATTCTCCTCTTCATGCGGCCGCTTATGTAGTGGATCCACAATTCCAACAAGGGAACCAATACAAGGACAAAGAGGTGATGAATGGTTGGCAAACCATCCTTGCCCGCCTTGTGCTTGACCCAAAGGAAAGGACTGAGATTCGGAGGAAAATAAATGTCTACAGGAATGGAAAGGGAGAAATTTGTCACATGCCCGATGCACAAGCATCTAGCTTTGAGATGGGGAGTGCTCTTTGGTGGGAGGAGTTTGGGGTGGGATTGGGCGGTTTACAGGATTTGGCTATTCGCATTCTTAGCCAAGCATGCACTACAAGTTTCTTGGAGAAACTTTGGAGTGTGTATGCTCATGTAGCCTCAAAGAAGAGGAATCGTCTTGATGTACAGAGAGCCAATGATCTCATATATGTCTCATCAAATTTGAAGATGCTTTCCAAGTCAGATCAAAGTGATGATTTCGCGGAGTGGGCACTTGCTGAGGGTGATCCTATCCCAGAGACACAGATAGATGTAGAGGTGCCAGAGGCAGAGATTGAGACAACACCACTTGAGGATGATTTTTTGGATCAAATGGACTATGTAGAGCCAGTTGACATTCAGTTGGCACCATGGGCCAACATGTAGAGTCTAGAGTCTAGACCTATCGAGTCTCGAGTCTTGACTCTTGACTCGAGTCCTTCCCTTTTTGACTCTCCATTATGCTAAACTCTACTTATCCACTCTTCACTTGTACATCATTATGTTTTTCCCCTTGGCGAGGATGATTGATGCTTGATCACCCCACCAATGGTGTACTGTGTCGCACATGCTGTGAGCGGGATGAAAACACACACAACGCCTCTATAACGACCCGACACACACTCTTGGGAAGATACACACACACACACACTATGGGGCACCACTCCGCTTACACAACACACCTGGCCGAGACAGGGAACACACCTCTGGAGTGAGAGGAGAGAGACTATCCACTTGCCCACTCCACACAAACACACACACACACACACACCCAAAAAAATCAGCTCAAAAGAGGAGAATTTATGATGTTTAGATACAAATGAGCTTGGGCCAACACCAATGGGGCAAAAAGCTCACACAATATGGGTAAAATATGCCAGATACAATCACAAATTGGAGAAGAAGCTTCATTCATAGGAGAAACTTACACAGCCACAACAGCAGAAGAAAAATGAGGAATTTGGAAAAATGGACAGCGCCATCGCGTCCGGAACGACCCAAAACCCCAGTCTGCAATGTCAAAGTGCTCAAATCTGACCTTAGATGAGCAGTTTACGGCCAAAACAGGCTCCAAAATGAGCAAAAACACACCTACGGCTGTTCCTCTTCTCTTCTCCACGTTTTTTCTATTCTTCTCTCTGTTTTCTCAGTTCCCACACTTAGCTTTATTATTTGGGCACCCTTGGCCTTTTAGATGACCTCAAACGCGGACCCCGAACAGGCCAAAAACTGACCTCGCAGTGCATAGTTGTCACCTTTTTGCATCATCCGCACACCTTGCACTCATTTCTTTTCAATAATGCATCCCGCCACCACGTGAAGTGGCCCCAAAAAGTGGTCCTCATGATGACCTTTCTGCCTAATTATCACAAGGAAACACCCACGTTGTGTCCGTACTTCTCCGCGTGCAAGTATTGACCCCATTCGCCGTCCTGACGCCACTAGATGCCATATGACGCACCTGCTTAACTCATGTTGTTGGCCCGCGGATAGCTTCCTGGAGAAGTTTTACGTGCTACCAACTCCTCTTTATTATAGAAAAAACATAGTGGTACTGGTAATAGTGAAAATCGATGCACTATGTACGCCCTGTCCTACCTGTACACATGTGGGCCCCACATAACCACCTGGCTATGGAAAATGGGCAATCTTTATTCGATGCACCATGCATGTGTATGTACATATGCGCAATCCCTTGCTCCAAAAAACTCCTGACATAATTTGCCCACCCCTTAGCCTGCTAGAGCATTCATGCTCAGCAGCAGCACTAGTAGATGCTCATTTCACCTGGATCAAAAGGCCAAAGGCATATCGCCTGATTCACAAGAAGCATCATAATACCACACCTACATTTGTCAACAAACAACCAAAATGCACCATAGGCATATCCAACTATCACATCCGCCCTGTCTGGAGTTCCAAAAGCATAAATATTGCATGCCACATTCAACCCAACTGATAGAGACAACTCAAGTGACTCATCACCTGGCATCTTGGCTTCACCAGCCATAGCAACAACATGCAAATCATGCACCCAAGTAGCTAAAATCATTGTGTGAAGGTAAAGTTGTTGATATCCAAAGCACAAAAGTATCCCCGCAGCACACATATCCCTAGCATAGGCATCCACATAGCTAAGATTGGACTCATATATGCCAAACCCCTTCTCATCATCATAAGCATACTCATAATCACACATAACTTTATCCACATCATAATCATGGCTAGCACCACTATCCATAGCTTCTAGCATGGGTTCATCAGTCTCCAAGAATACAGATCCCTGCTCTAAACCACAATCATGCTCACAGATCGGTTCAATCACTGCACATACATCAAAATATGGCTTCAAAACAGGCTCCACATCCAACAAATCCACAAAATGGCTCTCAACCTTGCCCTCTTCCCTAAGTTCCAAGGAACTAGTATCCAAAGATATGTGCTCATCATCAATGACCTCAACCTCACACTCACACCCAGAATCACAAGGTACACAAGTAGCCAATGCATCCTCTTCAAGACTTTTCAATCCTGTATCCAAAGCATTACTCACCTCTTTAGGCTCTTCCAGAAACCTGTCAACCTGCAAGACCTCTTTATGCTTCACAATAGACCTTGGGAAGAAACGAGAAATATCATAGGATAGGCTACTTTTCACCTGCTTAGGCTTAACTTCATCTTCCATGTCAAATCCATCTTGCACATGCATACCTGTACTAATACCATGTTCCTCAAGACGCTTAAACTTCCATTCCTTGTGCTTTGCAATGCATACCGCATCTTCAAAAGACTCGGGCCTCTTCAACTCAACCTCGAACCGCAACCAAGGTGACAAACCATCAACAAAAAAACTTTTCTTCAATGAACAAGGGGGGGTCTCATCCTTAAGAGCAACACACCAACGAGTCCATAAATCTGTAAAACCGTGTACATAGGCATCAACACCTTGACAAGAACCTTGCTTAAGAGCATTGAGCTCATTCCATACTGCATTTGCATCTTCAAAAACTTGGAAACGCTCTAAAAAAGCTTCTATAAACTCGTCAAGACTCAAACCATAAGAAGAAGCCACTTCTTCTTGAGCTTCCAAATCCATGAACCAAACACGGGCCTCATCTTTCAAAAGCAATCCAAATAGCCTCAAAATCTTGTCCTCATCACACATTTTGTTGCTTATGCATGCCACCTCGACTTGCTCCAGAAAGTCTTCCGCATCTTCACCACTTCTTCCATGAAATTCCGAATAAGAGAAAGCCATGGCTACCCAAGTTTAATTCTTTGAGAACCCCTTCGAACACACGTGCAAGAACCCAAAACTTTTCACTACCCAATCCCCAGAAACTTCAATGGAGCTCAACTTTAGATAAGGACAAACACATGCACATCAAATGAGTTTTCGTAGTTGATCATTGGAATTAAGGACATTCCAGTATCTCCCTTAATCTTCTTGGCCCGAACATAAAGACTATGCGCTGCTGGAAAAAAATCTTCCTGGACACATGAACATTTATCTGGATTCTCTGAGTTAAATGAAAAGGAGTGAATTGAGGGCCATTTTGATCATCCATCAAAGCCAACCATGAAGCTCCCAAGAAAGCACACTTGTCTTATCCTCTGATTTGCCAAAATTTCAACAGCATAACATCATAAATGGCTCAAAAGACCAAAAAACCAGTCATCATAACTTGGAAAAATTTTGACAGAGTATCCCCAGAAGTAGAGCAATGAGAACCCAAAATATAGACTGTATCTGTATGCATAAATTGCCAACAATAGAACCCGAGCATCAAATAGGACTCACTAGTACATAGCCTATGGAGAGGTCATGAAAAGGGTGCTCCAGCTACTTGTATCACCGAAAGGATCTCCACATTTGAGAATCCCCCAGCTCAATAAAACCTCACGCTATTGACCCTCACACGAAGGCTAATGCAAATCGCATATAGTCAAGTCTCAGAAATGACTATCTTCCAGACCAAGTCTCAGAAATGGCTGGGACTGCCAAATAAAACCATATATGGCTCCACAAAGGCGTACAATGGAAGTTTCCACAAGTAACGTACAATCCAACAGACAATGCGCTCAAACAGGTGCCAAATGATGCATACCCACGACAACTGCAATTGACTCCCACTGTCAGTGTAACACTGAACTCCAGCTACTTGTACCTGTGTGAATCACCTGTACCTGTACCTGTCCCAGTAACCTGTAACCTGTAACCTGTAATCTGTGATCTGCAACCTGCAACCTGTAATCCCGAAGCTCGAAGCTCGAAGCTGGAAGCAAAAGGTACTCGAAGAAGATCCTCCGTGGGGGCACCAAAAGAATGTGAGTCGGATGAAAACACACACATCTCCTCTATAACGACCCGACACACACTCTTGGGAAGATACACACACACACACACTATGGGGCACCACTCGGCTTACACAACACACCTGGCCGAGACAGGGAACACACCTCTGGAGTGAGAGGAGAGAGACTATCCACTTACCCACTCCACACAAACACACACACACACACACCCAAAAAAATCAGCTCAAAAGAGGAGAATTTATGATGTTTAGATACAAATGAGCTTGGGCCAACACCAATGGGGCAAACAGCTCACACAATATGGGTAAAATATGCCAGATACAATCACAAATTGGAGAAGAAGCTTCATTCATAGGAGAAACTTACACAGCCAAAACAATAGAAAAAAATGAGGAATTTGGCAAAATGGACAGCGCCATTGCGTCCGGAACGGCCCAAAACCCTAGTCTACAATGTCAAAGTGCTCAAATCCGACCTCGGATGAGCAGTTTATGGCCAAAACAGGCTCCAAAATGAGCAAACACGCACCTGCGGCTGTTCCTCCTCTCTTCTCCACGTTTTTTCTAGTCTTCTCTCTGTTTTTTCAGTTTCCACACTTAGCTTTATTATTTGGGCACCCTTGGCCTTTTAGATGACCTCAAACGGACCCCGAACAGGCCAAAAACTGACCTCGCAGTGCATAGTTGTCACCTTTTTGCATCATCCGCACACCTTGCACTCATTTCTTTTCAATAATGCATCCCGCCACCACGTGAAGTGGCCCCAAAAAGTGGTCCTCATGATGACCTTTCTGCCTAATTATCACAAGGAAACACCCACGTTGTGTCCGTACTTCTCCGCGTGCAAGTATTGACCCCATTCGCCGTCCTGACGCCACTAGATGCCATATGACGCACCTGCTTAACTCATGTTGTTGGCCCACGGATAGCTTCCTGGAGAAGTTTTACGTGCTACCAACTCCTCTTTATTATAGAAAAAACATAGTGGTACTGGTAATAGTGAAAATCGATGCACTATGTACACCCTGTCCTACCTGTACACATGTGGGCCCCACATAACCACCTGGCTATGGAAAATGGGCAATCCTTTATTCGATGCACAATGCATGTGTATGTACATATGCGCAATCCCTTGCTCCAAAAAACTCCTGACAACGCCTCACGCCCTTTGTTATATTTTGGTGTTATGTAATATGAATGCAAAAAACACTTTTTCTTTGTAATATTGTGCTCTAAGTGTTCACTATTGTCTCAATATTAAATCTGCAAGAATTAGTGTTTTTTAAAGCGCGTCCCCTGTCGCGTCCCTCGTCCCCTATTTTGCCACGTCCCTGTCCCCGGGACCCACCACGTCCCGAGACCCGTCCCCGTCCCCATGTGACTATGTCACCAACATCATGTAGACTCAACTTCAACCCTATTTCCATGGCAGTGGCAATAGTTTGCAATCCTTAAGTCCAAACTTACATAGCAATGTCTCTATGTAACTTTTTTGATACAAGGAAATAACAACATAACACTAATTAAACTGTATTCCAAGTTATGATGCAACAGCCCCAAATCTTTCATCTTGAAAGTAGCATTGAAATGAGCCTGAAATTCATCAACATGTGCCTCATTGGGACCAGTGATAAAAAAATCATCCACTTAATGAACAACAATGAGAAGTACATCGCCCTCACGCTGTCGTGCGGCTCCGCTTCCATGAAGAGAAAAAAGCGCAAAGAAATGCAAACTAAGCTTCTTTGAAGCCTACACATTTAGTGAGTAGTGATCAGGGCTTGTTAACAGGCCAAGTTTAATGATTAATGTATGTCAGATGTGTCTTTAAAAGGCCAACTGATGCCTTAATGATGCAAAAAAGGAGTATGCTTGAAGTGAGCATAGATGTAAGAGTATGATCTAGAACTATAGTGCTTGAAGTGCTCTACCGGCCTATCTTTACGGCTTGTCGATTGGAGCTACGATTTAAGTTGATTGCAGATCCGTACCGGATTGGGCAACTGCAGCTGAGCTGACAAAAATGAATTGAATGCACGGACCTGAAGTGCGCAGTTTGTGGAGAGCGTCAGTCCTTTTACATCAGCGATCGGAGTTCCGATTGCCAATTTATTGGTCGTTAAAGATGCATCAGAGGCCTGTTCCATACCAGACCGGTCCGCTCGATCAGAGTGCTATCTGGGAGTTTTGACCTGCAGCTTGGGTTTCGGATGCAGTAGAGTAAGTGGTCAAGGCAACAGTGCTTTGGTTGAGATGTATGCCCAATGTGATGCACTTCAGAGAGCACGATAAGTGCTTGAGTGGATTTTAAAAAAATGTCGTCTCTTGCGGTACATTTTACATAGCTACGGCGTGGAACGTTTGAGCTGCTTTAACAGAATGCGAAAGGAAGGCCTTTCTCAAATGGATTTGCTTGTGCTTGCACCTTTCTCAAATGGATTTTCTTGTGCTTGCACCTTGCCGACTCTGGCTATTGGAGAAAGTGGTGCTATGTAAATACTAGGTCGAAGTGTATGCCAAATGGGGTGTCCTTGAGGGGAACCAGAGCGGACATGCTTAGCAATGCTTTGGTCAACATGAACGCACGCCAAACGCGGTGCCATTACAAAATGGCTAGGTCACTCAATTAAGCTAATGGCTGGCCGCCCGCCCAAAAGAAGGTGGGAATGCTACCCAAGCAAAAAAGGGTTTTTTTCCAAGTGTGGAGGGGGGAAAAGAGAGAGGGCAACGAAGGCGCGGTCGTTGCCCCTCTTAAAAGGAAAGCTTCAATAGGGTTTTTTTAAAAGATAAGCAAGAGGGGGAAAGAGGAAGAAGAAGCGCCGTGGAGAGAAAGAAGAAGGACAAGAGAAGAAGAAGAAAGAAAGAAAAAGAACAAGTGATAAAATCACGAGTTCTGCCATCTAAAGAAAACTAATTTGAGAAGAGCAAGCATTCAAGCCACAAGCCTTATTCATTATTTAGTCGGTAGAATTTAAGGTGCAACTTAAACAATGAAAAATAGTAGGGGCTATAGTGGAAGCTCAAGGTGAATGAAAAGCAATGGTGCCAAGGAAGCAATCCTTGTTGACTTTGGCTTGGCTGAAATCATTGCTCCCAGAGGCACTCCAGAGTGGAGACAAACTTAATAACTCACTATAATCTATGCATTGAGGGGTCTATTTTGAATTAGAATTCACACCAGGCATTCAAGAGAAGACAATGCAATTGGAGCTTGAATCTGCAAATCCTTGCATATATAAGAAAAGTTGAAGATTAGCATAAATTTAACCCCAACATTGACCCTGTATTTCCAAAAGCAAAGGAAAAATTCTCATTTCTTTTCACTTCTAATCATAGCTCATCTCTACAGCTTAGCTCTATCATATGCTTTTGGAATCAAGAAACTTGCGAGCGTGTTACTGCTAAGTATCGAAGCTTCAACCCCATAAGTGCATACTTTTGTATTACTACTGAAATGCACACATATAACACCACATGCATCTTTGACATTTCACTTGATTTTACACAAATCTTGTCGACAATGGACACGGAGTAGAACCTGGGTACTAATCAGTGGTCTTGAAAGAAGTTTGAGAGAAATGGAGGGTGATCATTTGTCCATTATGTGGGAAGGAAATTGAATTCCTCAAAAAAGTTGTGAGCTGAATGCGTACAACGAGTCTCTGTCGCGCACCACATCAAAGGACACTAGGTGCTACGATGAACAGTTGCTTGTAGTATTTTCAAACAGTGGAGGAGAAGCGCATGCCAACTCTCTCCATGACTTGGGCTCACACGAAACTGTGCGAAGAGTTGTTGGATAAGAAGAAAGAGGTAGGAAGCCATTTAGGTAGCATCAAAGTTCAAAGTCTTTAGCAAGTATTTGTCCTTGCCCTAGCCAGTAACCTACTGATCGGTCAAGTTTCTTGAGGCTCCTGAGACTGTTGCGTCTCCTGCACATCGTCATAGCCACCGTAATCCCTGACCATCTTGAAACTGAAAGAATCTCTCTCTCTTTCTCTCTCTCTCTCTCTCTCTCTCTCTCTCTCTCTCTCTCTCTCTCTCTCTGGCGCAAGCACAAATATTGAACATATCGATTCCCATCTCCCTCAAACCAAAAAGAGCTGTGCTTCGTAGGATAAGAAGAGGGATACGCTGAGTATGAGCATGCCATTGAACTCAAATGGCATGGGCTTCTATAGCCGAGATCGTGAGCTATAGAGATGTTGTAGGTGAAATCTTGTTTTGTAGTCTACGATCAGGGATGCATTGACTGCAAGCCCTTCAACTCAAATGGTATGAGTTGCCAGATGGTGGAGAGCATGAGCTATAGAGATGTTGCAAGTGAAGGTGGAGAGGGCACTGAGAAGCCAGAGATGACAAGCATTGTCAAGACTGGCATGGAATTGTCGTGCGGTAGCATTCTCGGTAGTGCTTGATACATGTGGTTCTAGGGATGATCTTGTTGTCGGAATTCAACAGAGGAAGTGAAGTTCCACACGAGTTTTCAAGGCCAGCAAATGATGCTACAGAGTCGTGAGGGTTGCGCGCGACAAGAGGAACGAGAAGCCAGACTGCTCTCTCTCTCTCTCTAAATCTCTATATATGTATATATATATGAAAATCAGTATGCCAAGAAAACTCATTGATATCATTCATCATTGCTTTTACACGCTCTTCATGAGTGCCCACTATCATATTCAACCAATCAAACTTTTTCTTTACAAAAATTAGGGCACTATCATATTCAACCAATCAAACTTTTTCTTTACAAAAATTAAGAACTGAAATTGCCTTTTTTTTTCCCAACAGCAAAAAGGAAACCCATCTCTATAGCCTTTGCCTTAGACAGGCCAAAAAGAAGAAGAAGAAGAAAGAAAGAAAAAGAGAAAGAAAGGAAGAAGAAGAAGAAGAAGAATAAAAAAAGCAGGGAAGAGCTTGGAGGCAAGAAAAAAGGCGAGGAGGAGACCTCGGCTAGTGAAGCTCGGAAAAAGGAAGGAGAACAATGAGAAGGAAAAGAAGGCGAGGAGGGCTCGTAGGAAGAAAATATCCCTTTCTCTCGCTCTCGTTTTCGTCTACTCTTTGGTAAGCAAAGCAAGCGAAGAAGGAGCGGGCACAAGGAAGCTCTCTCTCTCGCTCTCGTTCTCAACAAGCAAGCTCCATCTATCTTGCTCTAGTTCTCGGGAAGCAAGAAGCCCGGAGGAGATTGGTCAAGGCGAGAGGAAGCTTGAGACGAAGTAAGAAGAGAACCTTGGTCAAAGAAGCTTGAGGGCAAGCGCATCGAGGCTTGAGCAAGCCAAGGCGAGAAGAGGATTACAAGCAAAAGTCTAGGTTTGGTCTAATTGAGGTCGAAGCGAGTAAGTTTGAGAAGGCGAGCTTGGTCTTGAACCAAAGCAAGAGAAGGCATGCACAGTAAACAAAGCAAGGTAAGAAAGCATGAGGCAGGCCAAGCAGGGGTTAAGGGACTCAGAGCAAGTCGAGTAGAGGTGAAGATAAAGCTCGTGAACAGTAGATAAGCCAGTCCAAAGTGCATAAAGCAAGAAGTTACAGGATAATTGGTAATAACTGAAGTTTGATGATCGAGGCAGTGAACTGAATTGAAGCTTGCAAAATCCGCGAGGTATTTGAAGTTGATAAAGCGGAAGAGGAAAATTTTCATCACCGTCATATGTTAGAGATTGAATTAGCATTTTATTAAGTTCGGTGTCATTAACGGCCCGGTTAATCCTAAAAATGGGAGCTTAAACTCCTAGTTAGCAGATGATCCAAGTGACGGTGCTGTTAATAGCCCGCCTTGGCTAAGGACTAAGTTGTACTCAAAGTAATATTTAGTTAATTGATGATTGTGGTGATTTCCAGAGCTGCCATTGTCTCTTGTTCTCTCTCTTTCACACCTCCCACAGCCCGAGGCCCGACACCTGCCCGGCTCACGTAGTGAACACATATCCCCCGACAACGCTTGACATTCAATGTGCTTTCTGTTGGACTATTTATGAAAGCCTTGTTCAACCAAATGAGTGTTAGATTTCTCATACCAAGCACGAGGAGATTGCTTCAACCCATACAAAGCCTTCTTACATGTGCACACTTTGTCCTCTTGTCCTTTCTTGACGAAACCGCGAGGCTACATTACATAGACTTCCTAACAAATGTCACCATTCAAGAAAGCAGTAACAATATCAGGTTGATCCCAACCAAAATGAGATGCCAATGCACATAAAAAACGAACAGTAGTCATACTACAAGTGAGAGAAAAAGTTTCTTTATAATCTATGCATTTTTGCTACGCATAGCCTTTTGCTACAAGTCGAGCCTTATGGTGATCAACCTCACCATCCGGCTTGCATTTCAACTTGTAAACCCACTTTGTACCAATGTCCTTTTTGCCAGGAGGCAAATCACATAAAGTCCATGTGTCATGTTCTATAAGTGCATCATATTCTAATTGCATGGCATCCATCCATTTTTTGAATTCTGTGCTTCATCAAAAGATAGAGGTTCCTCTATATCACATAAGCTAGACATAGCCAAAGCATAACAATCTGATGCATAAGAGGCATGGCGAGAACCTGAACTAGTATGACTAGACAAAGTTGCATCCAGTTTACTATCACGCAAAGTGTGCACGAACCATTTTGGCATACATCTAGCCTGCTCATTTTCATCCCTTTCCTCGTCAAGTACATCATGTACATCTGCATCAATAATAAGCTGATCTGTGTTGAGGCGTATACGACATTGTATATTGGTGTTTTATCCCATGACTAGCCACAAATGCATTCAATTCATAAGACATATACTCTCCCCCCTTGATTGGAATGGAGGGTGCCCATAATACATTTTGAGACATTTGTAGCCATAGCAAGAAATTTCTTAAAGCACATAGCCACTTTGGACTTAGCTTTCAATGGATATGACCATGCATGCCTGGAGTAGTCATCAATGAAAGTCACGAAGTACATTTAATTTCTCAAGGACGGAGTTTGCATAGGCCCACAAGCATCACTATGCACAAATTGAAATCTTCATGTAGCATGAACTGACCCATCCTTTGGAAACTTATCATGCTGCATTTTACCCAAAATATAGCCCTCACAAACCTGGACAGGTGCTTCAAGAGGCAGCAAAGAAGCAACCATATTAGATTTTTGCAAACACAACAAACTAGAAAAATTTAGATGCCCAAAACGTGCATGCCACAATTTTGCATCTGAAACAACCCTTGAATCTGCAACTGCATTTACAAAATTTTATCCACACTTGTCATACAAAGTGAGCTTATATAGCCTACAACACAAAGGACTAGATGCAACAATTTCATCACCAAAAACTGTGATCATGAACTATAATCTGTTATCCACAAATTTGACTACAAGACCAAGTCTAGCAAGTGTAGATACAGAAAAAAGGTTCTTTTTTATCCCAAGTACATACAATGCATCAACAACTCTGAAAGAGCTTCAATTTGCAGCAGTAATCACAATCTTTCCAACTTCTTGAAGAATATAAGAGGCATTGTTGGCACAAGTCACCGTATTCCCATGAGGAACAGACTCAATAGAGGTAAACAAATCACGATGTGAGGTAATGTGCTTTGTATCACCATGTGTGTGTGCAACACCTGACATACATGCATCATGGACAATAGGATAAGTACACTCTACACTAAATGCCCATTTTGCATCAACATCAGTATCACAATCTCCTTTGACAGAAGACTCTACAATTGCTACACTTGTATTGGACACTGTAGTGGATCTAGCCTCTTTCTTCTTAGCCTCTTTTGCCTTGAATTTGGGACATTGCTTGCTCAAGTGATCATTAGCTTTACAATAATGGCAACACATCATCTCTTTGCCCTTATCACTAGAATTTCTAGACGAAGTGTTGCCATAGAAGCATTAGGAGCATAAGTTTTTCCACTTGCAACAAAACCATAAGAAGTGGTTACATTGCTGTTGCTACCTTTTCTTTGAGCTGCAATAAAAGCATGTTCAACTGCATGTTGCCTAGTCCTATTTTTTTTGTAAAGTGAATCTTGCAACAACAATGTGCATAATGTATCAATCTTGACAACTTCAGGATTTCCTTGGGTCGTAAGTCTCCAAGTACTAGCAAAAGTATGGTGCACAAGTGAACTGTCAAAAATGACTTCTCGTGCAGAAAGTATTTGCTCATTAACATCCTTGACAACAGTATTTGCTCATTATCATCCTTGACAACAATAAAGAAAGTGTCCATTTCATCTTTCTCATGCATAATCTTTGATTTGAGCGCTTTAGCCAACAAAGAAACTTTAGCCTCATTGCGGCTTGCATAAAGAACTGCTAGAATATTTCAAGCCTGTTTTGTAGTTTTTGTTGAACGGATGTAAGGAGTGAGAGTTCACTTCACAGAAAATTCAATCAATGCATGAGCTTGCACATCTCTTACATCCCAATGGCCTGCTCACGGCGTATGCAAAACAACTTTGACAGCAACAACCCTGGCAACAAAATCTGGAGTATCCTCAACATTGTCTGCATCCATAGTACCATGGCATACATCAATGCCCTGCACAATGTTCCAAACATCCTTTGATACAAGTACATGTTGCATCATGTAATCCCACATAGGGTAATTGTCCCCATCCAATTTGTCCTTAGCAGCAAACATCTTGAATAAATCTATGTTGTTGTCAGCCATGGAAAATGCCTGCACCTAATGTGAAAACTGCTCGAAATGAGGAGAAATTGAGTGAGACAAGCACGTGCTATATAGCACAACCCGCAGTGGACTGTATGGGACCTGTTATGCAGTAATTGGCACTGGCAACATTTTTGCACAAAATGACAAAATTGCCTATGCAGACCTGGCATAGTGAAAATGGAGGTCGAAATGAGCCCGAAATGAAATTCTGAACAGAATAAGCTCTACCAGTTTTCCCAAAAGCAAGATCAAAGCTTGGATATAGACAAGAAGATGATGGGTTGGATATGGTGCAAACAAAGGTGTAGTGAAAGAACAGAAGGAGCAAGGATTTTTTTTGAGAAAAGTAGTGCTTTGAGAGGGAGAATATTCGAAAACAGGATACATCCCCAAGATATTTGAAAATGGCGCAATATGTGGGGCCCCAAAAAGCGACATCCTGCGTATAGGGTAAAAATAGGAAGGTTTTCTCCAAATTTTGGGTTTTTTAATTTCTTGATGATATATACAAAAATGAAAATCATATTCTCTCTCTACCATTTCTTATAGGGCAAAAAAATGGGTTAATTTTATTTGTGAGTTAATCAATTCGTGTTTTTTTGCTACAGGTGATGCTTTTTCAAGTTTATAGAAGCATGGATTCCACTCATATGTATGCTCTCTAAGGTGGCGTTGTGGTATGTTAAATAAGTACCGAGGGAAGGAGAGAGAAGAGGGATTAGACGGAGAGAGAAAAACATACTTGTGAAATAGAGATAGGATCGGGGTGTGAGAGTACCGACAACGAGAGAGAGAGAGAGAGAGAGAGAGAGAGAGAGAGAGAGAGAGAGAGAGAGTGGGAGATGAGGGGGACAGAGGAAAGATAGGTTCAAAATGAAAAAAGTCCGGCTCAAGTTTGGGCAAGAAGGTTCAAATTATTTCATTTAGTATCTTGGTATAGAATTGTTTATGTGTTGGTTTAATTTATATATTTTATAAATATCCCACATTTTAATTGAGATGAAAGTGGAGTTTTGTTGTGAAGAACGAGGTTGTGTGCACGTTTTCTACTCACGTGTGTGTGTGTGTGTGTGTGTGTGTGTGTGTGTGAGAGAGAGAGAGAGAGAGAGAGAGAGAGAGAGAGAGAGAGAGAGAGAGAGAGAGAGAGAGAGAGACAGAGAGAGAGAGAGTTTTCTTGTTCATATGCGTGTGAAAAGGTTCCAAAGCCGGGTCCACAAATAATGTTTTCCGAGCCCTTAGAGAGGCAGTTTGTGGTGGTTACTCATTGCACTATTATATGCCTATAGTATTCATAGAAGAATAATAATCATAGTGTTTCCCGAGCCCTTAGAGAGGCAGTTAGTATTGTCTACTCATTGCACTTTTAGATGCTTATAAATCTTATAGGGGAATAATAATCGTAGTGACAAATCATGCATATTTTATTGCACACCCCACTTTAAAAGTTAGTGGTGGAGTAGTAGACGATTATAATATTCATATTGACAAATCATGCATATATTATTGCACGTTCCAATTTAGCAGTTAGCATATGCTGCGTGGGACCCCTCATGTCACTAACACATGCCACTCTTCCATCACTATCAATGCTTTTTGAGAGCATGGTGCTTTAGCCTATATAAATGTTACAAGGCAAGCACCATATGCTGCACAAGTGAATCGGAGGTGCTAATCAAGAGAGATTTTTTCATTTTCCCTGTACTTATACAATGCCTATAGGATATTCTAGTACTGGTAATGAGGTAGTTGCAAAAATCCATGAAGAGCTTCACAAACTCCCCCCCAACGCACCCCTTGAAGAAAAGAAGACGTTTACACAAAGAGAGCGTGACACAAACAAGGCGATCCGGATGTTCAACCACCTTAATCGCGCTCGCAACAACGGAGACCAGGAACTCAATGATGGCTTTGAGACAATGCGGGAAGCTCTGGGCAAGTGGGAGACATGGGGGTACATAGATAGCTCTCGAAGGGCCGCTTTACAGGCGGAGATTGACCATTTGCTTGTCTGCAAACGCACAATCAACCTGGTCGACATCTCTGGCTCTAATGTGATAGAAGATTGAGGCAAGATTTAAATAATTATGCACTAAATAATATAGTTAAATAAATATGCACTAGCACATGATAAATTGTACTAGTGTGATGCAAGTTGTACTGTGTGTGTACTGTGTATTGATGGTTGTACTTGTTTGGGCGAAGACCTCAAAGTAATGAAACACGCATAGACTCTTGCATATAAAATAGTAATCAAGAACACGTTACTGAGTTGAAGAACTGCATACGTACATAAACACACGTATAAATAACTATATATATTGTATAAACAAGTACTTAAAAACACTTTACCGAGTTGAAGATCTCCTTACGTACATAAACACACACATATAAATAAATAAATAAAAAGATATTATATATATAATATAAATATTATATATAAAACTATATATATTCTTAGACCGACAGTGTAAAGAAATACTGACAAGCAAATGAAATTTTGACAGCATAACAACGTGAAAAATAAAAATAAAACCATTCCATACTTGCTTCTGTGAAAGCTTGCCTAACTTTTGTTAAGCTTTCCTATTCTATACTTGCTTCCGTGAAGCTTGCCTAACTTTTGTGTATACATGAAACCATGATTGTGTTTCTAAACATGAACAAAAAGCATGATTATATTCACAAGCAATCAAAATTTCGATAGCATAACGGCGCGAAAATACAAACAAATTTTTTTTCCATTCCATACTTGCTTCCGTGAAGCTTGACTAACTTTTCTGTATACGTGAAATCATGATTATGTTTTCAAACATGAACAAAAAGCATGATGATATTGATAAGCAATCAAAATTTCGGTAGCATAACGGTATGAAAATTCAAACTAAAAAAATTCCCATTCCATACTTGCTTCCGTGCAGCAGCGAATGCTCACGGGAAGAAGAAATTACATAAGCAAAAAAGCATATGTTGGTATATTACTTTGGTAAATCCAAAGCTCTCAACAAACTTCTATCTAGTATAATAAATATGAAATCATGGCTGAATTGATAAGGACGATCAACACCAACAACATGTCTTCAGTAATACCAAAAAAGTGGCACCCAAACACCATGGTCACACGTCGTTCCATAAAAATCACAAACTAGAAAAAATGATAGATAATACCAATGTTGATGTCAATCAAGGGCAATGTGATCCGGGCTCATATTGTTGCCAATCAGTCTCCTCATCGCTATCTGCATCAACTGCTGAAATAGCACGTACACATGGAGCCTTGAAGCGTGAAAGATGTTGATGGAAGACCTCTGGATCACTATCTATGCAGAGACAGTGTCTAGACAACTCAACGCAAACATTGCCCAAGCCACCACATCCAAAAAACATATCAACAATGTAGGTATGCTCCGCAGTAAATGTCCGCACAAGCCAGCTAAAAAAGCAAAAAATATGTGTATTTTTACTTTATGTAACATAGTCCAATAACGCATAGTAGGAAGCATATATTCTTACCGAAAGAAGTCAAGGCTACGCTCGGCGGCACCTCTAAGAGCGTGTCCTCCAATGTACTCTCCGTCGACGCGCTCCACCAGTATTCCGGACTTGGCATCGAAAGAGTTGTTGTCCACGCTCTCTCCGTCTCGTCGATCGTAGATAGGACGTTGACCCTTACGATAAAACAATCCTAGCAATAGTGTTTCCACCTACAAATTACAACTAAAATGTGATCTAATTGAAGAAAACTACAAGCATGCTTTTCAATCAACAAATAAATTTACTTACTCTCTCAATCTCAATGGTCTTTCGCACATAACCATCGGGGATCAAAATAAGGATGGTGTGCATCATTTTGAATCCCATCTCGATGGCATGGCTAGACACAATGCCAAAGTGATCAGTGGAGCTTAGGGTGATGTACCACCCATTTTCTGCCATATACTTTGAAGCTATTACGGCCACTTTCTTACTTAATTTTCGAGAAAATTGATTCCATGGAGGGACCTGCATAATACGCATTGTTAATTTAATTAAAGTTCCAAAACTATCATAGACTGTCCATTGTGGTTTTGAAGGATGCATACCTCGTTCTCTGAAAAATTTTCAACTTTAAAGTTTGTTGGAAAATCCGCAAACAAAAGAGAAGCCACTTCATTGCTCTTTTCCCCATCAACATGGGCTGAATGAAGAAAATCCAAGATCCTGCATACGATCAAATAAATGTATTTCAAACATTCACAACACACACCACACATAGTTAGTCTTTCTTTTCACATGTGTTTACCATTTCTCATCATCGAGAGAAATTTTGTAAACATCTAGCATGTTCCCAATAATGTTCACATCACAATCTATGGAAGGCACTGCATAATCAGAAAAAAAAATATTTCATAAAGAATTGTTGAGTAGAAAGAAAGTGACAGCTAGATATCTATACAAGCAAGTTTACCTGTGGAGCCTTGAGCACCTTTTTGGTTCTTTTTGGGAGACTTCTTGGGCTTCTTGGATCTAACAAAATCCAATCATTTCTTTATAGAGGAGATTGTACTATTGTTTACTCTTTTCCAAGAGGTGGGTTTCTTGGAAGCTGAGCCAATCTCCTCAATACCATTTTCATTTCTTTCAAGAACGTGCTCTAAAGCAAACAAAAATATATTTCTCACAAACATAATCTAAATAGTATTAGCACTTTAACAATTTTGTAGTTTTTATAAATGCCAAAAACAACCTTTATATAAGTTCCCTTCATCACGTGGGTAGGTGCCTCGAGTGTAATCTAGCGACCAAGGGCAATACTCAATTTCCCAAGCAATCAAACCATAATCTCTCATCCATAGTGGATACATACACTCCTCACAAGAGAGGTCCCTCCAACTTTCAACAGCAATTGGCAACTTCTCCAACAAAGTTTGATCGTAAAGCTAAATTAGCCATCTACATAAAATGCAGTTAACTTTATTTGAGCTCCTTTCCTAAGTGACTTATTTATTATACAAACTCTAAGTAAAAAATAGAATAACAACCATAAAGATATCAATTGTATTACCTGAATAATACTCTCCTTGAAGATTCCATAAGCTCTAGAATTTTTTCATCCGACTCTTTTGTGTTGAGCTTACTCCAAAGCTCCACAAAAGCTTTATCAATGTGGTCCCTCAATTGGTGATGAAACCATGCTTCAAAGCCCTCCGGCATTTCTTCAATCATTTCCCCAATACCACTCTTTACACAAGTACATTCTAAATTTCATTGCACTAATATAACGCTCAGAAGTAACATCATCTACATGGCAATGCATCAAAGAGTGCAATATTTCCTTTTTCTTATAGAGCAAACAGTAAACAAACCATAAATGCATTGATTCATTTGATGATTTCATGTGTATTTTTTATCCAAAAATTATTACCTCTCTGGTGATATTTTAGAAGTTGCCAAAGAGTGGACTTTGTCTCTTGTAAGGCCCACTTGATCCTTTTCTCTTATCCAATTGAAGTTAAATAATAAAGAGAAGAACCCTTGGCCATTGGCGGGGTTGGCAATGGCCAACATCTATGTTACATTAGCACGAGATCAAATCAAATCAATTTTTCAATCAAATATATCAAATTCAAATGACATGTCAACTTACAATTTTGTAGAAATTCAAACATAAACGGGGAGAAGAGAAAGTATTTACCTTATAAGCTCTTTCTTTGAATATTTTTTCTACTCTTCCTCGAGCAACCATTTCCTTTTCTGGCAGTGAAATCGAGGGATCATTGATCTCTTGCATCTCTTTGATAAGAGACAAGTCAAAGTCTTCCTTTTGTAGAGCAAATGAAAACAAAAAGTAAGATTTTACAAAATAATGTCAAGCTTTAGAAATTACATAAAAAGTGTACTTTAAGGCAAAAAAATATACCTTCCATATGAGCATTGCGAATAAAAGAGCATGAGCGCTGTACCAACTCCCTTTAGATGCCTTCTTCTCACAAGCAAGCTCTACCTCTATCCATCGAATCCAATCTTGGGGAAAGTCTTTCATTAAAGAATCTTTGCTTACCACAGCCAGTTTTTGGAACAAGAAGATCTCCTGCCCAAAATTTGTGCTCACAGTGGTTCTACCAATCCTAAACCACAATATCTTAAATTAAATGGCAGTAGAATGACATCGATAAAGTAATAGCAATAACGTTCAAAAAAAAAATGTGCTTAGTCAGTTTGAGAGCGCAAAGCTAGCATAAGCTCCCCCTCTGCACTTCTATCAACAAAGACAAATTGACATTTCACAGAACAATGTCTCTACTTTATCATTGAAAATTCTACAACAACAAAAAAGAAAATTAGAAAGCATAGAGTAATACAAGTCAACTTTACATTAAACAAAAAAGAAATCACTTACGTGTTTTTATTAAATGCCTCCAAGTTTTCAAACGGTGATTACCATCCCAAACGATAAATTTTTTTCCCCTTAAGTCTTCCCACTCAAGGGGAAGGGAATTATCAAAATCATCGCTTATTTCTTGCCAAATAGGCCCCCATTCATCTTTGTCTAAGTCGGAAACATAATGTTGATCATGGCCTGGCTTCTTAAATGACACAAGAAATGGAGCTCCAAGCACACTGTATCCAGACATTTCAAACCTTTTCACCAAGCCCTCAGTGCCTGGACCCACTGCTCTAATGGCTTCATTTTCCATCAATCTACAAAGAGGAATTCGAGGAGGTTCCCCACCTCTCTTTACAATAAAACCCTCTACAATCTCCTCTAATATTCGACCATGAACATCCTTTCCAAATATTGTTGGATGATCGGGAGGTTTAGCAACAATTGTTGTTGCTTCAGACACGCTGTGAGCCACCAATTCACCTTGTGTAGCATGAATATCTATGAACACCTCTTCTTCATGCACATCACTCAATATATCCTCTTCTTCATGCACATCACCCAAAATATCCTCCTTTCGATGGACATTGGAAGAAGCAATGGAAGATCGTGCATTTGCCATATGCCCTGTAGTGCCAGACCTTAATGTGTATCCTACTCCTACAAGCAAAAAACAATAAGAACACAAATAGTTTAGTGAGTATGATGAGACAAAAGAAAAGAAAACAAATAGCTTAATGTATTTGAACTTACTTTGAGAGATACCTATCCTGCCACGTTTAGATGGTGTACGAGCCATAATCTATTAACCACAAACAACAAAAATCTTCTTAGCAATGACAATACAAATATAAAATTCTAAATTTTGGCAACATAACGGTGTAAAATGCAAACTAAAAAAAAAAAACCATTCTCAACTTGCTCATGGCAAGGAAAAATACAAATCCACTTTGACATTTGTATACCTCTTCTCTACAACGACCTGTTCTTACATCATTGTAATTGTTACTCTAAGTGTGTATGCAAGTGTGTTAAAGTGTATGAATGCAAGTGTTTATATGTGTGTGTGTGTGCATGTATGCATGATTGTGTGTGTGAATGTAAGTGTAATATGTGTGTGTCTTTATGCATGATTGTGTATGTGTTTGTGCTATGTATGCAAGTCTGTTGATATTGTGAATGCAAGTGTTTATATATGTGTATGTGTGTATGTATGCAAGTGTGTTGATGTTGTGAATGCAAGTGTTTATATATGTGGGTGTATGTATGTATGTATGTGTGTGTATGCAAGTGGATGTGTGCATGATTATGTGTGTGTGAATGTAAGTGTAAAATGTGTGTGTATGCAAGTGTGTTGATGTTGTGAATAAAAGTGTTTATATATGTGTATGTGTGTATATGCTTGACAAGACAAATATAAAATTTACATGGCAGCATAACAGCGTAAAATGCAAATTACTAAAAAAACCATTCTCAACTTGCTCATGGCAAGGAAAAATACAAATCCACTTTGACATTTGTATACCTCTTCTCTACAACGACCTGTTCTTACATCATTGTAATTGTTACTCTAAGTGTGTTTAATATGTGTGTATGCAAGTGTGTTGATGTGTGTGAATGCAAGTGTTTATATGCGTGTGTGTGTGTGGATGTATGCATGATTGTGTGTGTGTGTGTGTGAATGTAAGTGTAATATGTGTGTGTCTGTATGCATGATTGTGTGTGTTGATGTTGTGAATGCAAGTGTTTATATGTGTATGTGTGTATGTATGCAAGTGTGTTGATGTTGTGAATGCAAGTGTTTATATATGTGGGTGTATGTATGTATGTATGTGTGTGTATGCAAGTGTAATGTGTGTGCGTATACATGACTGTGTGTGTGTGTTTGTGCTATGTATGCAAGTGTTTTGATGTGTGTGTATCACTCTGTGTGTGTGTGTGTGTGTGCTTACCTGGACACGCTCGCCCGATCCACCGGAGGAGGTCCAATGGAGCTCCTCCATGCCTTGAAAGGCATGGTGAGAGGGCAGCGCGCGGGCCTTCTCACCATGCCTTTCAAGGCATGGGGGAGCTCCATTGGACCTCCTCCGATGGATCGGGCGAGCGTGCGCAGGTAAGCACACACACACACACACACACACACACACTCACACACACACACACACACACGTGAGTAGAAAATCTACACACACACACACACACACACAGTACCTTGTCTTCTCTTACTCCTTCTTCTTCACAGTAAAACTCCACTTTCTCTTCAGTCCACTTTCATCTCCTTCTTCACAGAAAAACTTCACTTTCACTTCACTCCACTTTCATCTCAACAACTACTTTTTTCACACACACCATATATTACAAAAATGATATTGTGGTATAAACACTCACACACACACATTCATTTATATATATATATGTATATACACACACAAAGATATACACAAAATGGATTCATATATATAGTTTTACTAAAAAAATACTATGTTTTTTACACACACACACACACACACAACCATATATTTAAAAAAATGATTGTATGTGTTTGTGTGTATAAAAAACGTAGCATTCTTAAAGTTAAGTCATGCATACACACACACACACACACACACACACACACACACACAAAATGTAAAAACTATGCGCACAGTTAAATATCTTATGTGCACATACACTCAACTTAAAAATATCTTAACTTAAACTATGTGCACATACACTTAACTTAAATATCTTAACTTAATAAAATGCTACGTTGTTTATACACACCCACAAAATCATTTATACACATTCACAGTAATGTATATAACTTAACTAAAATAATTATATATACACACTACCAAAAACACACACACATATATATAAAATGGCAAGATGGAATCATATATATAACTTAACTAAAAAAATTGCTACGTTTTTTATACAAAGTTAGTCATATAGAATGTTACGTTTTTTATACACACACTCACACAATCATATATATATATATATATATATACACACACACACACACACACACACACACACACAAAAGATGAAGACACTATTAGACTGCATTAAATGCAGTCCTTGAACCACCATTTAGAAATTAAATGGCCCCTCAAATTTGATGACATATTCCACTGCACATACATTCAGAACCGTCATATATTAAATGCACTTTTTCAATTATGATTTTCATTATTCTTTGAGCCGTCACAAGATCTTATGCAACTGTCTTTTCGTCTACCTACCAATCTTTCACTTTCATTAACCTTCACATCTTTCATTAACTTTCACCAGTTTCATTAACCTTCACTTTATCCTTAACTTTCATTAACCTTCACCACCTTCACTTAATCCACCACAGTTTTCTCGCATCTCCACCTTGTAATCTGTTGCTTGAGAGAATATGTCCAACATGAAAGTAACAATAACTTGGAAGGTTGGTGGTCAGATAGTCAACCGCGACATTCAGTTGAAGGGAAACTCATTGTTGCTTAGTGCTTACTATTTGCAGAGTTTGATGCCTCCATCTTGCCATTTTCAGTCACTATCTGCTCTTATTGAAAGTGATTGTGGCCTAACAAAAGTCTTGCTGCAACCACAGTGGGATATAGAAGGTCATCAGCATTTCTTAATAGATGGTTCTTTTTCGAGCTTGTTTGAGATGCTTCATTCAGACACATTTATACAGGTATCTGACAATGAGAAAGGAAATGACAAAGAGATATCTGAAGATGTTTTAAGCATTGTGCATCTTGAAAGTAGTGGTGACGATATAGGACAGCTCAAAACTCAGTCAATCGTCATTTGGATTCAACAAAATCCAGGGGCAAAAAAGTTAAATGATCTGTTAACATTATGTGGAGCTCCTTTGCAAGTTGTTGAACTTCCACAACATTATGATGGAAATTTGTGTTTTGAGTTACCTACGACTCAGGATAAAACAAAAAAAATGACAGGGATGGAACAACGCTTTGATGGTCACTTGTGGACTCGCCCATCTGTGACAACCATGGCAATAGCATGCACAATTCGTCTAAGCCACTGTTTGGGATTCATGCAGTGTAATTATTCAACGTTTCCTCATTATATTAAGGATTAAGAATTCAATAGTAGAGATTTTCATGGATATTTGGACAGACAGGTGAAAAAGGACTACCTTGCAATGGAAGAGAATACAACAATAACTTGTCATTATTGTCAGAAGGTTGTTACTTGTGTTGCTGCTTGTCCCTGCAAAATCTATTATGTTTTGCCTAGAGATGGTACAATGTCGCGACTGGCAATACATGTTGGTAAACATTGTCATAATGTTAAGGCAGGAACCTCTAGAGCTGCTATTTCAAGAGTGCGGAAACTGGTAGGTGCAGTACTAAAAATAGAAAAGGGTGGCCCAAGAAAAATTCAAATGTTGGTGGCTCAACAACTTGTTCTTCACTCCTTGATTGGTGAGGAAGCTGAAGCTACATCCGATGTACAATTCAATGATTTTTGGGAAGAAATGATGCCACTGGCTCAAACCAAAGGGTAAGAAAACTCAATTTGGTTCCTTGAATTTGTTAATTTTTTAACTATTATAAATTTAGCCTTCTTGTGATGCATCGTGTAGGTTTTCTTTAATTGTTTCAAAGGAGAGAAAGAGTCAAGGTGCTGTTATTGGGGATGGATATGATAATATTTTATTGCTTCAAAAAAAGTGCATGTTTCCTTTTTTTCATGGGAGTAGATTTCCTGGACAGGGTGAAGAGGATGACAAGCGCTTCCTATTTAAAATGTCCACTAAAGGACCAGGTGCTGGGATTGATCTAGTAAATCGGATGAAAAGAACTGAAACTGGTGACTTAAAATGTCCACTAAAGGACCAGGTTCTGGGATTGATCTAGTAAATCGGATGAAAAGAACTGAAACTGGTGACTTGAGAAATGCGTGGGTACATTTTGATTTTACCCATAGAATAGATGGATGGGCAACAATGTCATGCTCAGCTTATGATCCAAGGTAATCTTTAAGTATTTAAATATCTCGTATTTTTTAATCATTAAATAAAAGAAGATGTGTGAAAATGTTTATGTTGAATATCTTGCAGCATACGATCACTACAAATAATTGCTATATGTGAAACTAAAGAGGAGGATGCAAAGACTCAAGTTATTTTCTGGGAGAGCCTTAATTCAACAATGGAAAAGTACGCACATGGTGCAGCTGACTTTGCAGGTTTTATGTCTGATGAAGCTGGTGCAAATTGGAATGCTATTCGAACAGTCTTCAATGGCGGGCCAGATAATATCATGGAGGGACGTGAACGATCATGCCTATTTCATTGGGAGCAGAGTCTCCACAAATATGCTAAAAAGTGGATACCTCAACATCTAACAAATCAACACATTGATATGTGTGAGGACTGGAGAGCTTGTAAGACCATTGTGCTTGCATCTCAAAAGGCACTTTCAATTCAAAAGTGGTGGAGACAACATCTATCTACAGAGAGCATCACAAGAGTGAGCAGATGGTTTAAATGGTGGGAGCAACAAATTTCACACTGGGGAGGAATTGGAACAGATGTAAGTACCTTTATGACAATCTATATTTTTAGAAAAATTTCTTTTCATACATGAAATTTATAAATTTTAATTCATGTTTTTTTTCATTTCATAGGGTGGTCTAAGTCCGTGGGAGCGGGCACAAATTCCCAATGTTAATTTATCAGAAAGTGTACATGCAGTTGGTTAGCAGGTGAAGGTGGAAAGGGAAAAATATCCTTGTATGATGCATGTGTAACAGATGTTATAAACTCATATATTCAATGTGCAAAGCGTTTGGGATATACTATTGGGCGTTATATAGGAACGGGTCCCACAATGGAGACCTTGCTTTCTCGAGTTGAATCTCAGCAAACTCCAACTCCAACCAACGTGGCCCATCTATTACACGAGGCTGTTGCAGGGACTCCCATGTATGCGCAGCCAATTTTGCATGGAGACAAAGAAACAGTACAATGCAAAAAGAGGGGCAGAACAGGAACAAGTAGCTCCCATCGGCCGGAATATGTCATGGAATCTAAGAAACGAAACCATCGCGGTCGACAAAAAAAAATCAAATTTGATACCCAAGGACCAGGTATTTCTAACATTCTGCTGCAAATTAGTGACAGTGATGATGATATTGGATCTCAAAAAGAAACAACCACACCTTTGTTATCTAAAACAAACAATGTGTTTGAGAGTGATGTGCCACGCACTCAGTGGGCCCTCAGAAGAATGCCCATTCAAAGTCAAAGAAAATGTTTTGGAACAGTAGGGAGAAAAAATTGTGACAATATCTTGCATAGTCGCTCAATTGATCTTGTTGCTCCATGTATATGGTCTGAAAGAATTTTCAAGGTTAAAAAAATCGAGCAATGGTTATGGTTTTGTAATCATGATATTTTGCATACCCAATCAATCAAAAGACAAGTCAAAGATTTACCTCCTGCTCCAAATGTTTGGCCAGTAGCGCTGCATCAGAGTGGATTTCGGACAGAGAATTCAATGGTAAATCCACAATCTCTTGCTGGCGACTGCAAAGAAGGTGGTGGCAGCTCGAGGAAGAAAAAGTGGAGGCATGGAATCTCTAAAGAGGCCATGAAGAAATTGGAAGCATGTAATAGTATGACAATTATATTTTTGGATGAAGTGAAAAGGTCTCAAGAGCATGTAATTTTCCGAGTTCTCACTGAAAATAGTTATGAGATTCATATAAAACAGAGTCCAACATGCACGTGTCCGGATTTTCAGAAGCGAGAGAATACCAACAAATACTTTTTGGCATGCAAACATATGTACTATGTGTACACAAAAGTGCTCGGACTTGAACCTAAGGAGCACATGATTATTCATCAGCCAACCCTCTCACCAATGGACATCGCTTTTATTCTTGGACAACCAAGGATGATTTCTCCCTCCATTTAATTACAACTGGTTTGGTATGCTTCTTTCACTCAACTAGAATATTGATCTATGATATGAAAGTGTTTTTCTGTATTTATTTTGGTTTATTATACTTGTGATTATTTATCTTGAAAAAACATTGTTTATGCAGCAAAGGATTTCAAATTTCAAGCAAAAGATATGAAGCATCTTGCAAGCTATTTGGGAGAAAATTACTTGCCTTTTAGAGTGACCATTACATTTATGGCGACTATCCTTTTTTGTACTCTAATTTTGATCTTATCCTGTGGTAGTTTTGCGATTGTACTTACATCCTCAAACTTATGTTGTTTCAAAAAGAAATTGCTTGGGAAAATTAGTATTGTCTCTATCTGGCATTATTTTTTACTTCATCACATTTATATATGTTGTGGATTATATTTAACTCTGAAATTAGTGTTGTCTCTATTTTGCATGATTTTTTACTTTATCGCATGTTTATATGTTGTGGATTATTTGACTCTGATCACATGCGTTGCGAGCATATTTGACTCTAATGGCATGAGTTGTGAAATGGTGATTTTATTTGTTTACATTTTTTTCGTCGTTATGCCCTCTCTCTCTCTCTCTCTCTCTCTCTCTCTCTGCGTAGTGATATACAACTCTATGATTTTACTTTCTCTCTCTAGAAGAGAAGTCACTCTCTCTCTCTCTCTCAAGGATTTATGATCTCTTCTTCCAATGGTAACTCGCATAAATACTATCTCTCTAGAATTTAGACTTTCTCTCTCCGTCAACCACACATATATGGAGTCTTATGACGATTGAAAATTACATTAAATAGATACTTTATGCTATGACACATATTTGGTTAAAAAAACTCTAAAGATTGCTAAAATTGTCAAAAAAACTTGAAATGAAAAACTCGCAAATGTTAAATCCCCCAAAAAAATGACCTCTAACTTCCTATAATGGGATTCCTCTTGCGCTTTTGGGACAAAATTTGAAGAATCTACCGATATTCACACTAAAACTTGTAACATTTGATCGTTTTCTTCAAGGCAAGCTTGACATCTTACTAGAATTTTGCAATTTTAGCCAATTGAAGATACAATTAACCCTATATTTTTGAAAACACTAGAGAAATCCACGACATTTGCATAAGGTTGCATGCATGAAACCTAGTCAAATAAGACAAGATAGAAATGGTCGTACTTGCAACTTGCAGTGAGAAGCTTCTCATGGAAAAGACAATTTCTAAATGGTGACGTACAATTTTATTCGTGCTGAAAATTGGTCTCTTGAAGAAGTTTGCAATCTAAAACTGGTTTCTTAAATTTACTTTATTTTGTAAGAGACTCACAAAAATAGAATAAGTAACTCAAGTGCGATATTGTGTGGCCTGGGTAGTTGTCAAGAGGTTTTTTTATGATTGATGTTAAGGGTAAGATCCTAGAGGTATCACAACCATCTTTGAGACAATTGTTTTGCCTGGACTCACCCTAAAGTATAGAGGTGGTCATACCCACAATGGGAGTATATAGACAATTTTTTCACCCACAATAAATAGCTTTCAAAGGTGGTGCTCACAAAGTGCATAATTATTACCTTAGTATATTGATAACTATGCCCAAATCATGGTCACACACATTAAAATATCCACCATAGCAGCTCTTTGTAGAAGCTTTTGTAACTTTGGAAATGTTTGGATAGTTGCACATATATATATATTGGTTAACAAATGAAATAAATGTTTTTATATGTTTCTCCATAGTAGCAAAAAGCAACCACTTTTGGAGGGACATTGATATAGGATGTGGACTTTCATGGGTCCTTGTGCCATCAACTACTCTTTTGTGGGGGGATCGTGGAATAACTTCACAAAATGATCGTGATTCACACCTCATGTTTCCTTATGAAGAGTTTGGTTGAACTAAGGAATTTAGGTAAACATAAACAACGGCCATAGCACCCAAAGATACCAAGTTCCAAAAGAAAGAAACCAACTTGAAAAATAAATCACTTTTACCTTACTACTTTGATTCTTATATTGCAGCCTCCACCTCCTCGCTTGGGACTCTTGATATTCCTCAACTTCCTTTGTCTTTGTTTAAGCTCAACCTATGTCCTCTTTCTTGTGGCTGTATTGAGCAATGATTGCAAGTTTTTTACGTTCTCTTTGCTTTGTATAAGTTGATGGTTAAGAAAATCCTTGAATTGCTGCAAAAAATGGTTCTCCAATTTAAGAATATCCCTATTTGTTGCAAGGTGTTTTGTATAGACTAATAGCCCTGTTACACCATCTCTTGTATATATCATCAGTCAATCATAGTTAAAGAATGGTGGGATGCATTTAGTGATGGGGTTTATGGGAATACAATCTATCATCTGTCCATGATTCAATGTTCTTCCTTGCCTCTTGTCTCGTTGCTTCAATAGTAGAAAGAGGACTTTCAAGAACTCCATTTTGTTTTCCAAATGAAAGAATATTCATCATCCAAATCAACATGGAGATGATAGATATCTTTTGTTGGAAAAACTCATGGCTACAAAATGAAGATCAAAGCTTCGATATGGGCAAGAAGATGATGGGTTGGATATGTGTGGGACGGGTGTCTAGCCTCACTCCTATCTTATTGCACATGTAGTGAGAAGGACAAATAAATTGTCAATCCATGGGAGGAAGCTGACTCAACTAGTGCATAGAGGCTACAAGAGGTTTTCAATCTCTTGGAAAACAACAAACAATTCGCATCTAACTAAAGCTACATGAAAGGGAATAGGTAGATAGACATGCCAATAACCACCCAACCATACCTATATATAGGCCCTTGGCCCTCCTATATATAGCCCCTGTACTGCATGTGTATCCATCGGCCCTTGGCCAGGGCCGTGCCCTCCTATAGTCCTACCCTTGGCATGCCATTACTCCCCCCTTGGAGAAGCATTTTTGTCCGCGAAAATAAAATGGTGGGATCTTCAGAAGAACACTAACGTTTTCCAAAGTGGTATCCATCATGGATCTAGCTATTTGTTTGATCAAAACACGATACAGTAGGAGGTTCAATGAAATCAAGAATAACATCATGATTTTGCACATTGTTGTCCTTTTGGAACCATCTAGTGTGTAGACTCCATTTAGAATGCACATGAGCATGCTTAAACGAGTTATCACAACAAAGATGTACCTGAAAGTGTACCGCTTTTCACTTTCCGTGAAAGTAACTTGCTAACATATCTCATCAGCCAAGTATAAGTCCTTGACTTGAGTCCTTGACTTGTTCTCAAATTTCATCAGTAAACAACCCCACCATAAGTAGTGTTCAAGGTTGAGAACCTGATTTAAACATGAAGAGACTAAACCTAATCACAAACATGCTTTATCTGATGGTAAGCAAACTCCAAGTAGAGCTTATTAATTGATTGCGTGGTGCTAATGTACGCACTTTGCATATCCTTTAGCACAAGATTATACTTTGTAATTTTTCTATCCCCTTGGATAACTGACAGTACTGAGGTGTGTTTCCCCCACGGTGTACAGACAGTCGTCCCAGATGACTGAGAATCAACAATGTCTAGAATAACCATCGTGGTTAACTTGAAAAATATACAAGCACCCAAACCGAGCCATGACCTCTGTTCGTGATTGGTAGACTCAAAAGTAATCTCATAGAGATACTGCACATAGAGTGCAAAATGCTTAAAAAGCAACAACTTAATGAATACTTATGCCGTTCCAAATCAGCTGTTGCTAAACACTAGGGCCCATAACACCTAGTGTGCATGCATTTAGCAAAAAATAGATCCGAACCTGTATATCCATGATCATCCTTGCCAATACTTATGGCAAATGTGTTGCGCCTAGCACACATCAAAGAGGAATGTAAATAGTTCTGAAAAGAAACTAAATACTTTTAGTTGCAATCATTTGCAAGCCTTGCTAAAACATCTGAACCATAATAGAAGGTGAGACAATGGTCACTTCTAGGTAAAAACAATGAAAATTTTTCATTAACAACTCATAGCCTTTCTATATGTAAAACAACCATATGTAATATTGTTTAGTAGCACTTGTACCTTAACAAGTCTTTCCAAGTATCCGACAATCTCTGGCCACTGAAATTGCTCTTGATACGTCATGCTGAAAATGGTCTAGAAAACAGATGGGACCACCACCTAGGGGCATCGTCATGACACATCGTCTATCCCAGAGACTCATATTCTCCACATGTGGAATATGTCTCAAATAAGGATGTCTGAAAAAAGAACATCCTACAAGTGCAAGATGTACTTGTGTGTGGAGGTAACTGCAAACACTCTACGACAGGAGTGAGAGGGACCCTCATTATCCTTGCTCCACACTGGATAAACCGAACTCCTTGAGTCCCTAGACCATGTTGTATCCCATGTGACAACATGTGCCAAATCGAACCCAACAAGTGGGTTCATAATAGCGTAATGTAGTGGACACTACAACCCAAAATACTTGCTTCGACATGCCCTTGGCATGGCTGTGAAACATTCAAGTGTATTTATACGACTTAGAAAAAACAAGTAAAGCATACTAAAAAATGGAATAACACCAAATCAATAGATTAGTACCTGGAGATTTGAACTGAATGTTCACTTACCCGTATTCAAATGCACAAGCGCACCTCGCCCACCTGTGAAAAAACAAGCAACATGCACTGGAAACCCTGGGTGTTGCCTTTTCAATCCAAACCCGTTGGTTAGAATCTACGTAGTCAAACCCCTTGGTAAGACCCTTTGTAGGAACTGCTCAACTAGCAGGTAACGGTAATCAACATAGTCAACCGTGTACAGAATGATTGAAATCAACTTGAAAAGTTGAATTTTCCCGGGACCGCATGGTAAATTGCGAAATTCGTTCCTTGAAAGTATAATGGGCATAGATCAAACTGTGATCCTCAATGCCTATGGAAATATTTAGCAATAACCCGCCGGGTCGTACCCCAAAACTGTATGTCCATAGACACACCGTAGTGCTATAGAAGCAACAGGAAATCAACAAAAGTGAAATGCCTAGATCTTATGGACAACCATCCTGTCTCAACTGATATTGCTGCATCGATACTTCCTTGTAGAGATCAACTGTTGTGAGTTGAAAATTATCAAAAACTCAACTTGAGTGTTGCACTGAAAACATGTTTTGCAAAAATGACACCCTAGACATCCGTAATGACAAGACTCTTGCTTGTCCAGTAACGTCGATGTGTACTTTCTTGGGTAGATCTGTTCGATCTTGAAAACAATCACCCAAAGAATGCCAACAATTAGGTCTTACCCTTGGGCTGACAATGGCTCTTCGCCAGTGTGGCTCATAGAGCTTATGCAAATTAGTGTTCAATGGACGAACCGATGAAGACTAATTTGAGTAGCATCTTAGCCACGTGTTAGCTGAGGGTAAGAGCACCTTGGCTCAGGCTGACTTACGAGTAAAACATGTATCAAATTAGAAGATTTTCATTATTTCCTTGGAGAGAGAGAGAGAGAGAGAGAGAGAGAGAGAGAGAGAGAGAGAGAGAGAGAGAGAGAGAGAGAGAGAGAGAGAGAGAGAGAGAGAGAGAACAAGAGCATGCTGGGCTGAGGAACTTTTCTTAAGTTTCTAGAGTGTGTACCCAAGCTGTGTGCTCTTACGCATCTTATGCCTAAATTGCAGCTTATCGTATAAGCATTCCACAGTTTTTTGGTATGACTCTCTCATCAAGAGAGGTAACAGAAAAACAAAAAACTCATTCCGACCCACCTACCATGCAGGGGTTGTGATTGTATGAGGACGACTTAGCATTGGCACTTTGCCCGTAAAATAAGTCCTAGATTTAGGTTCCTTTTAGTGTTGTGTGTTAATAGCAACCAAAAATCATATTAAACAATCCATCACTTAGTCTGTCCTTGACAGAGTTCCAAGTGTGATAGCGGAAGCGTAATGCATGAAGCAATAGAATTGAATCCACCTCACTAGCATGCCTTGCATGCAGAATTGTAAGCCCTTGCGGAGATGGATGGCCTCAAACGTGAGAACCAAAACCATAAGTGCCTTGCACAGTTTAGACTGGTAGGGATTCTATGAGCTGATATTCCCTATTTTGCCAGTTCCCCGAAGCCTTGATTCATATAAAATTGCCAAAGCACTTTGGTTTGCACAATGACAATAATTGCCAAGTAAAGTGTAAACATGGAAAAACAAGAAAAACTTAAACTTGGCTAACCTAGTCGTTGTTGCTGCAACCAGTTGTCATGAAATTTGGAAGGAAAAATTCATTCCAAAATGGCTCATAGCCATATCTGCATAGATGCCCTCCTATATCCTATACACCCGTCTAGTACATAATGAAATAATCTGCAATATGAAATAACCTGCACACACATTGCCAATTCCTTTGCAATTTTGTATGCTCATAGAAGATGCCAAACGCGGCCAGCTTCAATGGAAGATGTAAATTGAAGCCTTGCTTCATAGAACTATGCCTGGACTCATTGCCAACAAAAGTTATTGACGACAGATTGTCATAGCAACGAGACTCGACCTTGTCGATCATGCACAAAAATGGACTTTGTCTACTTGTACATCATATTGCGAAGCAAAAAAATACTTGCAAGGTATGAATGTGTACTTGCTTAGCTTGATTACGGTTGTCCTTTACTTGATAAGACCATCAGCAGTCCATGAACTTTTTCGTTTGAATCTTGCTTTCGTAGAAGTTGTCGAGCAAAGTCTGGCCATAGGTCATGCCAATCTCCTTGAGATGCTACAGAGGCTATTTGTACTCAAGCTATGCTTGATTTGGATATTTCTCAATGATATATGCAGCAAATATGTAATGTATATGATAATTGTCACAAGCCATGCTTCTGCTTGAAGTGCTTAAAGTGCACTCACCTTTGTTGCATGATGGTGTTATGCAGTATGCGTTACAGAAATTATCAAACAAAAGAAAAGCTACCGCTTACCTTGTGAGGTACTCACCTCGAATTTCCAATATAGCCGTGTGATTGAGCTTCTTGCCAATCCAGTTGCCTCTTGTGTGGAATTATGGAGACATTTTGGTCTCGATCTTGACGTCTTTTGGACTATGTATTATGCTTTGCATGGCTCGTGCATGCAGTCCTAAGAACTTTACGTCAATCAACAACATCATCCTCGTCGTGGCTTCTCAATTGCGATTGCTAGCCTATGGCAAGAACCTGTCATTTAGCCTTGTTTGGCATGGCGATGAGAGGTGAACTCCTCTTGAGCTCAGCTATGGTGACCTACGTACGGTGGCCCTTGCGGCACTGTATGCTTATTTTCTCTTTTCTGCACTTTACTGCTAACATGCCTTGCATGCTACCGCATGTGATCTTTGACCTAAAGCCTTTGCTCATCGTTGCATGGGAGCGGTCTCTTAGAATGATCCTAGGGCACCCTTGGGTGCCCAATTTAAAAAAAAAGTGAAATAGTACCTCACCATGGCGTGCAGCAAAACCTGTCACTTGCTCCATGCTTGTATGGCTTAGAGATGGGGCTACGAGCTCCCATCGAGAGAGAGACTGAAGCAAAAAATTTCCCTCTTGCCGATGCGCTCCTGTAGAGATCTACCACGGGAAATTTGGTGCAGAGCCATCTCGACTCTTTCCCCCCGCCAAGGGTTGTTACTCGTGGTTCATCGTCCCTTTTTACTCCCGGCTCTGTAGGGGCAGTTGCACACGGCATGTCTCATTGCTTGATTCCATATCTTGCACAAGGCGGCTTGTCCATGGCTAGAGAGAGAGAGAGAGAGAGAGAGAGAGAGAGAGAGAGAGAGAGAGAGAGAGAGAGAGAGAGAGAGAGAGAGAGAGAGAGAGAGAGAGCAAATGCAAACGCCATGCCAAGTAGGTTTTCCCTCCTCCATGATTCCCCCTTCGTTGAGCTCTGATACAAGTGAAAGGGTAGATAAACATGCCAATAACCACCCAACCATACCTATATATAGGCCCTTGGTCTTTCTATATATAGCCTCTGTACTGCATGTGTATCCATCGGCCCTTGTCCAAGGCCGTGCCCTCCTATAATCGTACCCTTGGCATGACACGACACTTAAATGACTGAAATCACCAAAAGCCAATTGCTCATTCTCAAACAAATCACATCCGTTACAGCATCAAATGACATCCAAACGTAACAAAACTTCTTAGACATGTTTATAAGACTTAAGCAGACATGCTTGTGGTCTCAAATCTCACTTTAGGTCAAGTGCAAAAATCACGATTATTAATAACAAGTGAGTTTTTGACCTAGTTGTTTTCGACTCAGAATGCATCTAATTTGCTTAGCAATGATGCCTGAGACCCGACCTATACTTAGTTTTTGATTTTGAATGTAAATTCATACTTATAATGAAATCAGGCTGTGGATAAGCGACACCAAAAGCTACAAAATATCGCGAAATGCTTACCTCAATGCATAGAGCTCTTACCTGCGGTTGCAACGCAATAGACGTGACTGCAATGTGATAACTGGGGAGAGAGTAGGAAGCGCGAGAAGGAGAGAAGTGAGCGTCATTAGATCACGCTCATTTCTATTATCCAAAACGTAATAGTAACTTTTCAGAATTGGCTTTTATACAAGGTTTTTTTGGTGGTCAAAGCTAATAATCTGGGAGCTCTAACTAAAGACAGTGATGGGGGCTTTTCACAAGCCAAGCTCCCATACCCCTCTTCTCTCGTCTCCACCCCATGAAAACCCCCTCTTAGGAAGGGAGTGATAAAAGGCATTGGAAAAAGTAAGAAAAAAATAAAGTATGATTATGTAAATATATGATAAAGGTAAAATAGGCCACCTCATGCCTGCGGGGCAGCCCATCCCCACCTTGCCTCCTTTTTCTTCATTGTTGCCCCACCGTGTGTCCCTTTTCCTCTCCTTCACTCAAAAGGTCAACCCCCTCTCTCTTCCCCTTGTACTTTCTCCTTTCTCTCTCCCCTCAAGCTACCCCACCTCTCACCAATAATGTATTATAACTCACCAATAATGCACCCTAACTCACATGCAACTTACCCTATCCTCCAAAATAGTATACCCCACCCCCTCTTTCTCTCTCCTATCATATCCCATGACCCAAATACCCCCCTCTCTCTCTAAAGGGCGCCATGTCTCTTGTCTTGTAGCTAAATAACCTCCCACACACTCACACACACTCAGTTTCACTGAAAAAGGTGCCCACAGACCCATCCCCACCCTGTGGTTACCTGATTTTTCTTGTGTTCACACACATCTGTACACAGATTCACCTCTGAACACACTCCCCTCTCTCCACTCTTGTAATTACTTTATTCTCCATGTCACCTCTCACTCATTTTTCATCAACGCCTCTCTCTCTCTTAGTCTCTCTCTCATGAGACTGCTGTTCTGGCACATATACACACTGCCAGACAAGTGGGGCCCACAGTCACATGGCCTATGTAGATAATGATTTCTTCATTTCAAAATTCTAGAATTTCTCCCCCCTCCTTCCCTATATAAAGAGGGGTCACCATCACACTAAAGACACACACAACATCACCAAAGAGTACACTATGCACTGTGTGTGCCTAGTGCACACACACACACACCCACACCATCAACATCACCGCAATCACCATGCTTGTCTTGAGCATGACCTCTACACCCTTAGCTATGGAAGATGAAGGGCAACTAAATGAAGGATGATGGCCATAACCCTCGTGCGAGTCTTCGCCATCAACTCCCACCTATCCGCCATGTGCTCTACCACTCTCTCCCATCTCATTCCCCTACCCTATGCTCCCCATTTTATCGCCTTATTCTCTAAATAAAGCTTGAGGTTTTGTGAGTATGTTTTCTTGCAATGTTTTTCCCATGTGAGGTGTGCGGAATCGCCACCTAGTCTTGTGTTTGGAGTGAGCTTGTGTATGTGTGAAGGGTGTGCGGATTCGCCATCCTTCTGTGGTGCCTAAGTACTAAGCCGCTATACCCCCTCCCTCACTCTCTCTCTCTCTCTCTCTCTCTCTCTCTCTCTCTCTCTCTCTCTCTCCCTTTCCTTTTCATCATTACTCCCAAGCATCCATCTCTCTTGGATGAAAACTTTGTTATGGTGGTGTGTTGTTTGCGTCCTAGCCGCTGAAGGTAGGTGGTGCCCCCTGTTTGCTTTACCATGACAGGCTCGAGGCATGCCATTGGGTCCCCGGTGTTTTAGAGGCCGTCGGGGGTTCGGGGTTCGCCTTTGCTCCTGCCATTTGGTGCCCCCACCGAGGAGGGCTTTCTAAGACCCTTCAGTTTACAATGCTGAAAGTGACGCCCACTATCAATCATGGACGAATGGCTGAAGGAATTTTTTAACTGGAGGACGGAAGAAGAAGAGACTAAGGAGGCACTAGCTGCCTTCATTGAGGTGCTACTGCCAGGCTGCAGTGTCGTCAGCATTCAAGAGGTAAATTCTCCATCTCGTGTCGCTCGTTCTAACTATAAATTGAGAGCATCAGGTGGGAGGTTGGTGAAGTGCCATCACTATTGTCAACCAAGGCACACTGTCAATGAGTGCCAGCAACGAAGGCAGCGAAAGGTCTGAAGTCATCTACATCGACATTCATCGCAAAGAAGTCATTCACATCAAGGAAGGGAAGCAAACGGTGAGACCTCTTTTCCCTAAAGAAACTACAATCAAAGTTATACCTCCAAAGTGGCCTAAAGGGGCTGCTCGAGCCAAAGGCAAGGAGAAGATAAGACAGTGTGGAAACGCATGACCCCGAAGGGAGAAGCATCTGGCCAAGCAAGTGCTTCAAGCTCAGAAAGCCGGGTTGTACCCAGTTTTCCAAAGAGGAAGTCATCCGAAGCTAAGCTGCGAAAGGTCGCCTACCGATTTGCACGACGCATGCGAGTGCTACCAATCCACTTCGACAATCCGGAAGAAGAAGTGGTAAGAAGATTCCCATGTCCTAGAGAAGAGTGGTTCGGCTACTGCTCTCGCTGTTTTGGAAAGAGAGTGGAGGATCTTCCTCCTCTCCGTGTACAACTTATCCTGAAGAAGCTCTCTACCACGGGAGAAACCCAGTGGGCTGGGGACGAGTTGCAACTGAATGGAGTAGAATTCATGCAACACGCCGACTACGGAAATTACCTGCAATTGCTGTTATCCAAGAGGCTGGGAGTGGTCAGACGCATCGCCATCACCCCGTACGTGCTGAGCAACGAAGGAAAGGTAGAGCCCATGAAAGGCGACGACCTCTTGTGGATGTGCCGACTCATCAACACTGGCACGATAAGAGTATAAGTAAGTATTTCATCCTCTGTGCATGATGGAAAACGGGCCAACGGCATTCCCGTTCAGATTCTTGCAGCATATGCATGTGAATATCTATGTAGATAGGAAAGTCTTCTACCAACAGAAGATCGTACACCTATTCGGTGCGGCGGTACTAGGAGAAATCCTCAATTCCCCGAACCCTATCATTCTCCCCATATTAGATTACCATCATTCCTTTAATGTTTCTATCTTTATCATGTTTTAACCTATCCACCCACCCCTGTAAAAAGCTGCTATTAGCCGCACCTTTTAATGTAATGTTAAAAAAAAAAAGAAAAAGAGGTTTGTAATTTCCTGAGTCACTACCATTGCAAGTGTTTCTTTCCCCACGTTCAGTGGAAAGAAGGGAGAGGATCTCACCACCGACTTTTTGGATGATTCCGACATTGCTTGTATCGTCTCCAACAAAGATGACGAAGCTTCACGACTTAGAATTTTTCCTCTACTGATGAAAGTAGAGGCCAAGTCCCGGTATAATGCATTGCCCCAGGCCACCAAGAATGCATGGGATGTGTTAATGGCTGCTTTTGTAAAGAGGTTTGGTGGAGGCACAACCTCGGAGAGGCTATGGCAGTTACTGACAGAATTAAAGCAGGGAGGCCTGCTGGAGTATGCCACCTACGAGTCTAAATTTGTGGACTTATGGGAGAGATGGGTTGCCTCACTGGAGGAAGGTGAAGGAGCGCCTAGTTTCCTAAAGAAGGACTGTTTCATTGCTGGTCTATGGTCGCCGCTTAGAGAGAAGGTGAAGGGAAGGTTTCCTGCAACATATGATTTGGCAGTCGAAGTAGCCCGCCTTAAAGACAAGAAGCTACGCATTCAAGCAAGAGTAAACGAGTCAGAGGAAACAAGCTCGGCCCAACCAACCCCAGTGATAGCAATAGCCAATCATAGAGTCCAACCTTAGGAGGCATCGGAAGAGCAAGACCTGCTGAGTCGCACCACCACCCAACTAGAGAGTTTATTTGTGCATCTGGTGCAGCAAGGGCATGCACCTGGCAGGAACCCAGAACAAGGAAGAGGACAACGAAGGCAGAACCCAGAGTACCACTGTTACAACTACGGGGAAGATGGCCATGAAATGTACTACTGTCCACACCCGAGGAGGTAGAATTTCAATAGAGGGGGGAGACAGAATCAGATCTCTCCACCAAGAGCAAGACCACCGCCACTCAGGCAACCAATCCCACCTGTTCAAATCACACCACTAGCGGTGCAACCACAGCTTGCCACACCAATTTGACGCCATTCACCAATGCAACCACCACCACAATCACCACTTACAATCATCCTACGCCCACCACCAATTGGTACCCGCACACCAAGTATTATTGGTCTTGCAGAAGAGGTCAAGATGAGTGTAACAGAAGAAGGATTAAGTAAGAAGACTATTCAAAGAACTGAAGCAGTGGAACAAGAGGTTAAAGAATCAAAAGATGCTACCCAGGTGGGGGAGGTAAGTCAAGAAAATTGTGTTACAAATGTGAGTACATATTTAACCTTGGATGATATAGGTACCAAAGCGATCAATCGACCGCATTGGGCAGTAAGGGTAAGAAGGTGTAAAGTGTTGATTAGGCCTCGTCAGAGTAAGAGGAATGCAAAGGTCATGAAAGATACAAGAGAAGAGAAAAACCACCCTGTTAGCAAGGCTTTGCAGAAGATGGACAACATATCAAGCAAAGGGGAGGGCTTTGAAAACGGAAGCCTGTGCACCAGCATGGACCGAGGACAGTGTAGCAAGCTAAAGGAATCTTGCATCAAGGCAGTTTCACTAGAGGACCATAACAAAGAGGTAAGTATGACTGAAGGTTTGGAGTTGGATATTTCTCCAACGGCTTGGTAGCCGAGCAAGACTTTATTGTGTAGTGTTATAGACATAGAGATGGGTAATGCCTCTAGTCTACTGAAGGGTGTTATAAACTTGGAGATGGGTAATGCCTCCAGTTTATGTGAGGGTGTTCAGAGTAAGTTTGATGATCAATATGCTGCCAACCTTTTAAGGATGTTCCAAACTCCTCCACAACACAACATTGTGTTTGCATGGGATGCATCAGACCTATGGCTATGGCTAGCTTCTCTAACATATAGAGAGAAGATCAGCATGGAGATAAGAGCAAAGGAGCCATGGATAGACAAAAGCCTAATAGAATGCAAGAATGAAGACCTCATTCGCAATTTGGTACAATTTTTTACAAATAGTGCATCCTCTCTTTGGAGAAAGGTAAGTGGATTACGCTTGAATTTAAGCTGCAAGGTAGGTGGCTTGCTATTAGCATCAGTAAAGGAAGCTGACATGTTTGAGCACACCCAAAAGAAGCATGATATGATCGCAGTCTTTTCTAGTCATGGCAGTAAGCAGGATTCTGAAGACAACTTGAGCTCACCACACCAACAAGGGGGCCATATATGGTGGATTCTTGGTACACTCTTGGGAATCATAATTTTCAGTTCTGTCTTTGCAGGAGCCAAGATGCTCATTTCCCCTCTCGCTACTGGTGGTTACAAATTTGATCCAATTTGGCATGCAAATTTTATTGTTCGGACACTGCAAACAATGATTCTATTTTTCACTTGGGATCTAGGAGGACATTGGCACAAAGTTCTGGAAGCCACGAGCTTCCCCTTTAATCAACCGACACTATTCCAAGGAACAAGTTATCACTCGGACCTTTTACAGATTCATGAATATCCCAGAAATCTCACCAATGGCCAAATGGAATGGCTAGTTCAGAAGGCAACTCGATATCGGATCCTACAGCTAAGCGGAAGAAGAAACAGAGCTAGAGACATGAATGCCTCTAGCCAAAAGGGGAGGGCTAATGATGGGGGCTTTTCACAAGCCAAGCTCCCATACCCCTCTTCTCTCGTCCCCACCCCATGAAAACCCCCTCTTAGGAAGGGAGTGATAAAAGGCATTGGAAAAAGTAAGAAAAAAATAAAGTATGATTATGTAAATATATGAGAAAGGTAAAATAGGCCACCTCATGCCTACGGGGCAGCCCATCCCCACCTTGCCTCCTTTTTCTTCATTGTTGCCCCACCGTGTGTCCCTTTTCCTCTCCTCCACTCAAAAGGTCAACCCCCTCTCTCTTCCCCTTGTCCTTTCTCCTTTCTCTCTCCCCTCAAGCTACCCCACCTCTCACCAATAATGTATTATAACTCACCAATAATGCACCCGAACTCACATGCAACTTACCCTATCTTCCAAAATAGTATACCCCACCCCCTCTTTCTCTCTCCTATCATATCCCATGACCCAAATACCCCCCTCTCTCTCTAAAGGGCGCCATGTCTCTTGTCTTGTAGCTAAATAACCTCCCCCACACTCACACACACTCAGTTTCACTAAAAAAGGTGCCCACAGACCCATCCCCACCCTGTGGTTACCTGATTTTTCTTGTGTTCACACACATCTGTACACAGATTCACCTCTGAACACACTCCCCTCTCTCCCCTCTTGTAATTACTTTAATCTCCATGTCACCTCTCACTCATTTTTCATCAACCCATCTCTCTCTCTTAGTCTCTCTCTCATGAGACTGCTGTTCTGGCACATATACACACTGCCAGACAAGTGGGGCCCACAGTCACATGGCCTATGTAGATAATGATTTCTTCATTTCAAAATTCTAGAATTTCTCCCCCCTCCTTCCCTATATAAAGAGGGGTCACCATCACACTAAAGACACACACAACATCACCAAAGAGTACACTATGCACTGTGTGTGCCTAGTGCACACACACACACACCCACACCATCACCATCACCGCAATCACCATGCTTGTCTTGAGCATGACCTCTACACCCTTAGCTATGGAAGATGAAGGGCAACTAAATGAAGGATGATGGCCATAACCCTCGTGCGAGTCTTCGCCATCAACTCCCACCTATCCGCCATGTGCTCTACCACTCTCTCCCATCTCATTCCCCTACCCTATGCTCCCCATTTTATCGCCTTATTCTCTAAATAAAGCTTGAGGTTTTGTGAGTATGTTTTCTTGCAATGTTTTTCCCATGTGAGGTGTGCGGAATCGCCACCTATTCTTGTGTTTGGAGTGAGCTTGTGTATGTGTGAAGGGTGTGCGGATTCGCCATCCTTCTGTGGTGCCTAAGTACTAAGCCGCTATACCCCCTCCCTCACTCTCTCTCTCTCTCTCTCTCTCTCTCTCTCTCTCTCTCTCTCTCTCCCTCTCCCTTTCCTTTTCATCATTACTCCCAAGCATCCATCTCTCTTGGATGAAAACTTTGTTATGGTGGTGTGTTGTTTGCGTCCTAGCCGCTGAAGCTAGGTGGTGCCCCCTGTTTGCTTTACCATGACAGGCTCGAGGCACGCCATTCGGTCCCCGGTGTTTTAGAGGCCATCGGGGGTTCGGGGTTCACCTTTGCTCCTACCAACAGGTTGATACAATCTGGAAGCTTGTAGCCGTGGCTCATCAATTACAAAGTTTATTTGGAAAAATAGGAGTTACAATATTCACGATTCATCAAAATAATAAATATTTTTACAATGAGAGCTTTAAAAAATGGTATCCGAGTTTGCTTGCTGCTAACATTCCCCCCCTCCTCGCCTATGTTGTCCCTTGACACAGCTTTATAGGCTGAAATAATCTTTGGGTTATTCTTTGTGTTTTGAAACTTGGAACCGTCTTCAGTATTGTAGATGATGTTTTGGACACCCAGAGTTTAATCGGCTTGTCCTTAAGCTGTGCTTTTGGTACCCAAATTTTCCTGCCTCCTTGCATGCTACATGTAGCATTTGCTTGTCGATGGATGGAGAAGATTGATTTCTTCGTGGTTTGATCTGCTGGTAACCTCCTTTTCATTCCTCTTTGCTTGGTGCAATTGGAACAATGAGTTGTCCTCCTTTAGGTGATAGCTTGTGCTGATTGGTATCCCAATCTGGTACTACCTTGTACGTCCACATCCATGAGATTCCAAGTATCATTGTTTCATTCATGTGTTCATCTCGTAATCATACAAACTGATGAGGGCATGAACATCCATGTACTTTCACATTCAAGTTGACTACTCCCAATGTTGGTGTTGGGTTCTTGTTGTATCCTTTAATAGTCGCTAATCATGCTGTCAAAGACTGACTTGTTGCTTTCTTGTACGTGGAGTAACTGACTGCATTTACTCGAGCTCCTCTGTCGACCAATGCATACGTGCTATGATTGTTCAGCTGTACTTTGATGCGAAGGTCCATTCCATCTTAGCATTCATCATCTGTTGATACTGCATCTTTCTGCAATTCCCATTGTCGGTCATGTGGTTTCAGAGTGTTGATGGGAATAGGTATTTGTTGATTCTTGAGAACAGCTTCCTTTTTGAGTACTCAAAGCAGAGCTTCCTCTTGGACTTCATCAATAACCTGCTGTCGTTTTATCTTTCTTTGCTTAGTTGCATGCATCCTTTCTAGCAATTCATTGCTTAGTGGCAAATTGTACTTATTTAAACCACATCCACTAATCCAATTTAGCCATTGGTTCACCATCTAGAGTGGACATCTTAACTGCTCCACTTGGAGATACATCTTGAATGAAGAATGATCCATTTTCCTTTTTCTTAAACTTGGGAATGTGTTGCTTATTGCAGTAGACTAAAACTAAGTCCCCTTTTTTGAAGATTTTGGTTATTAGATGGGAATCAAAAAACTGTTTTTGTTTCCTCTTTTGTGCATAGATGTGAGCTATTGCAGTTAGCCTTTTCTCATCTAGCTTTTCTAAATCTTCAAGTCTCTCTGACAGTTCATGTCCAATCCACTCAAAATCCTTAGCTACCCTTAGTGTCAGCAATAGAAATTCTATTGGCAGTATGGGAAGACCATAAACAAGGTTAAAGGGTGTAGCATTTAAAGCTGTTTGAATGAAAATCTCTAAGCCCATAGAGCAGCATGGAGATTCATTTCCCAATTGTTCCTTCCTGAACTAACCACTTTAGTCGATACCGAGCTAGGAAGTTTTGTATGCTCAGCTTGTCCATTTGCTTGTGGGTGATAGGGAGCCGATTTGTTATGGATGACCATAAATACATTAAGCAAATACTAAATTACCTCATTGACGAAATGAGTTCTCCTGTCACTGACAATTTCTATTGGTAGTCCATATCTTGTGAATACATTGTCACGTGACACATCCAGCCCTATGGTATCCGTGGACAAGCTACAACATGATCAGGGTTCAGTCAGTCCAGTCAAGTCTAGATTAGAAGTGATCTAGCACTTTTGTGAGTTTATTCATAGAGCGTGCATGCCCAATCACTTAGTGTAGATGCATATCCTCTGGTTGCACACAGCATGATCATCAGTATTCCCTTCAGAATCCATCAGATTCAGTCAGGGAAATTTTCCAGTGCATTTAGTCTATTTTTCCTATTTTTTGTATTTTTCACTTATTATTTTTAAGTGACTTCCCAACAAAAGTAGGTAGGGCAATTTTGCTAAGTTAATATATAAGTAAACCCAAGTTAGCACTTTCTAGCAGAAGAGGCATCAGGAGCACATGCTCAACCGACACCTTCTCAGCAGAACCCCAGCAATACCCTTAGCATTTTTGGTTCCCCCATCCTTGCCACACATCAGCCCTAGCGTTTTAGGTTTCCCATCAACTGTGGCATTTTTGCATCCCTTCAGCACCTTCACAATGACCTGGCGTTTTCAGCCACCATGATCGATAGCAGCAGACCCATAACAGCCTACCGTTTTCACTAACGCTCAATAGGCACATCGGCGTTTTTGGTTTTCAGCCATTTCCGCATCAAAAGTTCATTGTTTTCATCATTCTACTACAGCAACTGATTCAGACCTAGTTGGTTGTAGATACACCCCATTTTCAGCCCATAAAAACGCAGCCAAAACAGAGATTTTTAGCCACAGAAACATCCCCAAAATTCAGTAGTTAGAACAACACAGATTTCAGCCCTACAGTCCTCGTCGTCATTACCGTCGTCGCCACCGGCATAGTCCCAGGTTGCATGAGTCCATTGCATCCGTATTATACCACTTTGTGCAATCATAAGTAAACCACTCTCGCCAACGAGAGTGGGGCCTTCGGAGGAGGGTTTTACAACGTCTCTAGTGTCGTATCTCTCTCAAACACTTGCACGCACATTGTCCATTCATTTTGTTTGTGATCATAGCATTCTGTCATTAAGAACGGAAGGCTCTACCTTCCATAAGAACAAAAAGAACCTTGAGTACAGTTCGGAGCACTCATCTTGAGCAAAGCGCAAACATTCATTCCGTTGCACCTAACATTGGTATCAGAGCTTTTGCAGTGTTCTGTATCACTCAAGGAAAAAACCACAAGAATTTTTTTTTCCTTGTTGCAGTCGCACGAGCCCAAGTTCGCTTGGGCGTGTCGATTCCTAATCGTGTTCTGTTGAAGAGCGACAGGAATCCAAAGAAAGAAGGGCTTGTCCAGCCTCCCCTTGTGTCTCTTTTCACTCATTGAGAGCGGACCGTCACTACAACACTAAATGAAGATATCGATGCCTGTCTATCGACGGCCATGCTTTTCCTCGCGTATATCGACGACATTAGCGGGCGTCTTTGTACGCGTCGCTATACATGTCACAGTGGGCGTCGATATACGCGTGGAAAGGCTTCTATTTGCTACGCGTATAGCGACGCAAAAAAATTTGGGGGAAAAAAGAAAAACCCGCGCGCAGGGGCCATTTTCGCCTACTCGGGTCTTGGCCATCTCCACCCTCCCCAACCCCTCTCTCTCTCTCTCTCTCTCTCTCTCTCTCTACCTCTCAATCGTGTGTGTGTGTGTAGGAAAGAGAGAGAGAGAGAGAGAGAGAGAGAGAGAGAGAGCGAGAGAGAGAGGTGTGTGTGTGTGTGTGTGTGTAGAGGAAACAGAGAGAGAGAGGTGTGTGTGTGTAGGAAATAGAGAGAGAGAGAGAGCGGTGTGTGTGTGTGTAGGAAATAGAGAGAGAGAGAGAGAGAGAGAGAGAGAGAGAGAGAGAGAGAGAGAGAGGTGTGTGTGTGTAGGAAAGAGAGAGAGAGAGAGGTGTTTGTGTGTAGGAGAGAGAGAGAGAGAGAGAGAGAGAGAGAGAGAGAGAGAGAGAGAGAGAGAGAGAGAAATGTGTGTGTGTGTGTAGGTAATCAAAGAATTAATGTATGCTTAGGAAATTAAAATTAAAGAAAAAAAAATTAAAGAGAGAAATGAAATGAAATGTTATATTAACATCTTCGAAAGGCCAAAGTGACCTATGAGACATGAGACAAGAAAGTTACAATGTGATGGATCTGATACAAAGTTAGAGTAAGAAGATGACAAAATAAAATATTATGGAATCCTAAACTGCTAGGTGTGGACTAAACGGCTAAACGAGCTAGTTGGGATAGGTAGATCTCCTCCATGGTCAGTACTCTGACCGGGCGTTGTGCATGTCGAGCCAAAGTGACCTAGCTAGATCCTCTGATGCAGCCTCAGTCGATGTTGTGTAGTCCTCCGCAGTCGTGGGCGTCTAGATCTCCCTAGATCAGTCGCTCGTTCGATCATTAGAGAGATAGGGAAGTAGAGAGAGAGAGAGAGAGAGAGAGAGAGAGAGAGAGAGAGAGAGAGAGAGAGAGAGAGAGAAAGAGAGAGAGATAGAGAAAGAGAGTTATATATATATATATATATATATATATATATATATATATAGAGAGAGAGAGAGAGAGAGAGAGAGAGAGAGAGAGAGAGAGAGAGAGAGAGAGATAGGGAAGTGGAGCTCCAGGAGTTATGGCAGAGAAATAGGAAAATAGAGAAATAGAGAGAGATAGGAAAATAGGGAAATAGAGAGAGAAAGAGCGATAGCGAGAGCGAGATCGAGAGAGAAAGAACGAGAGATAGGGTACGTAGACAGAGAAGAAACTATGGAACTAAAAGAGGCAAAGGGGTTTTGCCTGCTACATACATTGCCATGTACACCTGGGAGCGCACGTATGTGTCTACCCATATAGGATTTGATCAATAAAGATAAGATTTTGACCCGGTGGTCCTGATCTCCGTACACCTCTGGACCGAGGTGTATAGAGATTGGGCAAGAATAAAGAATGCGAGGTAGTTTACATTGTGAGGAGTCTATATATATATATATATTAAAACAACATTCATAATCATTGTAGATGGCAACGTCATCAACTAACATGGAGGAAAAGATTGCATGCTCGTGCATGCTCTGCAAGTATCAAACCTGCGCAAGCGTAGGATATGTAATGAGCATGTGCACAAGTACGGAGAGTTTGCTAGAGAAACCGTACAGAATCTGCAATACGACTCCTACGGAACGGGCATTGATTTCCGTGACATAGCACCTACATCTGAGAGAGAGAGAAAAAAGATTATGCATGAAGGTCCGACCAATATAGAGCCACGGATGGAAGCAGAAAAGGGCTTACAGACAGAAGATGACCGCATGGAGGAGATGCTGGATGCCTTCTTCCAAACAAGCGAGGAGAACGCGAACGAAGCAACACCAGAAGCCGTGCGCCTATCTCCTAAAGACATGTTGAGGAAGTTGGCACATCAACCAATCTATGAAGGTGCCAAAATATCTGTGCTTCGTACTTGTCTGGCGTTTTTGAATCTTCAGTCAGTGTACGGGTGGTCAGATGCAAGCGTCACTGCTTTGTTTAGGTACGTAATTTATAAAAGAGATTTTCCGATTGCAACGGTGATGTGCTCGGAGAGCTTCTGAATTTAATGTGGCTTAAACAGGTTATTGCGGGAGCAACTTCTCCCGGCTGGTAATGAAATGCCCCCCTACAGGCCAGACGCAAAGCAACTTCTGACCTCAGTTGGCTTGGACTACAACAAGATTCATGCATGTCCAAATGATTGCATTCTTTTTCACAATGAATTCGCAGATTGTCTGTCATGTGCTAAGTGCGGAGCAATGCGCTACAAACAAGATGCAGTTGGCGAGACAGTGCCAGCTAAAGTGTTGCGGCATTTCCCTATTATTCCTAGGATAAAAAACATGTTGCCGTACTGGGGTGATCTACTAATTAACCATTTGCTGGATCCAATGCATATATTCAAGAATGTGGGAGAGATCCTCTGGAAGACAATCATGGGAATGAAAGACAATCGAGCTTCACGGGATGATTTGCAGTCGGTTGGAAAGATGTCAGAGCTGTGGCCTTTCACCAATGCAGCTAGTCAAACAAAACTTCCAAGAGCGCCATTGGTATTGCTAAAAAACGAACAGCGACAAGTGAAAAGGGCGATTTCAGAGTTCAGGACGCCAACAGGATATATGCGATGTCTCAAGACAGCATTCACCCGTGACGAACAACTGTCAGGGTTGAAATCGCACGACTGGCATAAGTTCTTGCAATTCATTCTTCCAATTGCGATCAAGGGGTGTTTAACGGAGGAAGTACGGACCTGCATATACAAGATTTCAGAGCTAGTGCGGTGGTTCTCTTCCAAGGAGATACGGGAGGAATCTAGTGCAGTCGCAAGGGCTAACTCCATTGAGGCAGTTTGCATGATTGAGAAGTATCTACCCACGAGTTGCCTAACTATCCAAATGCACTTGCTCGTCCATGTAGTAGATGAAGTTGCAGTGGCAGGTACAGTCCACAGCCGTTGGATGTTCTTTCTAGAGCGGTTCATGAAAACCCATATCTCTAGAAGAGGAAGAGCTGGCTATTGGATGTGACTGGAAGTATCATACATACATGGCACTGTGGTCGCATGCAAAGCATTTCAGAACACAACAAATTGACAACAGAAGAAACACGTTTGACAGTGGGGTAATGGTTAGTTTCATGAAAAAGAGCAGGGCCAGTGCTAGAGACACGAATGAAATCACTAGCAACCTGGATTACTGTGGTCTGGTGTCAGATATCTTGAAAGTAAGCTTAAGAGGAGGTTTGAGATGTTTTTGTTGGATGTGAAGTGGTTCAAGGTGATTACTTTTGGTCGCAATGCAGCGGTACGCAAAGATGGAAACAAACTTGTGCAAATAGATTCTACAAAGATTTGGACAGATGCGAGCGACACATTTGCTCTCCCTGAACATTGCGAGCAAGTGGTCTTTGTACGTCGAGAGCGAAAATGGTGGTTTGTGGTTCAGGTTGCTCCAAGAAATAAACACCTCTTGGCACACCTCGGACACCTTGGGGGGCACACGATCCTAGTGCCTCCAAGCTCTATACTGTACGGGGAGATGGTTCTGTTGACATGGATAGAGTCGGGACTGAGATGCGACAGTAGATTCTCCAACTCGTGGAGCTGCAGTTTTCGACCAGCATTCTGACGTCGTGGGATCAGCAAGAAAAGGAAAACGTCACATATATAGTGGAGACCATCCTGAGAGAGTACCAGCCTGCTCCGGGTTCTTCCGTTGTTCCGGTGCGGTGGATCAAGGGTGTTGCATGGGACACCTTGAAACATCGACGAGATGCAGCTTGGAAGGCTTTCAGGACCGGCTCGCTGAAGCCTTCGGGCATCCCACACGAGACGTGGCTGCAGATCAGGGAGGATGAGCGGACAACGGCCACGCGGTTCAGACAGCAGCGTGAGGCCGCGCAGGTACGACAGATGACTAGGGGGACATGTCATCTTGGAAGCGGAGGCTTCGACACCTTTCACTATGAGTTTGTGAGTTTTTAAGCCAATCTTAACTATGGTGTTTTTTAAAACGCGATGAATCATGTATTCTTATTACTTTGATTTTTGTATAAACGCAGAATCTTGCGATGCATCGAGCTCCGACACGCGAGGAGGAGTCAGATGGATATCGCAGAGGTATCTATGAAGTACTGAATGATCTTGAAGCTTCAGGAGAGCCTGTAGATTGGGAGGCCTTACAATCTCGCTGATCACTTGAGGTGAGACGTTAATATGTGTAAGTTGATTTAATTAAGTAAGTATATGTGAAGTACTATCAATACTAATTTTGTGAGTTGTCCTATGTGCAGGTTGCGACGCCTAGTCATTAGTGGACCAGATTTCATATATATGCTTTGTGAGACATAGACACGCTTCTGTGTCTTTTTCTTGTAAAAACAGTTAGTGTTCCGACAGTTATTGTTTCCCTTATGGTTATGATTATTGTCATTGTCATTGTATAGACAGTTATTGTTTCTCTTTCTGGTTATGCTTATGGTTATTGTTAATTTTGTTTATGGTTATGGTTATCTGCATTATGGTTTTGATCAAAGTGGTTATAGCCGGTTATGGTTTTAAGTTATGGTTATGGTTCATTATGGTTATGCTTTTAAGTTATGGTTATGGTTCGTTATGGTTATGCTTGCAAGTTATGGTTATGCTTTTCAGTTGGTACGGTTGTCTTTCATTGGCCTTAAATCTCATGTAAGATCCTACATGGATAGCATGTACGAGGCGTATACATGATATGGTTTTTTTTAAAAAGTTTATGTAAAAACAAAGGGAACTCTGTCGAAATTTCTGTGCGTGGGAGCATGGTTGATACTTTGGTGCTGCTCGCTTTCTTGGGCAGAGGGCAGGAAGTCTAGTTGTGTCTGTGTCCATCTTTTAACTGGGCACAGGCCTGGCTACCTGCCCTCTGCCCAAGAATTTTTTTTTCTGTTATCTGCGTCGCTATATGCGTGGCAATCTGCATCTCTATACACGTCTATACCTGCGTAGCAAATAGCGACTGGTTTCATAGCGACGCTCCGCGTTGATATCTGCGTCCATGACACCTTATTTTGTTGTAGTGCGTGCACTTAGCGGCCGGCCAATCGACGTGAGGTGGGAAAAAGCAACCTTGGTGTGAGTGCAAGGCCGCCAAGGGGTGCACCCGTAGAAAGGAGTAGAACTCGCGTGAAGAGAAGATCCTTGTAATGGAATTTGCCTATTCAATTTGAGAATAGCGGAATTTCATGAGAGTACTTTCAAGAAATGATTTTGTGAGCATAGCGGGTAGACATAATTGAAGATAGCAACATAATCATAGCAATTAGTTAACTTGGCATAGACAATACTTTTGCAAGAGAGAGAGTTTAGAGAACATGACAACAATTGAGGACCGGATTTATGTGGAGCCGGTCCCCCCTCCAATAGGCATTTGTATTATGATTTCTCCCATAAAGAGAGACTTGTTACAATACAGTCTTTGTGTTCCTTGTGACCTAGGTGATGCCATGAAGATGGAAGGCTTCATGCACCACAAACATAACATAAACTTGAAGAAAGCTTTAACTATCCCAAGCCTCAGTCCCAAGACCTCAAACACCTTCGAAGGTGGAGAGAGCTAGCAGGGAATGAGGGTAGGGAAGAGGAAGAAGAAACATTTCGTAGGAGAAAGAATTAGTTCCTCACTTATCATACTCTTGTTGCTAGCATACATAATAGCATAGTAATGAAGAAGAAGGAGATGGCAAGCTTAAGCATTGAAGCATGGCTCTTGGTTGGATTTGCACTCCATAGCCAAGAGTGTTGGTGTAGGCTCTCAACCTCTACTTGCTTGGAGAGGGAGCTCTTGCTCTTTGCATATCACACAATGAGAGTGCTTGTGAGTGTGTGTGGGTGAGTATACCCCCTAGGCACCCCCCTAGCTTGCTTGGGTCGACCCCCCCTTGTAGCTCATGCCTGAAGCTCATTGGACCCCTCCAGGCCTAGCCAATCACAAGCAGGAGCCATTACAAGCAACATGGGTAGCCTTGGGACAAGTGTCCCCCTTTCCCCTTTGAGAGAGAGGACTTGATAAATGCTAAAACAATTAGATAATTCATGTAATTTATCATTGGACCCCTTTGAAGCCTAGCCAATAGGCTTCAAGCAACACATGAAGGTAACATGGGTAGGGGCCTGACATGTGTCCTTGCTGCCTCTTCAAGATGGGCTTCCCTTGTGTGTGTGAGTGGGTGTTCTCTCTCTAGGCCCTAGGAAAAGGGCTCGCCCCCCCCTCTTGTAGGAATGCTTTTGACTTTTAGGTGATCAAGCACCTTACTCACCAAGCATGACAAAGCACTTGAACTAGGGGGGGTTCCCACAAGCATCTCAGGCAAGCTTCTCAAGGCACCTCAAGTACTTTAATCATGCAGCAAGTCAAGCACCTCAAGCATGGAGCCAGTCAAGCACCTCAAGCATCTTAATCAAGCACCTCAAGCATGAAAAACACCTCAAGCATGACAAGCACCTCAAGCAGGACAAGCACCTCGAGCTTGGGCCGGGTTCCCACCTCAAGCTCAGCCCTAGCTTACTTAAGGTCAAAAGGACTTTTACACACATTTATTGGAGGTCTTCAATCAAGCTAACCCTAAGGTCTTATGCTCCATTGGTTAGTCTTGCTCTTTGATAGACCATCTCCCTTTGGGCCCCTTTACATTGGCCCCGTGTTGAGATAGATCTAAAAGCACATACCTATATCTTAACACTTGTTCCCGTTTATTCTCCCACATTAAGTGATCAATTTAATATGAGAAAATCATTTGGGTTAGTTAGATATTAGATTTTATGACATTACCTCTCTCTTGAAATCATAGTCGTCCTCGACTATGAGGTAGAAGAGATAAAGTCTTAGTCATTAGTCAATCGTACTTAGCGGGTAAAGGATCCCTTTTTACCCTACGACATTTTTCCAAGATGTATGACTAATCCATTTGGTGCTTGGGAGACATAGCTGCCGCAAGCATGTCTGCTCTTTAGTCCATTTTATTCTCCCAAAGTAGAGTGACAAATTCTACTTGGTGTTTGAGAGACGTCGTCATCACAAACATGATTCTAAGCATGCATACTAGTTAAATTTGTGCACAATTAAAAAGAGGACTAGTCATATAAGACAAAAACATGAGTCATTTAAAAGAAATTTATACATTTGCTTACTCTAATGTAGCATTGTAAGCATTGAAAAGGTTCATACTATCCTTAAGATGTATTCCTTGCATCCATCTAGCATCTTCAAAAGGATAATTTTTGAACTTAATAAGATACCGTCGGATAATCTTACCATGTCGTAGTACCTTGTTTTCATGCCGAAGGATAGCTTCGGGTTGTAGCACCTCTTCTTGGTCTTCAACTTCGGGAGGGTCTTCAATAATTGGTTCAATTGGTGGCTCTCCTTTGTAGGGCTTAAGTAAGCTTACATGAAAGGCATTGTGTATAAGCCAATGGTTGGGCAACTTGAGTTGATAAGCCGTCTCATTGATAGGCTTCAAGATTTGGAAAGGACCATAGTATCTTTTTGCTAGTTTAGCATAATACTTTTGATGGCCCGTAGGATTTTTGCCCGTTGTTTGCCTTAATCGAGCCTTAGGAAACTTGAGTAAGACCCAATCATTTTCTTTGAACATTAAGGCTCTTCTGTGCTTATCAGCAGCAGCTTTTTGCTTTTGTTGAGAGATGGCTATAGCCTCCCTAATCTTTTGAAAAGATTCTTGTAGGTCACGGCTATACTCATCGGCGGCGAAGATCTTCCCATGTACTTTCAGTAGCAAGGGACTTTTAGGTCTTCCTTCTATGATCTCGAAAGTAGCTTTGCCCGTAGAAGTATGTACAGTATTATTGTAGGCATACTCTACTAGTGGTAAATACTTTTCCCATTGTGAGCGTTGATCTACTTCGGTAACATAAGTCTTGAGTAGATCGAGTATCGTAAGATTGGCTATCTCACTTTGGCCATCCGTTTGTGGGTGATAGGACGAAGAGAAATTCAATCTTGTTCCTAGATTTTCAAAGAGACCTTTCCAGAAATTACTGGTCATTCTAGGATCTCTATCTGACACGATGGATGTGGGTAATCCATGGTGTTTGAAAATCTGAGATATGAAGAGAGTTGCCATTTGATGTGCCTTAATAGTCTTTTTGACAGGAATAAAATGTGCTTGCTTGCTAAACCTGTCGACTATTGTCCATATTCCTGTATTCCCATGGATAGACTTGGGTAATCCAAAGATGAAATCCATGGATATACTCTCCCATGGTGAATTTGGAATAGGCAATGGCTGGAGTAATCCAGGTTGCTTCCCTCTATCATACTTGGTCTTTTGGCATACTACACATTTTGAAACATACTCTTGTATGTCCACTTTCATGGTAGGCCAATAGAAATACGTCTCTACTCCTCGGAGAGTAGGTTGAATACCTCTATGCCCTGCATATGGAGGAGCATGGGATTCATACATAACCTTCTCACGAAGGGAATGGGTAACACATAGCCTATTGCCGTGGAGAAGATAACCATCCTGCAAGGTGAATGGTTCCTCTTTCTTCCCCAAAGCAAGGGCTGACATTATGTCTCTAAAGTCAGGGTCAGTAGCATACTCATCTATCATAGAGGATAGATCATTGTGAGTAGCTATAGACACCGCATTAACTTTTGGTCGTCGTGAAAGTGCATCGGCAACTTGATTGTGCTTACCAGCTATGTGAGCAATATGGAAATTAAATTGCGAAATAAAATTTGCCCACCTCATTTGTTTGTCGGAAAGCTTGGTTTGCGTCATGAAATACTTGAGACTTTGGTGGTCGGTTCGTAGGATAAATGGAGTCCCCAATAGGTAGTGCTTCCATGTGTCTAGGGCATGTAGAATAGCTAAAAGATCTTTCTCTTAAATGCCCAAGACTCGTTCATCACCATTGAGCCTTCGGCTCTCATATGCTATGGCATGCCCTTCTTGAAGTAAAACCGCTCCAAGGCAATCACCACAAGCATCACATTGGACCTCAAATGGCTTTGAGAGATCCGAAAGCACGAGGACTGGTTGGGAAGTAAGCTTCTCTTTGAGTTTTTCAAAAGCATTTTGCTCCTTAGGAGTCCATACAAACTTAACGTTCTTCTTGGTTAAGTCGTGTAGTGGTCCTGCTACTTGAGAGAATTTTGCTATGAAGCGTCTATAGTATGCACACATACCAATAAAGCTTCTTAGCTCATGTAGATTCCTTGGGTTAGTCCATGATTTTATTACCTCTAACTTTGATGGATCCATACGAATACCATCGTGAGAGATAATATGGCCTAGATATTGAATCTCTTGAAGGAAGAATTCACTTTTCTTTTGGTTGAGAAAAAGTTTGTTCTCCCTCAAGGCTTGAAAAATCACTTGGAGATGTTGCTTATGTTCCTCCAAAGACTTGGAGTAGATGATGATATCATCGAAGAACACTCCAGTGAATTTTTGATATGGTCTAAAAATTTTCTCCATCAAACGATTGAACGTAGCTGGTGCATTAGTCAAGCCAAAAGGCATGACTAGATATTCATAAAGACCAAATGTTGTGCGAAACGCGGTCTTTAAGATATCCTCATCCACTTCCTTATTTGATGATAGCCACTCTTAAGGTCAATCCTACTGAAGTAGGTAGAGCCTTGTAGCTTATCAAACAGATCTTCTACCCGAGGTACGGGAAATCTGTTTTTGATAGTGATATGGTTTAGTGCTCGATAGTCCACACACATACGGTATGTACCATCTTTCTTTTGCACTAAAAGGACTGGAGAACAAAAGGGAGAGGAACTAGGCCTCACCATCCCTTTGTCTACCAGCTCTTGTACTTGCCTCATGATCCCCTCTTGTTGAGCTTGTGAGACTCGATAAGGAGGTTTGTTAGGCGGTGAGCTTCCTGAAAGGAGCTCAATACGATGGTCATCATCCCCTCGTTTTGGAGGTAGGTCCATAGGGATATCATCGATGAACACATCTTGGAATCCTTTTAGAAAAGTAGACAAGTCTAACTCTTCTTGATTCCTATCATTTTCATTTGATGAAACATTATTAGCTTTTAGAGACTCTTTGACATAAATCATATACGCAGAAACTGAGCTCTTCATTGATTTATCAAAAGAAAGAGGATTTACAAGTGGAATAGTGCGACCACGCTCACTAGCATCTATATACATGTTCTTTCCCCTGTAGGTGAAGTAAATTCTCCTTTCAGGGAACTTCATGTTGGCAGCCATGCGATCAAACCATGGTGCCCCTAGGATAACATCCTGATGTTGGAGGGGAGAGATGAAGAAGTCTTCTTTGTCGACATAGCTTTGGACATGAAGCCTCAACTTCCCAATCAAGGGAGTAACGGAGGCTTGTTGTCCCTTGAAAGTTGCATCAGCTATTACTATATCTCCCATCTCAAAAGCTTGAATGCCCAACTTGGTGGCCAACTCTATTGATATGAAGTTGAGAGTAGAGCCAGGGTCAAACAAGATGAAGGCATCATGCTCTCTTACCTTTCCCCAAGCATAGGAGAGTGATGATCCTTTGCAATGAGCATCCTCTTTTGGAGCTTCGATGGTGGAAGCCCTAGGAGTCTCATTGCGAGTATTCTTCTTGGGGCAAGGACGATAGCCATGTCCTTGCTCCCCACACTTGAAACACTTATGGTCCTTGCGAAAAGCTTCAAGCTCTTCAGGAGAGAGTTTGTTTTTACCTTTGTAAACTCCCTTCTCCTTGGACCGATTGTTGTTGTTGTTGTTGGAAGTGCCTTGGGAATTATTTTGAGCATTGGATTTCCCCTTTGCATCATTTTTATCTTTGTTTTCCATGGGCTTGACATTACGTCTAGCCCCTTGATGGAAATTGATGCGTGAAGCAACCATGGTGTGGTGGATTACTTCGGTAATAGTACCGGGCCGTTGAGAGTTGATATATTCGGCCATCTCTTCAGGTAATCCCGCATAGAATTGTTGTCTTTGCTCGGCAAAGTCTATCTTTTGAAAGACAGTAGCTTTGAGATGTAAATCCCAAAACTTATCTACATACTTGTTGATAGACTCATGAGAGAGGAGCTTCAAGCCGCGCCATTCGGTAAGAACTTTGTCTTTAGTATCGCTTGGAAGAAATTGCTTCATGATGGAAACTCGTAGAGTTTTCCATGTCTTTGGGGATTCTCCATTGCCACGAAGGCTAGCCCACCATTGACGAGCTGATTTTTGGAAGTGCATAGCTACATGGCGTAGCTTGGAGGACTCTGTGAAGCCCTCGTCCCCAAAGGCCGCATCAAATTGCTGGATGAAGGCCAACACTTTGTCTGTAGCACCAAAGGTGACATCGTAGGTGAGAAAAGAGATACTCTTTCCTCCCTCCTTGAACTTCTTTAGCTTTTGTGACCTTCGCCATGCAGGAAATGATTTGCGATGCCCTCCCCTCTTGTATTCTCTAGGAGAATAGCCATAACTTTCATCGGAAGAGAAGGAAGGTGAAGAAGAAGGAGAAGAGGGTGACCTCTTCCTAGCCCTTTTCTTCCTTTGTTTCCTCTCTTGCCTTTGAGAGTGATGAGGAGAAGGACTATGGGTTGCTCTTTTCCTCTTGGGAGGAGTAGGCGATCGTCTAGACAACCTTCTTCGTGGAGCCCCATCTTCAGAAGAACTTAGACTTTCATTGCTTTCTTTCTCTTTGGATTCCTCCTCTCGAATGGGAGAGAGTCTTCTTTTCGGGGTCTCTTCAAGAGGCCTCCTAAGCTCTCTCTCCTCTTGGAGAGGAAGGGAAATTCCATAGGCACGAAGTTGTTGAGTAACTTCGGCTTGCAAGGTAGGGTTGCCCATAGCTTGTTGCAACCTAGTCACAAGATAATTCACAAACATGGGAGCATCATCATTAGCACCTTCATGTGCAAAATCAAAGCTATCAATGTTCATTCTACTCTCTTGATTATTGTCAGCCATGTTAACAAAATTTTATGTATGTACTTAGTGTATGCTTTGGCAATTCAAAACCTTAGTTGCCACTCCTCTTAGCCTTTGAAAATCGGCTCTTAAGTATCTACACCCACGGCTCAAAGTGGTTAATTATAGAGAGTAGAGGAGTAGGTCTAACATAGCAGAGTTGCCAAGGGCTAGCTCCTTTCGGACTTCTTATGGCTCAATAATGGTAAAGCCGTAGGCAAGTCTAAAAAGACTCCATTATTAAGTCCAAAGCTCCCGAGGTGTGCACCATCCCCCACATAGTGGGCTTAACAAAACCGGTATTAGATCCCAGTTCCACTTACTCTATTATAATTAACAACATCAACCATTTATAGGCTACTTAAGGACCTCTCTTCTTAAGCAAGAAAAGAGAAACCAAATGCTCTGATACCAATGTAATGGAATTTGCCTATTCAATTTGAGAATAGCGGAATTTCATGAGAGTACTTTCAAGAAATGATTTTGTGAGCATAGCGGGTAGACATAATTGAAGATAGCAACATAATCATAGCAATTAGTTAACTTGGCATAGACAATACTTTTGCAAGAGAGAGAGTTTAGAGAACATGACAACAATTGAGGACCGGATTTATGTGGAGCCGGTCCCCCCTCCAATAGGCATTTGTATTATGATTTCTCCCATAAAGAGAGACTTGTTACAATACAGTCTTTGTGTTCCTTGTGACCTAGGTGATGCCATGAAGATGGAAGGCTTCATGCACCACAAACATAACATAAACTTGAAGAAAGCTTTAACTATCCCAAGCCTCAGTCCCAAGACCTCAAACACCTTCGAAGGTGGAGAGAGCTAGCAGGGAATGAGGGTAGGGAAGAGGAAGAAGAAACATTTCGTAGGAGAAAGAATTAGTTCCTCACTTATCATACTCTTGTTGCTAGCATACATAATAGCATAGTAATGAAGAAGAAGGAGATGGCAAGCTTAAGCATTGAAGCATGGCTCTTGGTTGGATTTGCACTCCATAGCCAAGAGTGTTGGTGTAGGCTCTCAACCTCTACTTGCTTGGAGAGGGAGCTCTTGCTCTTTGCATATCACACAATGAGAGTGCTTGTGAGTGTGTGTGGGTGAGTATACCCCCTAGGCACCCCCCTAGCTTGCTTGGGTCGACCCCCCCTTGTAGCTCATGCCTGAAGCTCATTGGACCCCTCCAGGCCTAGCCAATCACAAGCAGGAGCCATTACAAGCAACATGGGTAGCCTTGGGACAAGTGTCCCCCTTTCCCCTTTGAGAGAGAGGACTTGATAAATGCTAAAACAATTAGATAATTCATGTAATTTATCATTGGACCCCTTTGAAGCCTAGCCAATAGGCTTCAAGCAACACATGAAGGTAACATGGGTAGGGGCCTGACATGTGTCCTTGCTGCCTCTTCAAGATGGGCTTCCCTTGTGTGTGTGTGAGTGGGTGTTCTCTCTCTAGGCCCTAGGAAAAGGGCTCGCTCCCCCCTCTTGTAGGAATGCTTTTGACTTTTAGGTGATCAAGCACCTTACTCACCAAGCATGACAAAGCACTTGAACTAGGGGGGGTTCCCACAAGCATCTCAGGCAAGCTTCTCAAGGCACCTCAAGTACTTTAATCATGCAGCAAGTCAAGCACCTCAAGCATGGAGCCAGTCAAGCACCTCAAGCATCTTAATCAAGCACCTCAAGCATGAAAAACACCTCAAGCATGACAAGCACCTCAAGCAGGACAAGCACCTCGAGCTTGGGCCGGGTTCCCACCTCAAGCTCAGCCCTAGCTTACTTAAGGTCAAAAGGACTTTTACACACATTTATTGGAGGTCTTCAATGAAGCTAACCCTAAGGTCTTATGCTCCATTGGTTAGCCTTGCTCTTTGATAGACCATCTCCCTTTTGGGACCCTTTACATTGGCCCCGTGTTGAGATAGATCTAAAAGCACATACCTATATCTTAACACTTGTTCCCGTTTATTCTCCCACATTAAGTGATCAATTTAATATGAGAAAATCATTTGGGTTAGTTAGATATTAGATTTTATGACAATCCTTCTCAACCATGGTTTGCAAGTGAAAGAAAACCTCAAGAACCTCAAGAACTCAAGAACCTCAAGATCCTCAAGAACCAAGACCCCCAAGAACCCAAGTTCCTCGTGAACTTAAGAACCCTCAAGAAGCCATGATTGTAGAATGGTCATCACTCGAAGCGGAATGGATACTTCGCTTGGAGGTGATGAGCATGAGAGAGGCGAAGAAGAATTTCCCACCAGGAGGTTTTTTCGACCCTTCCCCATCTACATCAAGGATTGCACTAACTCCTATGAAGGAGTTGCCGCAGCTGTTTATGGACAAGAAGATACACCGAAAAGCAGAAATAGAGCATGAACATGAAGAAAAGATGGCAGCCATAGAGCGTCAATACACAGAAAGAGTGGCAGCCGAGCAAGACAAGCAGAATATGACCGCAAGACCAAAGCAAGAATGCAAGAGATGTTGCGCCTCTTTTCTCAAATGCAGGCACAGATTCAACAGGATCGGTAAAAGGAGACTCTCTCAGTCTCTTCTTCTCCACAGCATGATACACACTACATTGCCCACAGTCTTTAGCAAAGACAAGATTTTTCCACTCACTTTACATGGAATAGGTATGTTCATGGTTTTGTGTTGGAAATGGTTTCAGGAATTTTCAGCCATGGAGATTCTCGAAGATGAAAGAAGCATGACTCTATATGAAGTCGAAGCATCGAAGGAAACTCAAAAGACTTTGTGTCGCTTTCGGCACCGCCCAAAGAAGCAAGCGTTGTAGACCTATATGACGTTCAAGTACCGCACGACCCACACACTGAGAGTGGGCCGGGGAAGAGTCCCTTCCAAGATATCGGATCCTATTGGCGATCTTCCTGGACGCCATACAATTCGGTACCAGTACCTCACTTTGAAAAGGAGGGGATGTCACGTGACACATCCAGCCTTGTGTGTCCATGGACAAGCTACAACATGATCAGGGTTCAGTCAGTCCAGTCAAGTCTAGATTAGAAGTAATCTGGCACTTTTGTGAGTCTATTCGTAGACCGTGCATGCCCAGTCACTTAGTGTACATGCATATCCTTTGGTTGCACACAGCATGATCATCAGTATTCCCTTTAGAATCTATCTCATTCAGTCAGGGGAATTTTCCAGTGCATTTAGTCTATTTTTCCTATTTTTGGTATTTTTCACTTATTATTTTTAAGTGACTTTCCAACAAAAGTAGGTAGGGCAATTTTGCTAAGTTAATATATAAGCAAACCCAAGTTAGGACGTTCTGGCAGAAGAGGCAGCAGGAGCACATGCTCAACAGGCACCTTCTTAGCAGAACCCCAACAGTACTCTTGGCGTTTTTGGTTCCCCCATGCTCGCCACACATTAGCCCTAGCGTTTTGGGTTTCCCATCAACGTTGGCATTTTTGCATCCCTTCAGCACTTTCACAATGCCTTGGCGTTTTCAGCCATGATTGCCAATAGTATCAGACCCAGAGCAACCTAGCATTTTTACTAACGCTCAGCAGATAGATCAACATTTCTGGTTTTCAGCCATTGCCGCATCAAAAGCTCATCGTTTTTTTGTAAGTATCTCTAGCTCTGGGCATCTTGCAATGTATTGCTTCATTCGAGTTGTACAATCCCTAACAAACTCACCTTGTTTCTGTTTAAAGCTATAGATTTGAGCTACTGTATTGTGTTTGATCCCCGTTTTGGAACAAATAGCTACAAATCCTTGAGCTAATGTATTCAATTCCATGATTGACCTTGGTGGAATGTTTTGGAACCATGTCAATGCTTTTCCTTCTAATGTCATTCCAAATTGCTCGAATTGAGTATGGAAATCAAATATGTGTTCTGCTCTTAGCACTTGTTTAAAGCTTGCTAAGTGGTCATATGGATCCCCAGAACATTGTATTTTCTAACCCATTTCTGAAAATCAGCTGGGCTGACACGTCTATTTGATTCAACTCCTGGTCTCCTGGCAGTTGGTCCTGTTATGAGTCCTTCAAACCAATCGATTGGAAATAGTGACTCATGTAGCCCTAGACTAGCTTTAGTGTCACCCCATTTTCTTTGTGATGAGGTGGTTTCTGGTTACTTAACGTTTCTCTCAAAAGTTCTCTCACGGAGTTCTTCTCATGGAATAGTTTCTGGTCCTTGGCCCAATATCCAATCCCTTACGGAATACCCTTGAGATTTGGTATGTTCCATCTCCTCAGGAGTCATCATAGCAAAGTTATTGTTATAACAATCCCTAAACAGGTAGGTCGGTAGATTTGCTGATTCCTTATCCTTGATTTTGTAGATATAAATGATCTTCATGGGCGTTAGCTATCTAGATTTGGTATGAGAAGTCCATAGAAGACCTTTTACGTTTCTATCCTCCCAACAATAGACTCCGATACTAGGATTATTCGTACAAAGCCGTTTCAAAGTCTTCAAGTCAACTTGATGGTATCCCTCAGATTCTAAAGTTGCTGGTCCTTCTTTTGTGGCCATATCTGGAATTATGGTATTTACCTCTAACCCCCATTTGTCTATCACGTCAGGGTTTTTGACTTGTAAATACTGAGTTCTGTTTCTATCCATGTACATTTTTCCTTGTTGTTTGCCTTGATTTCCTCTTCAAACTCAATACCATGGTCATCAATACAAATAGCATACTCATTATTAGGATCCAGGTAAACCTGAGCTCCATGGTGATTTGTCTTATAAAAAGAGAGTATATGCTTATAACGCACTGTCGTTCTGATTTCTGAATGAGTCGAATAGGAAGACATTTCAGATGCTGAATTTGAAAGAGTGTCTGAGACCTCTTCAAGGATAGTGGGCAAGGGATTCCCTTAATTCCCACTTTCTTCAGTGGATACTCTACTAGCTCTCTCTCTAAATATGCCTTGATTTGCTAGTATACGACTAGATCTAAGGTTTATATAAACTTGTGAAGCCCTGGATAGAGTACTTACCGTCAAATCGACTTTGTTGTGAATTTTTTCCACTTGACGTGATTGCAAATTCTGTCAAACTGTCAATTCTTTGTCTGCAACTTGATTCCTATGTCAATTTTGATCAAGTTCACTATTCTTCCACAAAGACTATATAGTTTTTGCTAACTACTCCGAGTGATCTATGTGTATCACTTCAAATCCAGCTAAGTGAGTCAGCAATTGAGACTTTCAGATTCCACTTTTACAAAAAGTCAGACTAATCTACAACATGAAACGGAGTGAACATGTACCAATTTGGATCCAATTGAACCCAAAATTGCCCGGCGGCCTTGTATTATGTTGATCTAACACTGTACAAGTTCAAAGGTCAAAACTGCTGTCTCTGTGTAGCAGTTGTAAATAATTGTGATTATTTACTTTTCTCAGTTTTTGTACTTTTTTGGCTTGATTTTCCAAGTATACAAACTGTTAAGGTCTCTCGACAAGTTTCACTAAGTTTGGACAACTTTTGTTCAAGTTATCAACTACTTCGTGTCCGCAGCTCAGTTTTCAAGAATCTGACGTAAGTCTCAATTTTTGATCCAAATTTCATCAAAATTGATTTGTGTGGTCTACTTGATATGCTTGATCTTGTGGTATACTCAAATATGCAAGATTATCAATTTTTGTGGTAGATATAAATAATCACGATTATTTACTCCAGCTATTTTTTTGCAAGCTTTTGTCGCAATCTTGACACAGATCTATTAAGTATCCCAACTTAAGCTCCTTAGCAAAGTATGATTAAGTGTGGACAAATTTTGCTCAAATGGTCATCAAATTTGTATCTGCAGACTGATTTTGCAAATTTGGCCACAATTTTTAATCCAATGATCCAAAATCTTACCAAATTTGGTTGTGGGCTTAATAGAACATGGTAAAGCTAGTGGTATGCCGACTTTGTCAAAAAAGTTGAAAAATGAGATAGATGCATGCATGACTTGCCTGCAGGAACTTGTTGTGAATGAAGGGCCGAGGTTTGTGAGATGAAATTGCATGCAATTCACTACAACAAAAAAGGTGTCATCGACGTATCTATTGACGCTTAATGTCGCTATCTGCGTCCCTGTAAAACTTTCGGAATCTGCATCGATATATGCGTGGAAAGGCTTTGTTTGCGATGCAGATATAGACGCAGTTATAGATGCAGATAGCAACGCAGATAGCAACGCAGATATAGGCAGAAATATAGACGCAGATATCGACGACCATAACAGAAAAGAAATTTCTTGGGCAGAGGACAGGTAGCTTGGCTTGTGCCCAGTGAAAAGATGGACACAGCCACAACCAGACTTCCTGCCCTCTGCCCAAGAAAGCGAGCAACACCAAAATCAGTCGTGCTCCCGCAAAAATTTCGGCAGAATTCCCTTCATTTTTACATAAACTTAAAAAAAAACCATATCATGTATACGCCTCCTACATGCTATCCATGTAGTATCTCACATGAGATTTAAGGCCAATGAAAGAAATGAAATGAACTTTGTGCAAAACCATAACCGTACCAACTGAAAACCATAACCATAATGAACTTAATTTGTGCAAAACCATAACCAAATTAAAACCATAACCGGCCATAACCATATTGATCAAAACCATAATGCAGATAACCATAACCATAAACAAAACAATAACCATAAACATAATCAAAAAGTTAAACATAACCATAAATAAAACAATAACCATAACCATGTCTATAGAAGAATAGGAGAAATAACCATGTCTATACAATGACAATGACAATAACCATAACCATAAGGGAAACAATAACTGTCTGAACAATAACCATAACCATATATGTTTATACAAAAAAGAGACACAGAAGCGTGTATGTGTCTCACAAAGTATATATATGAAATCCACTGATGACTAGGCGTCACAACCTGCACATAGCACAAGTCATAAATTAGTATTGATATTACTTCACATATACTTATTTAATTAAATCAACTCACACATATTAACGTCTCACCTCAATCGATCAGCGAGACTCTAAGGCCTCCCAATCTACAGGCTCTCCTGAAGCATCAAGATCATTCAATACTTCATAGATACCTCTGTGATATCCATATGTCTCCTCTTGGCGTGTCGGGGCTCGATGCATCGCAAGATTCTGCGTTTATACAAAAATCAAAGTAATAAGAATACATGATTCATCACGTTTAAAAAAATTCCATAGATAGGATTGGATTGGAAACTCACAAACTCATAGTGAAAGGTGTCAAAGCCTCTGTTGCCAAGATGAGATGTTCCCCTGGTCATCTGTCATATCTGCGCGGCCTCACGCTGCTGTCTGAAGCGCGTGTCCGCTGTCCGCTCATCCTCCCTGATCTGCTGTCACGTCTCGTGTGAGATGCCCGAAGGCTTCGGCGAGCCGGATCTGAAAGCTTGCCGAGCTGCATCTCATCGATGTTTCACGGTGTCCCGTGCAACACCTTTGATCCACCTCCTTCGAACAGCCTTTGAACTCAGAGTAGGTTGGTACTCTCTCATGATGGTCTCCACTATATAACTGACTTTTTCCTCATCTTGGTCAGGCCAAGGCGTCAGAATGCTGGTCGAAAACTGCAGCTCCGCGAGTTGGCGAATCCACTGTCTCATCTAAGTCCCGACTCTATCCATGTCAACAGAACCATCTACCCATATAGTATAGAGCTTGGAGGCACTAGGATCGTGTGCCCCCCAAGGTATGCGAGGTGTGCCAAGAGGTGTTTCGAGAGGTGTACCTGGGTAGGACGGGGGTCATGAGCGAGGAGGGGTCGAAGCATCTATGGACCCTCCTCCACAGTAATCCAGGTTGCTAGTGATTTCATCCGTGTCTCTAGCACTGGCCCTGCTCTTTTGCATGAAACTAACCATTACCCCACTGTCAAACGTGTTTCTTCTGCTGTCAATTTTTTGTGTTCTGAAATACTTTCCATGTGACCATAGTGCCATGTATGTATGATACTTCCAGTCACATCCAATAGCTATCTCTTCCTTGTCTAGAGATATGGGTTCTCCGAACTGTCGAGCTGCTCTCACTGTCTTTTCCAGCCATGCCATTGTAGGGAATTCAGGTAGAGGAGCGAGATAATCTGGCAAGGGTAAGCCTCTAGTCGTTCGGCTTCGCCTGAAATCGTGTCACTCACTATTGTGTCTCTCTTTCTCTTCTTCGTACCTTTCAAGCCATTTTTGCATCGGCTCTGAATTTAGTATACAGAACTTCATGATCTTTTCTCGCATGGCATCATTAATTTTCTTTGGCACCCCTTGCCCTTGCGGTCTGGAGGGGGGCATTCTCCTTGCTTTCGCGTTCGCGTTCTCCTCGCTTGTCTGGAAGAAGGCATCCAGCATCTCCTCCATGTCATCGTCTTCTATTTGTAAGCCTTTTTCTGCTTCCATCCTTGGCTCTATATTGGTCGGACCTTCACACATAATCCTTTTTCTTTCTCTCTCAGATGTAGGTGCTATGTCGTGAAAATCAATGTCCGTTCCATAGGAGTCATATCGTAGATTCTGTATGGTTTCTCTAGCAAACTCTCCGTACTTGTGCACATGCTCATTACATATCCTACGCTCGCGCAGGATTTGATACTTGCAAAGCGTGCACGAGCATGCAATCTTTTCCTCCATGTTAGTTGATGACGTTTCCATCTACAATGATTATGAATGTTGTTTTAATATATATATATATATACTCCTCACAATGTAAACTACCTTGCATTCTCTAGTCTTTCCCAATCTCCGTACACCTCGGTCCAGAGGTGTACGGAGATCAGGATCACCAGGTCAAAATCTCGTCTTTATTGGTCAAATACTATATAGGTAGACACATATGTGCACTCCCAGGTGTACATGGCAATGCATGTAGCGGGCAAAACCCCTTTGCCTCTTTTAGTTCCATAGTTTCTTCTCGAGGGAGAGAGAGAGAGAGAGAGAGAGAGAGAGAGAGAGAGAGAGAGAGAGATAGAGAGAGTTTCTGTCCTTTTCACACAATTGGTCAGTCAACCTAACTCTTTCTCTCTCTCTTTCTCTATCTACTATCTATCTCTCTCTCTCTACCTCTGTAGCTATCTCTAGTTAATTCTCTCTCTCTCTCTCTATATATATATCACTCTCTATCTCTCTATTTCTCTCTCTATGTCTACGTACCCTATCTCTCGTTCTTTCTCTCTCGATCTCTCTCTCTCTCTCTCTCTCTCTCTCTACTTCCCTATCTCTCTACTGATTGAATGAGCAACTGAGCTAGGGAGATCCAGACGCCCACGACTACGGAGGACTACACAACATTGACAGAGACTGCATCAGAGGATCCAAGTCACTTTGGCTCGACATGCACAACGCCCGGTCAGACTACTGACCATGGAGGAGATTGATGAGATCCGCCAGCCACAGATGATGGATCTCCTATGATCTAACTATCCCAGCTAGCTGTTTTAGCCATTAAGTCCACACCCAGTAGTTTAGGATTCCCTAATATTTTATTTTGTCACTTTGTCATCTTGTTACTCTGACTTTGTATCAGATCCACCACATTGTAACTTTCTTGTCTCATAGGTCACTTTGGCCTTTTGAAGACGTTAATATAACATTTCATTTCATTTCTCTCTTTAATTTTTCTTTGTTTAATTTTAATTTCCTACGCATACATTAATTCTCTCTCTCTCTCTCTCTCTCTCTCTCTCTCTCTCTCTCTCTCTCTCTCCCTCTCTCTCTCTCTCTAGTTTTAATTTCCTACGCATACATTTTTCTCTCTCTCTATCTCTTTAATTTTCTACACGTACACACACTTCTCTCTCTCTCTCTAGCTTTTTAATTTCTTATTTACACACACACACACACATTTCTCTCTCTTTCTCTCTTTGATTTTCTACACATACACACACATTTCTCTCTCTCTCTCTCTCTCTCTCTCTCTCTCTCTCTCTCTCTTTCCTACACACACACACACACACATATACACACACCGCTCTCTCTCTCTCTATCTATCTATCTATCTCTTTCCTACACACACACACACACACACACACGATGTACACAGAGAGAGAGAGAGAGAGAGAGAGAGGTTAGGGGGGGGGGGGGGGGGGGGGGGGAAGAGTGACATAATACCCGCGCAGCAGGTTTTGGCCAAGATCTGAGCTCGCGCGTTGCAGGCGAAAATGGCCCCTGTGTGCGAGTTTTCCCTTTTTTTCCCCAATTTTTTCTGCATCGCAATGTGCGTCGATATACCCAAGGGAATTTTCGTCGATATATGCGTGCAAACCATGCCTTTCCACGCATATATCGACGCACATTGCGATGCGTATATCGACGGGCTGTAATTACGTCGATATACGCATGGAAAGGCATGGCCGTCGATATATGATACGTCGATATCTTCATGTTATGTTGTAGTGATGTAAATAATAGTGATTATTTACTTCTGTCTAATTTTTGCATTTTTTTGATCAACTGAGTATGTATACATGTCTATCACATCAATATAAGCCTATGATTCAAGTTTCATTGAGTTTGAACAAAAATTTTTCCAATTTACACTCAAGTTCCCAAAAGTCAGTACATAATTTAGTTTTTACCCAGTTTTTGGTTAGTTTCGTGATCCAAATTCTATGGTCCTTTACAAAAGTTGTTTGTACACATGCATAGAGTCTATGGTATCAACCTTGATCCATTATGGAATGCAAGTAAATAATCGCGATTATTTACTTTTGGCCTAAAATTAACACTTTTTTGAACTTTCTCACTCGACAGTCTTTTCATGAGCTGTTTTAAGCCTCTGAGTTAAGTCAACACTTAATTTGGCCCAAGAAAAAGTAAATAATTTGACTTTTTACAAACTCTTGAAATTTTTACCTCAATATGTCATTGAGCTTACCCACTGGTTCATACAACTTTTGAAGTATGCTCTCCAGTCGGATTGAGTGGTTGACAGTCTTGTGCTGCTATTTCTAGCCGTAGACCTGAAATTCTGCAACTTCACATAACAACTAACAATTGATTCTTTCGGAGAGAGCAATGTTTTGAAACCCACCGCGGATTCTACTTACCCTACTCCTAGGTTCTACTGCAATGGGGTTGTGGAAAGTGTCCACAAACACTCGTTTTCTTGTTTTTTATGGTTTTCTGAGCCTTGATCTTAAGACTTGTCTCGTCCATCAATCATTCTCAAAACCCTAATCTAATCCTACAATCCTACAATCCTAAAGGTACTCAGCAAGTACGATTACTTCCAAGTTACCTCTACACAGCAAAAGACGACAATCTTAAGCTATGTGGTTTTAAAAAGAAAGTTTTGACTCTAGGTGAATCTAAAGGAAGTTAAAGGATAACTTCACAGTACGTTCTTGTTTTTTCCTAATTGAGGTCTCTTTGGCCTCCGAAAACCGTGCCAAATGTGAGACGGGTGTGGGTGTCTAACCTCACTCTTATCTTATTGCAGATTTAACGAGAACCACGATTAGATTGTCAATCCATGGGTCGAAACTGACTCGACTAGTACATAGAGGCTGCAAGAGATTTTCAATCTCTTGGAAAACAAGAAACAACTCGCATCTAACTCAAGCTACACTCAAATGACTGAAATCACAAAAAGCCAATCGCTCATCAACAAAAAAATCACATCCGTTACAGCAGCAAATGACATCCAAATGTAATGAAACTTTTAGGACATGTTTATAAGACCTAAGCACACATGCTTATGGTCTCAAATCTCACTTAAGTTCAAGTGAAAATCACAATTATTAACAGCAGTGAGTTTTTGACCTAGTCGTTTTCGACCGAGAATGCATCTAAATGCTTAGCAATGATGCCCCGAGACCCCACCTATACTTAGTTTCTAATTGTGAAGTGTAAATTCCTACTTATGATGAAATTAGGCCGTGGGCCGCAGTGATGCCAAAAGCTACAAAATACCGTAGAGTGCTTACGTCAATGGATAGAGCTCTTACCTGCAGTTGCAATGCAACATACACGACTGCAATGTGACAACTGGGGAGGGAGTAGGAAGCACGAGAAGGAGAGACGTGAGCTCCGTTAGCTCACGCTGCGTTTCTATTATCCAAAACTTAAAAATAACTTTATAAAATTGGCTTTCATACCTTAGCCTAGGTTCTTTTGGTGGTCGAAACTAATAATCTGGGAGCTCTAACTAAAGACATGTTGATACAATCTGGAATCTTGTAGCCCTAGCTCATCAATTACAAAGTTTATCCAAAAAATAGGAGTTACAATATTCTTAATTGATATGTTTTACAATGAGAGCTCCAAAAAATGGTATCCGAGTTAGCTTGCTGCTAACAATATGATGCAAACAAAGGTGTAGTGAACGAACAAAAGGAGCAAGGGAAAATTTTGAGAAAACTAGTGCTTTGAAAGGGAGAATATTTTGGAAAAGTATACACCCCCAAGAGATTTGAAAATGACACTTTATGTAAGATCCGAAAATGTGACACCTAGTGTACCAAGTAAAAAGAGTGAGTTTTTCTTCAAATATGGGTTTTTAACTTTCTTGTTAATATCTTCAAAAATGAAAATCATTTTCTCTTCTATACCATTTCTTATAGGGTAAACAAATGACCTCTAACTTGATATAATGGGATTCCTCTTCTGCTTTTGGGAAAAAATTAATAGGATCTACAGATATTTACACTAAAACTTGTAACCTTTACTCGTTTTTTTCCAGGCAAGCTTGGCATTTCACTAGAATTTTGGAATTTTAGCCAGTTCAAGATATAATTAACCCTAATTTTTTGCAAACACCGGAGAGATCCACTACATATGCATAAGGTTTCATGCCTGCAACCTAGTCAAATAAAACAAGATAGACTTGATCGTACTTGCAACTTGCATTGAGAAGCTTTTTATGAAAAAGATACTTTCTAAATGGTGCCATACAATTTCATTCGTGCTCAAAATTGGGCTCTTGAAGAAGTTTCGAGTCTTAAATTGGTTTCTTAAATTTACTTAATTTTGTAAGAGACTCACAAAAATAGAAGAACTAATTCTCAACAATAAGTGCCATATTGTGTTCCTCGAAAGTTGTTAAGGTTTTTTTTATGATTGATGTCAAGGGTAAGTGCCTACAGGTATGGGGACCATATTTTAGACAATGGGGTTTGTCTGGACTAACCCCAAAGTATAGAGGTGGTCATACCCAGAATGGGATTATATAGACAATTGTTTTCACCCACAATACATAATTTTTGAAGGTGGTGCTCACCACTTGTGCATAATTATTACCTTAGTATATTGACGACGATGCCCAAGTCATGGTCACACACATTAAAGTATCCGCCATAGCAAAGCTTTGCACAAGATTTTGTAACTTTGGAAACGTTTGGATTGCTACATATATCTATACTGGTTAACAAACTAAATAAATGTGGTGAGATGTTTCTCCATAGTAACAAAAAGCAACCACTTTTACAAGGATATTGATGTAGGATGTGGTCTTTCATGGGCCCCTGCGCCATTAACTACTCTCTCGTGGGGGAGGATCATGGAATAACTTCACAAAAAGGTCGTGATTCACACCTCATATTTTCTTGTGAACTGTCTAGCTGAACTAAGGACTTTAGGTAAACACAAACAATGACTATAGCACCTAAAGATACCAAGTTCCAAAACGACGAAACCAACTTGAAATAAATCAATTTTACCTCACTACTTTGATTCTTATATTGCAGCCTCCACCTCCTCGCTTGGGACTCTTGATATTCTTCAATGTCCTTTGTCTTTGTTTAAGCCCACGCTATGTCCTCTTTCTTGTGGCTATATTGAGCAATTATTGCAAGTTCTTTACCTTCTCTTTGCTTACTGTAAGTTGATGGTCAAGAGAATCCTTGAATTGTTGTAGCAAATTGTTCTCCAATTTAAGAATATCCCTATTTGCCGCAAGGTGTTTTTGTATATCCCTGTTTACCCTATTACGCCATCTCTTGTATATATCATCAATGAATCATAGTTAAATAATGGTGGGATGCATTTGGTGATGGGATATATGGGATACAATCTATCATATGTCCATGATTCAATGTGCTTCCTTCCCTCTTGTTTCATTGCTTTAATGGTAGAAAGAGGACCTTTGAGAACTCCATTTTGTTTTCCAAATGGAACAATAGTCATCATCCAAATCAACATGGAGACGATAGATACCTTTGGTTGGCAAAATTCATGTCTACAAAACCAAGGTCAAAGCTTCAATATGGGCAAGATGATGGGTTGGATATGGTGCAAACGAAGGTGTAGTGAAAATACTTAAAGAGCAAGGGAAAATTTTGAGAAAACTAGTACTTTGAAAGGGAGAATACTTTGAAAAAGTACACACCCCCAAGATTTGAAAATGACACTATATTTGAGGTCCCAAAATGTGACACCCAGTGTATCGAATAAAAAGAGGGAGATTATCACCAAAATATGGGTTTTTAAATTTCTTATTGATATCTTCAAAATTGAAAATCATTTTCACTCTCTACCATTTCTTATAGGGCAAGAAATGACCTCTAACTTGCTATAATGGGATTCCTGTTCTACTTTTGAAACAAAATTAGAGGATCTACCAATATTTACACTAATACTTGTAGCATTTACTTGTTTTCTTCAAGGCAAGCTTGGATTCTCACTAGAATTTTGGAATTTTAGCTAGTTCAAGATACAAATAACCCTAATTATTGAAAACACCGGAGAGATCCACTACATTTGCGTAAGGTTTCATGAATGGAACCTAGTCAAATAAAACAAGATAGAGTTGGTCCTACTTGCAACCTGCATTGAGAAGCTTCTTATGGAAAAGATACTCGCTAAATGGTGGCATACAATTTCATTTGTTCTCAAAATTGGGATATTGAAGAAGTTTGCAATCTGAAATTGGTTTCTTAAATTTACTTAATTTTGTAAAAGACTCACAAAAATAGAAAAAGTAATTCTCAACATTATTGTGTGCCTCGGGTGTTGCTAAGGTTTGTCTTATGATGATGTTAAGGTTAGGCGCCTAGACATATCAGGACCATCTCCGAGACAATGGGTTTGTTTGGACTAACCCTAAAGTATAGAGGTGGTCATACCTGCAATGGGAGTATATAGACAATTGTTTTCAAGGACAATACATAAACTTTTGAAGGTGGTGCTCACCACTTGTGGATAATTATTACCTTAGTATATTGATGACGATGACCAAGTCATGGTCACACACATTAAAGTATCCTCCATAGCAAAGCTTTGCACAAGATTTTGTAACTTTGGAAACGCTTGGGTAGTTGCATATACCTTTACTGGTGAGATGTTTCTCCATAATAACAAAAAGCATTCACTTTTGCAAGGATATTGATGTAGGATGTGGTCTTTCATGGGCCCGTGCGCCATCAACTACTCTCTCGTGGGGGGGGGGATTGTGGAATAACTTCACAAAAAGGTCATGATTCACACCTCATATCTCCTTGTGAACAGTTTGGTTGAACTAAGGACTTAAGGTAAACACAAACAACAATTGTAGCACCCAAAGATACCAAGTTCCAAAACAAAGAAACCAACCTTAAATAAATTAGTTTAACCTCACTACTTTGGTTCCTATATTGCAGCCTTCACCTCATCGCTTGGGACTCTTGATATTCTTCAACTTTCTTTGTCTTTGTTTAAGCCCAAGCTATGTCCTCTTTCTTGTGGCTGTATTGAGTAATGATTGCAAGTTCTTTACCTTCTCTTTACTTTCTATATGTTGATGGTTAAGAGAATCCTTGAATTGTTGTAGCAAATGGTTCTTCAATTTAAGAATATCCCTATTTGCTACAAGGTGTTTTGTATAGCCTAATAGCCCTGTTACGCCATTTCTTGTATATATCTTCAGTCAATCATAGTAAAAGAATGGTGGGATGCATTTGGTGATGGGGTATATGGGATACAATCTATCATCTGTCCATGATTCAATGTGCTTCCTTCCCTCTTGTCTTGTTGCTTCAATTCTAGAAAGAGGACCTTTGAGAACTCCAATTTTTTTTCCAAATGGAACAATATTCATCATCCAAATCAACATGGATATGATAGATATCTCTTGTTGGAAAAATTCATGGCTACAAAACCCATGTCAAAGCTTCGATATGGGAAATAAGATGATGGGTTGGATATGGTGCAAACAAAGGTGTAGTGAACGTACAGAAGGAGGAAGGGAAAATTTTGAGAAAACTAGTGCTTTGAAAGGGAGAATATTTTGGAAAAGTATACACCTCCAAGAGATTTGAAAATGACACTATATGGGAGGTCCCAAAATGTGACATCGAGTGTACCGGGTAAAAAGAGGGAGGTTTTCACCAAATTATTTAAATTTCTTGTTGATATCTTCAAAAATGAAAATCATTTTCTCTTTCTACCATTTCTTATAGGGAAAAAAAATGACCTCTAACTTGCGATAATGGGATTTCTCTTTTACTTTTGGGACAAAATTTGAAAGATCTACCGATATTTACACTAAAACATGTAACCTTTTCCTCATTTTCCTCAAGGGAATCTCACTAGAATTTTGGAATTTTAGCCTGTTCAAGATACAATTAACCCTAATTTTTTACAAACACCTGAGAGAGCCACTACATTTGCATAAGGTTTCCTGCATGCAACCTAGTCAAATAAAACAAGAAGATTTGGTCGTACTTGCAACTTGCATTGATAAGCTTCTTATGGAAAAGATACTTTCTAAATGGTGGCATACAATTTCATTCGTGCTGAGAATTGGTCTCTTGAAAAAGTTTGCAATCTAAAATTGGTTTCTTAAATTTTATTAATTTTGTAAGAGACTCACAAAAATAGAAGACGTAATTCTCATATTTTAGAGAACTCCACCTAGAACACACTGTGCCATTTTGTGTGCCTCGGAAGTTGTTAAGGTTTGTTTTATGATTGATGTGAAGGGTAAGCGCCTAGAGGTATGAGGACCATCTTTCATCAATGGGTTTGTCTGGACTAACCTTAAAGTATAGAGGTGGTCATACCCACAATTGGAGTATATAGACAACTGTTTTCACCCACATTACATAACTTTTGAAGGTGGTGCTCACCACTTGTGCATAATTATTACCTTAGTATATTGATGACGATGCCCAAGTCATGGTCACACACATTAAAGTATCCGCCATAGCAAAACTTTGCACGAGATTTTGTAACTTTGGAAACGTTTGGATAGATGCATATATCTATACTCGTTAGCAAATTAAATAAATGGGTGATATGTTTCTCCATAATAACAAAAAGCAATCACTTTTGCAAGGATATTGATGTAGGATGTGGTCTTTCATGGGCCCCTGCGCCATCAACTACTCTCTTGTGGGGAGGGGGAGGGGGGGGGGGGGGTGTCGTGGAATAACTTCACAAAAAGGTCGTGATTCACACCTTCATATTTCCTTGTAAACTGTTTGGCTGAACTAAGGACTTTAGGTGAACACAAACAACGACTATAGCACCCAAAGATATCAAGTTCCAAAACAAAGAAACCAACTTGAAAAAAAAAAAAGTTATACCTCACTACCTTGATTCTTATATTGTAGCCTCCACCCCCTCACTTGAGACTCTTGATATTCTTCAACTTCCTTTGTCTCTGTTTAAGCCAAAGCTATGTCCTATTTCTTGTGGCTCTATTGAACAATGATTCCAAGTTCTTTACCTTCTCTTTGCTTTCTATAAGTTGATGGTTAATAGAATCCTTGAATTGTTGTAGCAACTGGTTCTCCAATTTAAGAATATCCCTACTTGTTGCAAGGTGTTTTGTATAGCCTAATAGCTTTGTTATGCCATCTATTGTATATATCAATAGTGAATCATAGTCATGGAATGGTGGGATGCATTTGGTGATGGGGTATATGTGATAGAATCTATCATCTCTCTATGATTCAATGTGCTTCCTTCCCTCTTGTCTTGTTGCTTCAATGGTAGAAAGAGGACCTTCAAGAACTTCATTTTGTTTTTCAAATAAAAGAATATTCATCATCTAAATCAACATTGAGATGATAGATATCTTTTGTTGGAGAAATTCAAGGCTACAAGACCAATGTCAGAGCTTCGATATGGGCAAGAAGATGATGGGTTGGATATGGTGCAACAAAGGTGTAGTGAATGGACAAAAGAGCAACATTTTTTTTTTTTGAGAAAACTAGGGCTTTGAAAGGGAGAATATTTTGGAAAAGTATACACCCCCAAGAGATTTCAAAATGACACTATATGTGAAGTCTCAAAATGTGACACCGTGTGTACCAGGTAAAAAGAGGGAGGTTTTCTCCAAATTTTGCATTTTCTAATTTCATGCTGATATCTTCAAAATTGTGGGTTTTTCAATTTCTTGTTGATATCTTCAAAAATAAAAATCATTTTCTCTCTCTACCATTTCTTGCAACCTAGTCAAATAAAACAAGATAGATTTGGTATATTTGCAATTTGCATTGAGAAACTTCTTATGGAAAAGATACTTTCTAAATGGTGGCATACAATTTTATTCGTGCTCAGAAGTGGGCTCTTGAGAAAGTTTGCAATCTAGAATTGGTTTTTTAAATATACTTAATTTTGTAAGAGACTCTTAAAAATAGAATAATTAATTCTCAACACTAAGTGCCATATTGTGTACCTTGGAAGTTGTTAAGGTTTGTTTTATGGTTGATGTTAAGGGTAAGCGCCTAGAGGTATGAGGACTATCTTTCCGACAATGGGTTTGCCTGGACTAACCCTAAAGTATAGAGGTGGTCATACCTAGAATGGGAGTATATAGACAATTGTTTTCACCCACAATACATAACTTTTGAAGGTGGTGCTCACCACTTGTGCATAATTATTACCTCAGTATATTGATGACGATGCCCAAGTCATGGTCACAAACATAAAAGTATCCGCCATAGGATAGCGTTGCACAAGATTTTGTAGCTTTGGAAACGTTTGTATAGCTGCATATATTTATACTGGTTAACAAACCAAATAAATGTGATGAGATGTTTCTCCTTAATCAAAAAAAGCAATCACTTTTGCACGGATATTGATGTAGGATGTAGTCTTTCATGGGCCCCTGTGCCATCAACTACTCTCTTGTGGGGTGGGGATTGTGGTATAACTTCACAAAGAGGTCGTGATTCACACCTCATATTTCCTTGTGAACAGTTTGGCTGAAATAATGAGTTTAGATAAACACAAACAATGATTATAGCACCCAAAGATAGCAAGTTCCAAAACAAAGAAATCAACTTGAAAAATAAATCAGTTGTACCTCACTACTTTGATTCCTATATTGCAGCCTCCACCTCCTCGCTTGAGACACTTGATATTCTTGAACTTCCATTGTTTTTGTTTAAGCCAAAGCTATGTCCTCTTTCTTGTGGCTGTACTGAGCAATGATTGTAATTTATTTACCTTCTCTTTGCTTTCTATAAGTTGATGGTCAAGAGAATCCTGGAACTTTTGTAGAAAATTGTTCTCCAATTTAATAATATCCCTATTTGCTGAAAGGTGTTTCGTATAGCCTAATAGGCCTGTTACGCCATCTCTTGTATATATCTTCAGGGAATCATAGTCAAAGAATGGTGGGATGCATTTGGTGATGTGGTATATGGGATACAATCTATAATCTGTCCATGATTCAATGTGCTTCCTTCCCTCTTGTCTCGTTGCTTCAATGGTAGAAAGAGGACTTTCAAGAACTCCATTTTTTATTCCAAATGGAAGAATATTCATCATCCAAATCAACATGGAGCTGATATATATATTTCGTTGGAAAAATTCATGGCTGGGCCAAGGTCCAAGGTCAAAGCTTTGATATGGGCAAGAAGATGATGGGTTGGATATGGTGAAAACAAAGGTGTAGTGAACAGCAGCAAGGATTTTTTTAAGAAAACTAGTGCTTTGAAAGCAAGAATGTTTTGGAAAAATATCCATGCCCAAGAGATTCGAAAATGACACTATATGTGAGGTCCCAAAATGTGACACCTAGTGTATCGGGTAAAAAGAGGGAGGTTTTCAGCAAATTATGGGTTTTTAAATTTCTTGTTGATGATATCTTCAAAAATGAAAACCATTTTCTTTCTCTACCATTCCTTATAGGGAAAACAAATGAACTCTAACTTGCTAATGGGATTCCTCTTCTGCTTTTGGGACAAAATTTGAAGGATCTACCGACATTTACACTAAAACTTGTAACCTTTACTCGTTTTCTTCAAGGCAAGCTTGGCATCTCACTAGATTTTGGAATTTTAGACAGTTCAAGATATAATTAGCCCTAATTATTTGCAAACACCGGAGAGATCCACTACATTGGTGTATGGTTTTATGCATGCAACCTAGTCGAATAAAACAAGATAGACTTAGGTGTACTTGCAACTTGCATTGAGAAGCTTCTTATGGAAAAAATACTTTCTAAATGGTGGCATATAATTTCTTTCCTGCTCAGAATTGGGCTCTTGAAGAAGTTTGCAATCTGAAATTGGTTTCTTAAATTTACTTAATTTTGCAAGAGACTCACAAAAATACAAGAAGTAATTCTCTACACTAAGTGCCATAGTGTGTGCCTCGAATGTTGTGGTGTTAAGGGTAAACGCCTAGAGGTATGAGGACCATCTTTCAGACAATGGGTGTGTCTGGACTAACCCTAAAGTAAAGAGGTGGTCGTACCCAGAATGGGAGTATTGTTTTCACCCACAATACATAACTTTTGAAGGTGGTGCTCACCACTTGTGCATAATTATTACCTTAGTATATTGATGATGATGCCCAAGTCATGGTCACACACATTAAAGTATTTTCCATAGCAAATCTTTGTACAAGATTTTGTAAATTTTGAAACATTTGTATAGTTGCATATATCTATACTAGTTAACAAATTAAATAAATGTGGTGAGATGTTTCTCCATAATAACAAAAGGCAGTCTTTTTTACAGGGATATTGATGTAGGATGTGGTCTTTCGTGGGGCCCTATGCCATCAACTACTCTCTCTTGGGGGGGAATCGTGAAATAACTTCACAAAAAGGTCGTGATTCACACCTTATATTTCCTTGTGAGCAATTTGGCTGAACTAAGGACTATAGGTAAACAAAAACAACGACTAAAGCACCCAAAGATACCAAGTTCTAAAACAGAGAAACCAACTTGAAAATTTAATCAGTTTTACTTCACTACTTTGATTCTTCTATTACAACCTCTTGAGACTCTTGATATTCTTTAACTTCCTTTGTATTTGTCCAAGCCCAATTGGATGTATTCATCAATGATTGTAAGTGCTTTACCTTCTCCTTGATTTCTATAAGTTGATGGTTAAGAGAATCGTTGAATTGTTGTAGTAAATGGTTCTCCAACAACTTAAGAATATCCCCCTCTACTGCAAGGTTTTCCGTATCACCTAATAACCCTGCTACACCATCTCTTGCAAATAACATCAATGAATCATAGTCAAAGAATGGTGGGATGCATTTGGTGATGGGGTATATGGAATACAATCTATCATCGGTCCATAATTCAATGTGATTCTTTCCCTCTGATCTCATTGCTTCAATGGTAGAAGGAGGACTTTCACAAACTCCAAATTTTTTTCCAAAGGGAAGAATATGTCAAAGCTTGGATATGGGCAAAAAGATGATGGGTTGGATATGGAGCAAACAAATGTGGTGTAGTGAAAGGACAAAAGGAGCAAGGATTTTTTTTTAAAAAAACTAGTGCTTTGAGAGGGAGAATATTCTTAAAAACGGATACATCCCCAAGAGATTTGAAAATGACACTATATGTGGGGCCCCAAAAAGTGACATCCTCTGTACCGGGTAAAAAGGTGGAGGTTTTACCCAAATTTTGGGTTTTTATATTTCTTGTTGATATTTTCAAAAAATGAAAATCATATTCTCTCTCTACCATTTCTTTTAGGACAAAAAATGACCTTTAACTTCCTATTATGGGATTCCTCTTCCGCTTTTGGGACAAAATATGAAGGATCTCCTGATATTTACACTAAAACTTGTTACATTTGCTCGTTCTCTTCAAGGGAAGCTTGACATCTCACTAGAATTTTGCAGTTTTAGCCAGTTCAAGATACAATTGACCCTAATTTTTTGCAAACACTGAAGAGATCCACTACATTTGCAGAAGGTTGCATGCATGTAACCTTGTTAAATAAAACAAGATAGAGTTGGTCGTACTTGCAACTTGCATTGAGAAGCTTCTTATGGAAAAGGTACGTTCTAAATGGTGGCGTACGAATTCATTCGTGCTCAAAATTGGGCTCTTGAAGAAGTTTACAATCTAAAATTGGTTTCTTAAATTTACTTAATTAATTTCTTAAAGAGGGGTATTCTTAAATTTACTTAATAATATCCCTCTTTATTGCAAGACTTTTTGTATAGCCTAATAGCCCTGTTACGCCATCTCTTGCAAATACCATCAATTAATCGTAGTCAAAGAATGGTGGGAAGAATTTGGTGATGGGATATATGGGATACAATCTATCATCTGTCCATAGTTCAATGTGCTTATTTACCTCTGATATCCTTGCTTCAATGGTAGAAGGAGGACTTTCACAAACTCCAATTGTGTTTTCGAAGGGAAGAGTATTCATCCTCCAAATCAACATGGAGATGATAGATATCTCTTGTAGCAAAATTCATGGCTATAAAACCAACCTCAAAGCTTGGATATGGGCAAGAAGATGATGGGTTGGATATGGTGCAAACCAATGTGTAGTGAAAGGGGAATATTCCAAAAAAGGATACTGCCCCAAGAGATTTGAAAATGACACTATATGTGGCCCCCAAAAAGTGACATCCTATGTACTGGGTAAAAAGATGGAGGTTTTCTCCAAACATTGGGTTTTTCAATTTCTTGTTCATATCTTCAAAAAACAAAATCATTTTCTCTCTCTATCATTTCTTATAGGACAAAACAATGACCTCTAACTGCCTATAATGGTACTCCTCTTCCACTTTTGGGACAAAATATGAAGGATCTATCAATATCTACACTAAAACTTGTAACATTTGCTCGTTTTCTTCAAGGCAAGCTTGGCATCTCACTACAATTTTGCAATTTTAGCCAATTCAAGATACAATTAACACTAATTTTTTGCAAACACTGAAGAAATCCACTACATTTGCAAAAGGTTGCATGCATGTAACCTAGTCAAATAAAACAAGATAGACATGATGGTACTTGCAACTTGAATTGAGAAGCTTCTTATGTAAAAGATACATTCTAAATGTGGTGTACGATTTCGTTCGTGCTCAGAATTGGGCTCTTGAAGAAGTTTGCAATCTAAAATTGGTTCCTAGATTTACTTAATTTTGTAAGAGACTCACAAAAATAAAAGAAGTAATTCTCAAAACCAAGTGCGTTATTGTGTGGCGTCGATAGTTGTTAGGGTTTGTTTTATGATTGATGTTAAGGGTAAGATCCTAGAGGTATCATGACCATCTTTGAGACAATGCGTTTGTCTGGACTCTAACCCGACAGTATAGAGGTGGTCATACCCACAATGGGAGTATATAGACAATTTTTTTACCCACAATACATAACTTTCAAAGGTGGTGCTCCCAAAGTGCATAATTATTACCTTAGTATATTAATAGCTATGCCCAAGACATGGTCACACACATTAAAGTATTCGACATAGAAAAACTCTGCACAACCGTCTATAACTTTGGAAATGTTTGGATAGTTGCATATATCTATATTGATTAACAAATAAAATAAATGTGGCGAAATGTTTTTCCATAATAACAAAAGGAATCATTTTTGGAGGGACATTTATGTAGGATGTGGTCTTTCATGGGCCCTTGCGCCATCAACTACTCTCTTGTGGGGGGGGGGGGATCGTGGAATAACTTCACAAAATGATCGTGATTCACACCTCATGTTTCCTTGTGAACAATTTGACTGAACTAAGGACTTTAGGTAAACACAAACAACGATTATAGCACGCAAAGATACCAAGTTACAAAACAAAGAAACCAACTTGAAAAATAAATCCATTTTACCTCATTACTTGATTCTTCTATTGCAGCCTCCACCTCCTCGCTTAGAACTCTTGATATTCTTCACCTTTCTTTGTCTTTGTCTAAGCCCAAGCTATTTTATCTTTCTCCTGGCTCTATTAGAAAATGATTGCAAGTTCTTTACCTTCTCCCTGCTTTCTATAAGTTTATGGGTAAGAGAATCCTTGAATTATTGTAGCAAATGGTTCTCAAACTTAAGAATATCCCTCTCTGCTGCAAGGTTTTTGTATAGCCTAATTTGCTACACCATCTCTTGCAAATATCAGATCAATGAATCGTAGTCAAAGAAAAGTGGGATGCATTTGGTGATGGGGTATATGGGATACAATGTATCATTTGTCCATAATTCAATGTACTTATTTCCCTATAATCTCATTTCTTAAATTCAAGAAGGAGGACTTTCACAAACTCCAACATTTTTCCAAAGGGAAGACTATGCATCACCAAATCAACATCGAGATGCTAGATATCCATGGCCACGAAACAAAGGTGAAAGCTTGGATATGGGCAAGCAAATGATGGGTTGGATATGGTGAAAATGAAGGTGTAGTGAGAGGATGTCATAATAACTAATTTATAATTCTCCTAAATAATTTTCTCATGTTAAATTGATCATTTAATATGGGGAAGTGCCGGGGGAGAAAAAGCTAGAGTATTGGTTAAGTTGGTAGACTGGCCACAGTAGGAATCCAAAGAAGGGAAAATAGGGATCCAAAGGGGGGGCCATCCGCAAAAGAGCAATGTGCATTAATGGGCTTCAAAGACCCTAAGGTTCAGCCCATTAAGACTTCCAAAATGCTACAGTTCCAAAACTCAAAGGTTATGTCCAATGGTCCAACCCTAGGGAAAAATTGGATGCTTTGAGTTTACACAAAAGTCAATGCAAGCTCCTACATAGGAGCGGGCAAGCCATTTTGATAGGGGATGAGAGAGAAACACACACACACACACACACACACACACACACACACACACACACACTCATGCAAGCCCTTTACACAAAGGGCATAGTGGACACATGTCAGCTCCCTAGCCCAGTTGCCCCCAAGGTGTACTCAAATCCTATTGGATGCCCGTAGAGGTGGACCAATGATAATTAGGCTAGAGTAAATCTAATATAATTCATTTAAAAACACTTAATAAAAGAACCAATAAGAATTAATCTCTCTAGAAGACTATTGGATAGTCTTCCAAGGGGTCCAATGAGCATTCAACAACCCAATGGCTTGCCTGGTTCCTATTGTCTAGGAGACAAAGGGGTCCAATGAGAGTTTACTTTCATTTATTAATTACTTAAAGCTCTCACAAAAGGGGAAAGGGGGACACATGTCAGAAGGCTATCACTTATGCTACTTAATTTTCATTGGCTAAGCTGGGAGAGGTCCAATGGGGTGTCAGCATGAGTAAATTGCATGAGGGGTCGACCAAGAGAGAGAGGGGGCTGAATTTCTCAATTCATATTCCACACACACTCATAGTAGCTCATGTGTGAATCAAGAAGACTCTCTCTCTCCCTCTCCCCTTCTCAAGCTTTAATAGAAAGCTTATCACCTACTCCTAGCTTGTGAGAAGGGAGGCCTACACCAACAACTATTGGCTTTGTGATGCAAATCCAACCAAGAGCCAAGCTTCAATGCATGCTCATCTCCTCTACCATGCTAATTACTAAGCTATTCTATGCTAGTATGAGTGATTATGTGAGGAGATGTACATGTTTCTTGTAAGACTACTCCTTCTTCCTCTCAAGCTACTCTCATACCCCGCTAGCTCTCACCATCTTCAAAGGTGTGTGAGGTCTTGGGTCTCAGACCATGAGGGAATTGATGTTGTGTTTTATAAGTGTTTTGCTTAGTGCTTTAAGCTTCCATCTCATTGCACTAGCTAGTTATTGAAGGAACACAAAGAATTGTATTGTAAAATGTCTCTCTTGATGGGGGAAACCTATGATACAAAGCCTTTTGGAGGGGGGACCGGCTCCATGAAAATCCGGTCCTCAACTGTTGTCAATAGCTTAATTTCTCTCTCTTTTGAAGTATTATTCATGCCTATCTAACTAGGTGTTATTCTTTTTGTTGCTCTCTCCACCCAAGCACTCTTGCTATGCTCATTAGGAATCTATTCTAATGAAATGCTCACTATGTCTATGCTATTTTCCGCTACACACAAGTTACTAGGCCATTAAATGCTACAAAGAACAAAAGGAGTAAGGATTAAAGAATAAAACTAGTGCTTTAAGAGGGATAATATTCCAGACAAGAATACATCCCCAAGAGATTTGAAAATGACACTATAAGTGGGCCCCCAAAAAGTGACATCTTGGGTACCATGTAAAAAGAGGGAGGTTTCTCCAAATTTTGGGTTTTTTAATTTCTTATTTATATCTTCAAAAACGAAAATCATTTTCTCTCTCTACCATTTCTTATAGGGAAAAAAATGACCTCTAACTTCCTACCCTTTTCCATGTTTAAGACAAAATTTAAAAAATCTACCGATATATACATTAAAACTTGTAACATATGCTTGTTTTCTTCAAGGGAAGCTTGGCATCTCACTAGAATTTTGTAATTTTAGCTAGTTCAAGATACAATTAACCCTAATGTTTTGCAAACACTGGAGAGATCCACTACATTTGCATAAGGTTGCATGCATGCAACCTTATCAAATAGAATAAGGTAGAATTGGTTGTTCTTGCAACTTGCATTAAAAAGCTTCCTATGGAAAAGATACTTTCTAAACGGTGTCATAAAACTTCATTTGTGCTCAAAATTTAATTTTGCAATCTATAATTGGTTTTCTTAAATTTGCTCAATTTTGTAGGAGGATTCACAAAAAGATAAGAAGTAATTCTCAACACTGAGTGCTATTGTGTGGCCTTGACAGTTGTTAAGGTTTGTTTTATAATTGATGTTAAGGGTAAGAGCTTAGAGGTATTAGGACCATCTGTGAGACAGTGGGTTTGCCTTGACTAACCCTAAAGTATAGAGGTGGTCATACCAACATTGTAAGTATATAGACAATTGTTTTTACCCACAATACAAAACATTCAAAAGTGGTACTCAAAAAATTCATAATTACCTTAGTTTATTGATAACTTAGTAGCAAAGCTTTTGTAGCTTTGGAAATTTTTGGATAGTTGCATTTATCTACTCTAGTAAAAAAATTGAACAAATTTGGTGAGATGTTTCTCCATAATAACAAAAAGAATCACTCTTGGATGGACGTTGATGTAGGGTGTGCTCTTTCACAGGCCCCTACGCCATTAACTACTCTCTCAAGGGGGGAATTGTGTAATAACTTCACAAAATGATCGTGATGCACACCTTATGTTTCCTTATGAACACTTTGATTGAAACAAGGACATGAGATAAACACAAACAAAGAACTTAGCAACCAAAGACACCTACTTTCAAAACAAAGAAACTAAGTTAAAAAATATTCACTTTTACCTCACTACTTTGATTCCTCTATTGCAATCTCCACCTCCTCGCTTGAGACTCTCGATATTCTTCAACTTCCTTTGGATTTGTCCCAGGGGATTCACTCTATATACAAAATGGGATGCCACTTGTGAGCGGACAACTTTGATAAAACCCCCTATATACGACTCACATTAGGGAATTTGACCCTCCTTTTCACACTTATACGACAATCATTGAAGAAAACTATCATACCCCTATCTTATATATAAAGGTTAGGTCTCACATGATCTAACTGAGTAAAACTAGTCAAAGAATGTGTAGCATAGTGACTAGAAATGTACTAAGTAACCACTTATGTTGATAACTAGATGTACCCTCAATGTGTCTTGATTTGACTTTCAAATTATGTGCCCGATCATCCTACACTCTGGCTGCTTATCCAATTTTGACCCATCGAAAGCTAGTGTAAATCAACCCTTGACCTGCTCCAAATTAGCCCTTATCTATGGCCGGCTTGATGCACAATTTGATGTGTGACCTAATAAAAAAATTCCCCAAAACTCCTCCGAGTTCTAGTGCACATCGATGATCAATCGTTACAAGAAATCAACCTAGGTCATCTCCCCCCCCCCCCCACCCCCCCACGCCCACCCCAAATAAATATGATACCCCCTCCCTTATTTTTAAGCTTCGGAAATAAATTATTGGGGGCCTATTGCTAACTTATACGCTTATGTAACTTGTAAAAAAAAAACCCTCCCTTGCACTTACGTGGTGCAATAAGTTTTCCATGGTAAATCCCTCGGGGGATTCGTCTAAGCCTAAGCTACGTCCTCTTTCTCTTGGCTGTATTCAACAAAGTTTCAATTTCTTTACCTTGTCCTTGCTTTCTTGAAGATGATGGTTACAAGAATAGTTCAATTGTTGGAGTAAATGGTTCTCCAACTTAAGAATATCCCTCTCCGTTGCAAGGTTTTTTGTATAGCCTAATAGCCCTTTTATGCCATCTCCTACAAATATTATCTATCAAGAGTGGTTGAAGAATGGTTTGATACATTTGGTGACGGGGTATATGGGATAAAATCTATCATCTTTCCATAATTCAACATGCTTCATTCCCTCTAATCTTATTGCTTCAATGGTGGAAGTAGGATTGTCACAAACTTCTAATTTTTTCTAGGGAAGAATATTCATCATCCAAATCAACATGGAAATTAAAGATATCTCTCCTAGAAAAATTCATAGCCACAAATCCAAGGTCAAAGCTTTGATATGGGGAAGAAGATGATGGGTTGGATATGATGCAAACAAAGGGGTAGAGAAAGAACAGAATAAGCAAGGGAAATTTGCCAAAAGAAAAAACTAGTGCTTTGAGAGGGAGAATATTTCGGAAAAGGATACATCCCAAAGATTTGAAAATGACACTATATGTGGGGCCCCAAAAGTGACATCCTATGTACCACATAGAAAGATGGAGGTTTCTTTCAAACTTGTGGGTTTTCAATTTCTTATTCATATTTAAAAAAATGAAAATCATTTTCTCTCTTTACCATTTCCTATAGGGCAAAAAAATGACCTCAAACTTTCTTTAATGGGATTCCTCTTCTGATTTTAGATCGAAAATTGAAGGATGTACCAATATTTATGCTAACACTTGTAAAATTTACTGGTTTTCTTCAAGGCAATGTTCGCTATCACCGACAATTTGAAATTTTTGCCAATTCAACGTATAGTTAACCCAAATGTTTTTCAAACACTAGGGAGACCCATTACATTTGCACTAGGTTGCATGCATGCAACCTAGTCAAATAAAAGATAGTATTGGTCGTACTTGCAACTTGCATTGAGAAGCTTCTTTTGGAGAAGATACTTTCTAAGTGGTGGCGTACAATTTCATTCGTGCTCAGATATCAGCCCTTGCACAAATTGGAATCTAAAAGTGGTTTCTTTAATTTACTTATTTTTTTAAGAGAACTCACAAAAACAAAAAAAAGTAATTATCAGCACTAAGTGCAATATTGTGTCATCTCTACAGTTGTTAATATCTTTTGAATGATTGAGGTTGAATGTAAGAGCATAGAGGTATCGGGACCATATTTCAGGTAATGGGTTTGTCTCGACTAACCCTAAAGTATAGAGGTGGTCATAACCATGATGACAATATAGAAACAATTGGTTGCACCTATGATACATAACTTTTGAAGGTGGTGCTCATAAAGAGCATAATTACCACCTTAGTTGATTGGTAACTATGACCAAGTCATGGTCACAAACATTGAAGTTTCCACCATGGCAAAGCTTTGCACAAGCGTTTGTAACTTTGGAAATGTTTGGATAGTTGCCTATATATCTATACTGGTGAACAATTGGAATAAAAGTGGTATGTGAGATTTTTTCCATAATAACAAATTGCAATCACGTTTGGAGGGATATGGATGTAGGATGTGGTCTTTTGAGGGCCCTTGGGCCATCGACTACTCTCACGGAGGAGAGATCGTGGAATAAATTCACAAAATGATCCTGATGCACACCTCATGTTTCCTTGTGAACACTCTGGCGGAATTAAGGAGTTGAGATGAACACAAACAAAGAATATAGAACCCAAATCTACCAACCTTCAAAACAAGGAAACCAACTTGAAAAATAAATCAGCTTTACCTCACTACTTTGATTCTTCCATTGCAGCCTCCACCTTCTCGCTTGGGACTCTTGATATATATCAATTGGCTTTGTCTTTGTCTATGCCCAAGCTATGTCCTCTTTCTTGTGGCTATATCAAAAAATGATTGCAGGTTCTTTAACTTTTCCTTGCTTTCTTGAAGTTGATGGTTAAGAGAATCCTTGAACTAATGGAGAAAATGGTCCTCCAACTTAGGAATATCCCTATCTGCTTCAAGGTTCTGTATATAGCCTAATAGCACCTTTATGCCTTCTCCTACAAATATCATCAATCAAGAGTAGTTGAAGAATGGCTTGATGAATTTGGTGATGGGCTATATGGGATACAAGCTATCATCTATCCATAATTCAATGTGCTTCTTTCCCTCTGATCTCATTGCTTCAATGATGAAAGGAGGGCTATCACAAACCCCTATTTTTTTCTAAAGAAGAATATTCATGATCCAACTCAACATGGAAATTATAGCTATCTCTCCTAGAAAAATTAATGGCCACAAATCCAAGGTCAATTTGAAGATATGAACAAGAAATTTTAAAATCCAAAATTTGGAGAAAACCTCCCTCTTTTTACCCGGTACACATGATGTCACTTTTTGATGCCCCACATATAGTGTCATATTCAAATCTCTTGGGGATGTTTACTTTTCCAAAATATTCTCCTTGTCAATGCACTAGTTTTTTTTTAATTCCCCTTGCTCCTTTTATCCCTTCACTACACCTTTGTTTGCACCATATCCAACCCATCATCATCTTGCCCATATCCAAGCTTTGACCTTGGTTTTGTAGCCATGAATTTTTCTACGAGAGATATATATCATCTCCATGTTGACCTAGATGATGAATATTCTTCCCTTTGGAAAAATATGGAGTTTTTGAAAGTCCTCCTTCTACAAGTGAAGCAATGAGATAAGAGGAAGACACATTGAATTATGGACATATGATAGATTGTATCCCATATAGCCCATCACCAAATGCATCCCGCCATTCTTTGACTACGATTCATTGATGATATTTTCAAGAGATGGAGTAGCAGGTCTATTAGACTATACAAAGAACCTTGCAACAGAGAGGGATATTCTTAAGTTGGAGAACCATTTGCTACAACAATTCAAGGATTCTCTTACCCATCACCTTACAGAAAGGAAGGAGAAGGTAAAGAACTTTCAATCATTGTTGAATACAACAATATCGCACTTAGGGTTGAGAATGACTTCTTCTATTTTTGTGTGTCTCTTACAAAATTAAACATATTTAAGAAACCAATTTGAGATTTAAACTTTTTCAAGAACCAAATTTTGAGCACGAATGAAATTGTATTGCAACATTTAGAAATTATCTTTTCCATAAGAAGCTTCTCAATGCAAGTTGCAAGTACGACCAATTCTATTTTGTTTTATTGACTAGGTTGCATGCATGTAACCTTATGAAAATGTATTGGATCTCTCCAATGATTTCAAAAAACTAGGGCTAATTGTATCTTGAACACTTTTACCTTCAAAACTTGAGTAATGTTCAATCACTTCTCATTAATAAGATTTTTGATCTTCATGTGCATATTTGACCTGGAAACCACTTTAACACTTGCACCTCTCATGGAAGACTCTTTCATGACAGATACATGAGCTCCACCGTCAATGTATGCTTGGATCTAAATTTTATTATCATTGAGAGAATCAATAAGATGAGTACATTAGTGGGATTTGGACCCTCAATGCCATGTTCTGCAAAGCATACACTACCTCATTAGCTTGTGGAAGCCTAGTGCTAACACTAGTGGAACACTGTCTTCTCAACTTAGACTGTTGGCAACTGACCAAAAGTGTTTACCTTTGAATTTTTGACATCAGTTACAAGTTATACTCTTGATGACCTCGCCCAAGTTGGAAGTCAACTTGCTTGATCGTGCGGCACATTCTTCTCTTGTTGGTATCCACTTCTCTCTTCCTGCATCTACCTTGTCTTTCCCCTTATTGACTAAAATTTTCTTGCTCAATCTCCATTCCACTTTCTCCACAAGATCTCTTATTTGCTAGCATGTCAAAATTCTATTTATGAAGCCCAATAATATTAACACGAGGTGCATCTTCATTATGTGCAGGGTGCTTAATTTTCAATTTATTTCCATGGCCTCTTCCCTTTTCCTGTACCCTATAAAGAATATATGATTCCTCTTTCACTTTGTGGGTGTGAACAACTAGGAGCGTAGTGCCCCTCTTCTTTGCAGCTATAACACACCCCTTGCAAAGGCCTAGCTCTACCTCCTCCTCCTCCTTTTAATTGACCTTTATACATAACACTGAGCCACAAGGCCTCCATATTATTTGAATAATTTTGCACAGTACATACCCATTGTTGTGGAGTGACTAGCACACCTCTATTGGCTTGCTTCTCCATTTGGTCTCTATCATACAAATTGTATAGTTGTTGGATAGAGACCACTGCTTTGTAAGCTAGTGAACGCTACCAACTTTTCTTATTAATCTTGTGGTTCTTCACCTTGAGGACTTTCCATGACCCCACTATAATTCTTGGAGCTCTTACACCATTTTCTCACACTGTAATTTGTCTAGTTTGAAGTACTTGCCATTGGCTAATTGCATAGTTTTTGCCAATTTTGTACATTCTTCATACTGATGAAGAAATTAATTGAAATCTTCACTTTTGCCTTGCTTGAGAGACCTAATATGGACACAATTCGGGAATTTATATACACACTTTTTTAGGTTTTCATAGAAATGTTTTTTTTGCAAGAAATTATGCACTATAATATTTCCTTAATGAGATTAAAATACAAGATACCCATGAGTTTGAAACCTTGAAAAAGGCTTAGTTGATGGATATTAACCTATAGATATAGTATACGTGCCTTAAGTTTTTCCCCACACCCTCATCATATTAATGAAAGAGGCCTTGAAGGACAAAAATTTTGCTCTTTGTCATCGTTTTTAAGATTTGGGTTTTTTATTATTAAAAATATCTATTTTCATAGCTAGGTTATGAAGCTTGATTTCTTACTATAATAAGTTTTTTCCTATCCATACACAATTTGAAATCTATGCAAAATCTTATTTTGATGAGAAGTTATATTCAATTTATGAAATTTTTGTTAAAATTACACTAAATTTTAAGAAAATTTTCATCTTAAAACTTCATTAGAATATTAATTTTGTTAAAATTATAATTTTGCTATGTTTTTCACCTCATAATAACTGACTAAGGTATGAACGTGACCCATAAATCTTTTTCCTAGCTTCATCAAATAATCATGACAAGTTGCTAGAAAAACAAGACACTTTAGTGTCTCAAGGCACATGAGTGTCTCATTACCAAACTCGTGTTAAATACATCATCAAGAAGATTGAGTATATACTCCATGAATTATAGTGCTCTCTAACAAGCAATGTAGTTATGAGTGATGAACAACTTGGGCTTGGGCTTCAAAAGGTAAAGAAATTCCTATCACTGCATTGCTTTAGTCAAAATCTCTTCTTCTGGCCCTTTGTTGACCCATGGGCGAACAATATCACATAACTCAATTTTTGTACCAAAGTCTTATTTTTTGAGAGTTATGAAATTATGCGGATTATGGTTTAAAAAAATGTTTGTAATGAGTAGCTATTCTAATTGCAAAAGTCTGGGTGAGATGGCACTTCCTGTTTGTAGATACAAACCATTTTACCCATTGAACTCTACTTTTGGTTTAACCTATTGTAGCCTTAGTATATAAGGTACCTAGGCCATTTTTTAAGGAGAATTTTAATCTTAATCAAGGTTTGTTGCTACCATTGAATTTGTGTGTGTGTGTGTGTGTGTGTGTGTGTGTGTGTGTGTGTGTGTGTGAGCGAGAGAGAGAGAGAGAGAGAGAGAGAGAGAGAGAGAGAGAGAGAGAGAGAGAGAGCTTCATGCCGACACTACTCCGTGCTCACTCCTGGCATTGGAGATTCGACTACACCATTATGATAGGCTTGTAGAGAGTTACACAATAATGCCACACATTCCACGTGAAATAAAGCACATGTGCTAACACATCTATGAGCTATTTGTGGTCATAAGTGTATCAAACAATGTCTGTTTTTTCATGCAAGTAGCCGTTAGAATCATGGAAAGACAAGCTATACATAGGTATTCATAGATTCCATTTTTGAGCACTTTCCCAATTTTACCCTGTCTTCATACACATTTTCCGTAGATGGGTTTGGAGTGAGGATTTTGAGTGTAGAGGATCTGGGGTAGGTGTATCCTAGCGAGGGATGGTGTGCCTTAAGTTTTGTACGATTCTAGTATGATTTCGTGAGTTTCCTTCCGTTTGTGTGTATGTTGGTTGCATGGTGTAGTTGAGAGGTATGAGATTCTTTATTTTGGTCTAGTTGTCCTTCCATAGTGTTATATGTGTGGGATGGTCTCAAGATGACAAGCTATAGAGATTGCCTTTGTGCGCCTATCGTGTCATCTGTGTCCTCGATTGACATTATATTGATCTACGTAGTACTCCATGCTATAGAGATTGCCTTTGTGAGCCTATCGTGTCATCTGTGTCCTCGATTGACATTATGTTGATCTACGTAGTGCTCCATGCACTTTATAGGTGGTGTGATTTGCTTGCACAACATTGGCGTCGCTGTCAGGGACACAAGGACTTAAGTAGGTAATACTATGTTGGAAGAGCGACTCACACATCCATGAAGTGCATGCAAAAACTACCTAGATCAGCATAATGTCAATCGAGGACACAGATGACACGATAGGCTCACAAAGGCAATCTCTTTAGCTTGTCAGGCTGAGACCATCCTACACATACAACACTCTGGAAGGCCAACTATACCACAATCAAGAACCTCACTGCCCTCAACTACACCACCTAGCCACATACACACATACGGAAGTTCACTCACCTAATCATGCCAGATTCATACGAAACTTAAGGAACACCATCCCCTCACTAGGATACACCTGTCCCTAAGCTTCTACACTCAAAACCCTCACTCTAAACCCATCTGCTGAAAACGCGTAGGATGACAGAGCAGAATTTTGAAAGTGCCCGAAACTGAAATTTATGAGTACCTATGCATAGCTTATATCACCATGTTTCTATAGACTACTAGCACACAGAAAACAAACATCGTTTGATACACTTACGGCCACAAATAGCTCGTAGATGCGTCGGCGTGTGCGCTTCGTCTCGTGTGGAATGCTTGGCATTGTTGCGTAGCTCTCCTCGAGCCTACAACAATGGTGCAGTCGGATCTCCAATGTGTTGAGCGAGCCGGGCGTAGCGAGAGGATAAAGCTCACGCTCACTCTCTTTCTCTCTCACACACGCAGTAGACAGTACGGCTAAGTTTTGATTATGATAAAAGTCCTTTTACAAAATGACCTAGATACCTTATATACTAAGGCTACCTTAGGTTTAACAAAAAATGGGGTTGAAAGGGTCAAATGGCTTTGTATTTACAATCTGGAAGTGCCATTGCACCCCGGCTTCTGAAACTAGAATAACTACTCATTACAAATGACGTTTATAGCCCTAATCCGCAGCATTTCATAACTCGCAAAAGATAAGACTCTGGTACGAAACTTGAGTTATGTTGTGTTGTTGACCCAGCGGTCAACACTCCCCCCTGTCGCTTTCATGTCGTCCCCGACATGACCTGATTGTGGATGGCGATGTGGTCTTTGCTGTCGTTTTGGCTTCATCTGTTGCACTGCTTGTAACTTTGTCGAACCACAACAAGAACTATGATCCATTAGAGCGGACATCTATCATCATAACCATTCATCATTTGAGATCCTCTGATTACTTTCATGTGTGCTCTTCTTCAGACTTCTTTGTTCCTGTGCAATCATGTTGTTAGTGTTGTCTGCAACTTTGTTATTGTAGGCCATTCTTCGACTCGCCATTGAGGAGAAGTATGCTATGATCTGAAATTGGTGCTCCAATTCATTTGTCAATTGATTTGAGTAGCATTTCCTGATTGTTGATGTAGAAGGAATATGTACAAGAGGATGGTGATAGGTGTCTTTAGATTAGGGTCTAAAACCTAGATGACCAAAGGAAAAAAACCCGGTGGGAAAAATATACCTTTGGTATACGCTCTTATTGGAGTTGAGCAGTTTAACGTGAAGTACATGTTCATGAAAGGTGAGTGCTTGGGTGAAACAAGGAAAGACTGCCTGATGCAAGTGCCAATTATGGGACACTCTATATGCATATGAGAAATTTGTCAACAAAAGCATGCAATGTGAAAGAAGGAGATGATGGGTGTTTCGAGGAATAAATGTAGCACATGTGACATCAAAAGATGTCTCAATAGCTTCCACCTTTCCAAGAAGGGTTATCGATGTAGAAGATTCTCCACTCGTATCTCACTGTGCTTAGTACGTGAGTGTCTTTTGGACCTTCCTTCACTTCACCAGACTTAAGTACTTAGACTTCGACTCTTTTGCTCACCTATACCAGCATGAGCGACACAATGTAAATATGCTCAACTCTTCCATCTTGAATAGTACCTAGAATAGCTAGGACGCTTAGACCATAGAGAATATTGCTTGAAGCTTTGGGACTAACACCTCACTCATTTTGTGGCTTAGCTACTCGACTCTGGCTTTCATGACTTGTCGGTTGCCTGTTGACACTGCTTTGTGACAAGTTCTTCGGCTGTTGTAGTGGCTGCTGAGACATACTTCGAAGTTTCATCGTTTTCCTGTACCTTCTTCTCTCTGTAGTGCTCAGGCCTCTCATCAGTCTTTTCTTCATGTGGATTATGGATTTTTTTTTTCTCAATAATAAACAAAGAAAATCTTAAAACAACTCAACAAAAGAAAAATCATTCAAATAGAAATCTAAATGCTATGTACACTATACACATGTCCCTAGGGGCTCATATATGGATTTTGTCCCCATACTCCTCTATAACACAACTATGAGGGCATAAACTCTAAATTTCGTCAAAAAATTATCACAATAAAACGCAAAGATTTCAATGCCTCTCACAAAACATTGCCCTCTAATAGTCATAATGTTAGGTCCGCATTTAGAATGCCTCCCCCCTTCCTATTTGGAGTCATCCTTTACGACAGGGTATCGCAAAGGGTATGTGTTGTGCTTGGGAAATTAAAAGTTGTGCCTATGCAGGCCTTGTAATGTAGCCCTGTTATGCATACTCAGTCAATGCATGGAAAAGATTTATGTTGTACAAGATGTGGGTATAAGCTATTTGCTTATTGGCATTTGTTGGCGAGGCTTCCTATTCTAAGCAATGTAATGGTCTTTGAAGCTCCTGTATCGTTGCTTGATTGAAGCGACTTGGTCTCTTCTAACTATACTGCAATCGTAGAAAGAATTGTAAGAATTCAAGCGGCAATGCACTAACAGCAGTTTTGTTGTTCTTCTTTGGGACCCATTTCTTTGCGATTATTGGTTGTTTTGTTGCTGGCTCTCGTGTGGGAACCCATACTTGCCCATGCTTCGTTTGTGTTTGAAGAGACTTCTTTGGGATCCACCTTTTTGTTGTGTGAGTCAACACTGGTCTTTGCTTGAGCCCTTGTATGCTTGGTTGGGGACGGGATTTAGGCTTTGAAAGTTAATATTGTGGTTGTTTTGGAATCCAAATGAATTCCTGACTTTTTAATGCTTGAATCAACTTCTTTGGAGCCCAAACCTGAGTTGTGAAAGCTTGCGACTTTGTGATATTCTTACCCGTTCGTGCATGCTTTCCTTGTTTTTGTTTTGGTGTTGGATCTTGTGATTTGTCATTAGAGATCTTTGTCTTCTTGATCCATATCTGTTTTTTGCCGATCTGGCTTTTTGATTTCCAGATTTGTCGAGCTTTTTGGCTTTGACTTGTTGTCCTGTTCTTTTGACTTGTCATGGTTGTTGTTGAAGGGGTTGGTGATAGTGATGGCCTGAGTTGATGATAGGGGATGTCGTAAGATTCATCACTATCGCTGCTATCCTCAGCAAGGTTGACTTCTTGTACTTTCCCTTGATTTTTTGGTTGGTAGTGGAACGTTACTGTCTGTTTGCTCGTGGGTGGTAGTTTCCTGGAGGACTTTTCTAGCCCATTGGTTAGAGCATTGTTAGCTCGTTGCTCTGGTCGTATTCCTCCTAGCTGATTCTTTGCATCCTTATTAGGAGCCATGTATGAGGATGCTTGTGGTGGCTGTGTCTTCACCGAGGACTTTGGAATCCACTTTTGATGCACTTTATTCGTGTAGCGATGACATTGATTCCCGGGTCGTTGATCTTCAGGAAGCTCGAAGTGTTCTACAGATTCATAGAACTCGTCTTCTTCTTCATCGTTTGATTCTCCACATTTCTTTGTTTGCTCCTTATTTCGAGATCTTGTTGATGTCAGGTTCTCTTCATTTTCCTGGATTACACTCACTGCAAAATAAGGAACAACATCATAGACATTTTCATCACAAAACTTTGTTGTGGGAGCATCCTCCACGGCGCACATGTCCAGAGTAGCCAAGATGTGTTCCCATCCAAAAGTCTCTAACTCTTCTTCAGGAAATGGTTCTGGGATATAGTCGCTATCCTCTATAACCCGCTCTAGGATACATTCCTCACGTTTCAAGCTACCACATTGTGAAGCTCCACAAATCCATAGTTCTTTAGGCTTACCTAACCAAGCTGGAAGTTCTGATCCTGCTACTGTGGCAGAATCAAACTCCTCAACCGGTGTTCTTGTCACATCCCTATAGCTATGGTCCCTCAAGTTTACATTGGGGTTTTCACACCAAATTTCTCTAGACATTTACCCACATTAGCCCACATGTTTGGTCATATTTTGAGCAACTCGGCTAACATTATTGTACAGGTGACTAGGGTAGATAGAATATCTACTAGCCCCTTTGAATCGATGGCCTTGTTGGGAGACAATCTCTGTGATGGGACTGCAACCACATCTGACTTGGTCTCCTACTATCCCATGTAGGACGGTAGTGTTCTTAGCAAATGGGGTTGACTATCCATAGATTGTACAGATCCTTTGTCGCCCCAATACGATCTCATGTCTAGATTCATTTGAGATCCAGTCCCAAATTCCTCTATTGGTGGTAGAAACACTCCTCGTTCATCACCAGTATTTTCTACTAGTCTTCTTAGGTCATCGGCTTCATTGGCCTATCTGACTTGTTTCCACAATTCGTCAAGACCATCTATCTCTTTACAATCCTCAGGTATAGCTTGGTGAAATCCCTCAGAAGGGTTATCCGTGGTATTCACCCGGGGCAGTCACTTATCAAAAGACCCCTATATCACGTGCGTTCAAGAGGTAATTAATAATACCCCAATATACATACTATACTTACACAGTGAGCCTATTTAAAAAAACCCCACCCCTCTCTGTATGTATACACTTTTAATAATCCTCTCCGGTTAACTCACGTGATATCATACACATTCTAAAAAGTGACCGCCCCGAGGGTATTCAGTATTATCCTTGGTTCTAATGTTGGGTCTTTGAGGTTTGGTCTGTGCTCATGACTAGAATCTGGCTCTTTTAGTTCCTGGTTTGGTGGGATTACTTGTGTAGGCATGACACGGATCACATCCTTAGGTTTTGTAACTGGTGGTTCTAGTAAAGCTTGGGCTGTTTGAATCATTTTTTGGCACATTTCAAACCTTTGCTTTTCTAGTTCCGCATAGGGATATGTCATCCACTTGTGTTCTTGGGTTTGGTTGTTTTTTAACCTCACATCATAGGCTTTCAAGAGGGTATCTAATGTCTCATTAACCTTCTCTGCCAACACAGATCCTCCTGAACTAGCACTTCTCGGTTTCTCATCCATGGATGGTTCTTCTAGAGGTTTAACCATCTGTGTAAGAGAAGGTGCCTCCTTTTCCTCATGTTGTTTTATCTTCTCCTCAACTTCGGTAAGCTTCTCACCTAGGGATTTTTGCTCTCGTTCCCTGTGTGCTTTCATCCTAGTCTTTCTAGCTTACCAACTATTTTGTTTGCTCTTGGTTTTCTCACTAGGTGTGTCTGTCTTTGGTCCATCATCTGTCTTTGGACTCATGTCACTTTCCGTGTTCTTTGTCTCTAGATTCTCATCAGCTTTATTTTGAGCTTTTTCTCTCGTAACTACTTGAAGTGGTACGACATTTTCGTTTTCTGAGCTACTAGGTAGCTGAAAAATCCCTAATACATTTGTCGTGATTTTCCTGATTTGGTTTGGTTTTTTCGGGCAATCGGGGATCAAGTGAGTGATTCCACACTCAAGACAATAAGCATTTACTTCAGTGATCTCCGTATGAGGACATTGTTTGACCAAGTGGTTGTCATGACTTTTGTGACAATCTGTCTCTGGTTGAGGAGATTCTTTTAGCATTTCCTCTTGGCTATAAGCAAGCTTTGACCTAGATAAGCCGCTATTTGCAATGAATCGCAATGTCCTTTCGTCCATTTCATACCTTGTTTCTTTCAACTGAAACCCAGGAGGCGGAGGTTGTACCGGCCTCACCACTCCATGTGTTCCTCTCACATTTTGTTGCTCCGAAGGGTAGTACTCACTTTGGTCTGCTATAGCACATTGTAGCTGGTACTGACGTTGGTTTATTTGATGCTTCTATCATTGGCATGTATCTCATGTCTACAGGCATTCTAGCACCTGGCAGTGGAGGTTGTTGTCCTAAGACAACAACCTCCGTTGTGGCCTTAAAACTCCTACTAGTCCTGGCGCATTCCCCGTAATGTATCTAGGTGGAGTAAGCGCTTCTGGAACAGGTTGTATATACCTCTCCCTAGCATTTTCCATGCTATAATAGCATTCTTCCCCTGTATGGTTCGTCCATTTTCTCTCAATTTCACACCACTTCGGCTCTCCCAAATCAGACCTTACAAGAGGAATCAACCTCTTGACCAAGTCGTCGATAAGATTTTCTTGATCAATAGGTGCCGTTGGCTTGGCAATGGACTCACTTATCTGTGAAACACTATGCTGAGAGGATGTGTCATCTCCTTGACTCTTTAAGTCCTTTTCTTTGTATGCCTTACAATTATCCACTAGATAAAGAGCTTCTTTGATCAACTCGTTTAGCGTCATCCTCCTTATCATATGCAGATCCTTGTGAAGGCCCGGATGTCTCATTCCTTGGATAAAGATCAGCATCAGTCGTGCTTGCGTAGGTAATTCCTCTCTCGAACAGAGCTTAACTTATCTCTTGAGCCGTAATGATGCTTTGCGTACTGATTCATTCTCTTTGTGTTTGAATCTATGGATTTGCGAGACCGTGTTGTGAGCAATGCCTTTTGGCGAGAATTCTTCAATAAACTCCTCAAACAGCTCATCTAGGGTCTCAAAATCCAAATTTTCCACCGAGTCGAACCATGTAGCTGCATCATCTTCTAGAGTCAATCCAAATCTCACAAACTGTCGCAAAATCTGAAACTTTCTCTGCTCTAATCACTCTTCTAAAAGCCGTTACGTGATCTCTCGGATCTTTATCTCCGGAGTATTTTCTGTTTACCCATTTCTGGACTTGGGATGGTCTTACTCGTCGATTGTCTACAAGTCTAACCAGAGACTCTCCCAATCCTTCTCTCATTATCGCTCTTGAAGGGAATCCTGGTGGCTCTCTTCTTGGAATTCCTATAGGAATTCTCGTGTTTGGTGGAGGCATTTGTGGTCCTTCATTGACCAAATATCCACCTCTTTCTAGTACAGTCTGTGGATTTGTGCTTTCTACAACTCTGTATTCTCATCCATACTTGTCGACAACTATAGATCTCCATTGACAGTCGACTCCGCATGTGTAGACATATAAGAGCTTGTAATTCGTTATCTCTTCTAGGTATAGATCTGAGCACCTATAAAGATTAACCTCATTGTCGTCAATGTATCTATATAGTCCTTCACTCTCATGACCAATCATCCAAACTCTCTCAACAAGATGGATCTTTATCAATTGCAAGTTTGGAAGATCCATTGTGGGAGGATATTCCTCTATCATCGGGATCTCCAAGCTTGTGTAAGATGCATTTGAATCTAGGGTAGACATGATTTCTGGGCTTAAGAGCTTTTGCTTGATTCAAGTAGACTTAGTCCACTGTGTTCAAGTGCTTTGGTTAGGGAAAAGTCGAAACTATGTCCAAAACCGCAACCGTTTTCTCACAATTCTCGCAAATTGTTGCTTTTAGACACCCCTGACTTCCGGATACATTTTGAGGCCTTAAACAATGTTTTTTTTCAAATTTGAACTAAATGGTTGCCGTAGAGCCGCTCTCAGGCTACGTTTTGATATAAAAACTTTTCCGATCCGATACCGTTTGTGAAAGTTATGGCCAAAACAATGAAATGCAATTTAGACTTGTCAAAATGAGTCCAAATTCGGTTTTAAAGAAGATTTGGGATCTCTGTGACACTATGAACACTTCTGTATGGTCAAAAGTACAGTTGGACCCTAAAACTGGCCTAGAGACATCCTACGCGTAGGATGTCTATATGCTCAGAATTTAACAAAATTTGGTCCAGAGACTCCCCTTAAGTCCAACAACACAATGGTATGCTCAGAATTTCATTTGGACCTAAAAATGGCCTTGAGACATCCTACGCGTTGTTGGAATTAGGGTTGCAGAGAAACACACACAGCTTGGAGAAGACGAAGGAAGCTCAAGGCACACAATAGAGAGTGTGTTACTTAGTGTGCAATGGAAAGATAGATAGCCCTAGAGTGATGGGCGTATATACAATGCACGGGAGAAAAAACCTCCTAAAGAGGGAAAAAATGCCCCGGCGGTCCTAGTGTGTTCACACACATCACTACCACATGTATATGGTAACAAATCCCCCCTGGAGTGATGAGGTGAACGAGAGCTGGCATATGAGTAAAGGGAAGTGCCATGCCCTGAGGACAGGATCAGTCCACAAAGGGGAGTAAGCCCAAAGCTTTGCGGAAAGCTTCAAGCTTCTCACGAGACAATGCCTTTGTGAAAAGATCTGCAAGGTTGTCCTGTGTTGGCACATAAGCCAAGCTGATCTCTCTTGCTGAGAGCCTCTCCCTGACATAGTGGTAATGCATCTCAATGTGCTTTGTGCGAGCATGAAAAACTGGGTTCCTTGCAACTGCCAATGCGCTCTGACTGTCAGTGTAGATAGTGTTGGCAGTGTCCTGTCCAACACCCAAGTCAGCCATAAGGCGTCTGAGCCATACACACTCAACCGTAGCTGTGAAGACTGCCCTGTACTCAGCCTCACAACTCGAAGTGGCCACAGTAGGTTGCTTCTTGCTCAACCATGATATACATGAACTGCCAAGCATGAAACAAAAACCACTTGTGGACACTCGCGTGTCAAAACAACCAGCCCAATCTGAGTCCGAAAAAGCATGTAAGTCTGGCGGCAATGATCCCCCCTTGGGATAAAACAAGCCAAGATGTAAAGTGCCACTAAGGTAGCGGAAAATCCTCTTGACAGCCTGCCAATGCTTAGACCCTAGGCTATGCATAAATCTGCTGACCTACGAGACTGCAAACTGAATATCTGGCCTCGTGTTGCATACATAAATGAGGCAGCCAACAGCAGTTTGGTAAAGAGTGACATCAGCAGGATCGCCAGCATCATGTAGACTCAACTTCAAACCTGTTTCCATGGGAGTGGCAATAGGTTTGCAATCCTCAAGTCCAAACTTACATAGCAATGTCTCTATGTAACTTTTCTGACACAAGGCAATACCACCATCACACTGCTTAAACTGTATACCCAAGTAATGATGCAACAGCCCCAAATCTTTCATCTTGAAAGTAGCATTCAAATCAGCCTTAAATTCAGCAATATGTCTCTCATTTGGTCCAGTGATCAGCAAATCATCAACATAAAGAACCACAATGAGAAATACATCATCCTCACGCTTTACATACAATGTGCTTTCTGTTGGACTGTTACGAAAGCCTCGTTTAACCAAATGAGTGTCAGCTTTCTCATACCAAGCACGAGGAGATTGCTTCAACCCATACAAAGCCTTCTTACATTTGCACACTTTGTCCTCTTGTCCTTTTATGACAAAACCGCGAGGCTGCGTTACATAAACTTCCTCAAATATGTCACCATTCAAGAAAGCAGTAACAATGTCTGATTGATGTACATCCCAACCAAAATGAGCTGCCAATGCACATAGAAAACGCACAGTAGTCATACGACAAGTGGGAGCAAAAGTCTCTTCATAATCTATGCCTTATTGTTGTGCATAACCCTTTGCAACAAGTCGAGCCTTATGGCGATCGATCTCACCATCCGGCTTGCGTTTCAACTTGTAAACCCACTTCGTACCAATGGCCTTTTTGCCAGGAGGCAAATCACATAAAGTCCATGTGTCATTCTCTATAAGTGCATCATATTCTGATTTCATGGCAGCAATCCAATTTTCTGAATTCTGTGCTTCATCAAAAGACAGAGGCTCCTCAACATCATGTAAACTAGACACAGCCAAAGCATAACAATCTGATGCATAAGATGCATGGCGAGAGCCTGAACGAGTACAACTAGATAAAGGTGCATCCAATTTACTATCACGCAAAGTGTGCACGAGCCATTTTGGCATACCTCTAGCCTGCTCATTTTCAGTCCTTTCCTCATCAAGTACATCATGTACATCTGCATCAGTAATAGGTTGTTCTAAAACATTTTCAGAAACCCCCATAGGCTGTACATTTGCCTCATTGGAACTTACATTCATATTTCCACCACTGAAAAGAGGCAACAAAGTGTCATAAATGTTCTGTGAGCTTACATTACTGTCTCTAGTACATGACAGCAAGGGCTGAACAGAGTCTTCCACAAACACTACATCCCGTGAAACCAGAATACGTTTTGTTTGCGGATGATACAACCTGTAACCTTTGCTTTCAGCACTATAACCAACAAAAATACATTTGACAGCCTTATCATCCAATTTTCTGCGCTGCACTTGTGGCACCAAAGCATATGCCAAACAGCCAAAAACACGCATGTGCTCAATAGAAGGTTTTCTATCATGCCATGCTTCATATGGAGTAGTAGACTGCAAAGCTTTCGTAGGACACCTGTTAAGTACATAAGTGGCACACATGATGGCCTCAAGCCAAAAAGAATGCGGCAAAGCTTGACTTTTGACCATACATCGTGCCATTTCCGTTAGTGACCTGTTTTTCCTCTCAGCAACACCATTTTGCTGAGGTGTATAAGGCATTGTACATTGGTGTTTTATCCCACGACTAGCCAGAAATGCATTAAATTCATGAGACATATACTCCCCCCCTCGATCGGAACGGAGGGTGCCCATAGTACATTTTGAGACATTTTCAGCCATAGCCAAAAATTGTTTGAAGCACATAAAAACTTCGGACTTCGCTTTAAGCGGAAATACCCATGCATGCCTGGAGTAATCATCAATGAAAGTCACGAAGTACAGGTAATTGCCCAAGGACGGAGTTTCCATGGGCCCACAAACATCACTATGCACAAGCTGCAACCTGCATGTGGCCCTAACTGAACCATCCTTTGGAAACTTAGAACGCTGCATTTTACCCAGAATACAGCCTTCACAAACATGTTTGACATGTGCTTCAAGAGGCGGCACAGAAGCAACCACATCAGATTTTTGCATACGCAGCAAACTGGCAAAATTCAGATGACCAAAACGTGCATGCCAAAGTTTTGCATCTGAAATATCCCTTGAATCTGCAACAGCATTTGCAAATTTTGTCCACACTTGTCATACAAAGTGAGCTTATACAGCCCACGACACAAAAGCCCAGATGCAACAATTTCATCACCAAAACTAAGATCATGAATTGTACATCTGTCATCCACAAATTTGACTACAAGTCCAAGTCTAGCAAGTGCGGATATAGACAAGAGATTCTTCTTGATCCCAGGTACATAAAGTGCATCAACAAGTGTGAAGGAACTGCCATTAGCAGCAGTGAGCACAATCTTTCCAACTCCCTGAACTGGATAAGAGGCGTTGTTGGCACAAGTGACTGAATTCCCATGAGGGACAGACTCGAGAGAGGTAAACAATTCACGATGTGAGGTAATGTGCTTTGTAGCACCACTGTCGAAATACCACACATGTGAATCTGCAGCAACTGACAAGCATGCATCATGGACAGTAGGATTGTAAGTGCACTCTGCGCTAAAAGCCCATTCTGCATCAACATCAGCATCACAATCTCCTTTCACAGAAGACTCAACAATGGCTGCATTTGTAGTGGAACCAGCATTTGCAGTGGAACCACCCTCTTTCTTCTTAGCCTCTTTGGCCTTCAACTTAGGACACGACTTGATCAAGTGATCATTGGCTTTACAATAATGGCAACGCATCTTCTTTTTGCCCTTATCACCAGAATTGCCAGACGAAGTGCTGCCAGCAGAAGCATTAGGAACAGAATTTTTGCCACTCGCAGCAGAACCATAAGAAGTGGCTGCATTACTGTTACCACCCTTTCTTTGAGAAGCAATAAAAGCCTATTCAACTGCACGCTGCCTAGTCCTGTTTTTTCTAGAAAGTGACTCTTGCAACAGCAATGTGCATAATGCATCAAACTTGACAACTTCAGGATTTCCTTGGGTCATCAGTCTCCAAGTACTAGCAAAAGTCTGGTAGGAATCTGGTAAGGCATCAGGAACAGTCTGCACAATGGAACTGTCCGAAATGACTTCACCTGCAGAAATGAGTTGCTCATTGATATCCTTGACACTAGCAAGGAAAGTGTCCATATCATCTTCCTCATGCATAATCTTCGACTCTAGCTCTTTACGCAGCAAAGCAATTTTAGCCTCATTGCGGCTTGCATAAAGACCTGCTAGAATATCCCAAGCCTGTTTTGCAGATTTTGCTGAACGGATGTGAGGAATAATGGTGCGCTTCACAGACAACACAATCAATGCATGAGCTTGCGCATCCTTAACATCCCAACAAGCTTGTTCTGCCGTAGGCAAAAAAACTCTAACAGCTGCAATCCTTGCAGCAAGACCTGCAACATCCTCAACATCGCCTACATCTTCAGAACCAGGACGTACATCAATGCCCTGCACAATGTTCCAGACACCTTTTGACACAAGAACATGTTGCATCATATAAGCCCACATAGGGTAGTTGTCCCCATCCAACCTGTCCTCAGCAACAAACATCTTGAACACATCTGTGTTGTTGTTGTCAGCCATGGTAAATGCTGCACCTAATGTGAAAACTGCCCGAAAACAGGAGAAATGGAGCGGGAACAACTTGTGCTATATAGCACAAACCGTAGAAGACTATAAGGCACCTGTTATGCAGAAAACGGCACTGACAGAAAATCTGCACAAAATGACGAAAGTGAGCAGGCGTGTGCTTGAGCAGCTGGCGACTAAGCCCGGGAGGACGTGACCTGCTCTGATACCAATTGTTGGAATTAGGGTTGCAGAGAAACACACACAGCTTGGAGAAGACGAAGGAAGCTCAAGGCACACAATAGAGAGTGTGTTACTTAGTGTGCAATGGAAAGATAGATAGCCCTAGAGTGATGGGCGTATATACAATGCACGGGAGGAAAAACCTCCTAAAGAGGGAAAAAATGCCCCGGCGGTCCTAGTGTGTTCACACACATCACTACCACATGTATATGGTAACACGCGTAGGATGTCTTTTTCCTCAGAATGACTTGAAATTTCCACCCCAGCTTCTCCTTGATATGCTGATCACAATGGTGTGCTCATAGGTTGGTTTGGAGTCCTAAATCAAGCTGGAGACATCCTACGCGTAGGATGTCTAACTGCTCAGATTTTGTCCAAACTTGACCTCAAGATTCTCCTAGTGCTCAGCAACCTAATGGTATACTCAAAATTGAATTTGGATTCCAATAGGTCAAGATTTAGGCTGCAAGAGCTTCTAGTGCACTCCAAGAGTAGGATGTATGACAATTCTTGTCTTTGCTTGGTAAATAAGCCAACCAGGACCAAATTCACTTTTGAAAAAAGTTCTCGAATCCTTGAGACACTTAGAACTTCCCTATATGGCCAAAGTAGAATTTTGACCACTTTATGACCCTGGGGACATCCTACGCGTAGGATGTCTTTTTGCTCTGTTTCAGCTCAAACTTGCACTGTAGCTTCCCCTTGATGTGCTAAGCTCACAGCTATTTTTACTTTTTGATTCTGACACCTATAGGTTGGTCAAATGATCAAGAATCTGTTCCAAAAGCCTGATGTCTGTTCTGATGAATTCCTAAGTCAAATCAAATCCAAATGACAGCATGGTATGGTCACAGTAGAATTTTGGTTTCAGAATTATGCAGTAGACATCCTACACGTAGGATGTCATTTTGCTCAGAATGAACCCAAACTTGGACCATAGATTCCCCTAGTCTTCCCCTAGACCCCAAAACTAGCTATCCTTGCCTTTTTCAGTAAAAAATGCTAAAGTCTGTTCAATCTTCCTTTCACTCACCCAAATGAGATGAAATTTATCACATGCACTCAATACAACATTTAGAACATGCATTTGGAGTCATCCTATGGTTTGGTATCAAAATTAGGCCTTGGACACAATTTGGGTAGGATGTCTGGCAATTCTCGTCTTTTGTCTTTGATCTGTCAAAATTTGGTCAAATTTCCACTTTCCAGGTGAAAATAGGGTAGAACCTACCTTCTAAACATAGTGGTAACCTCAGATTTTCAAAATTTTCACCAGATCACCCTGTAGACATCCTACGCGTAGGATGTCTACTGCTGATTTTTTTAGACTGAAGTGTCCCTAATGCTTCCTTATGCTCTCAACAAGTGCAAGTATGCTTCACAATTGCGAAAACATGCAAAAATCACTCAATTAAGCCTTTGCTGAAATTTTACGTTTTCTGACTCCGCCTTTTGGCTTTTAGTGAACAAAAATAGGGAAAAACACCCAAGTCAATATGTTACTATGGTAAAACCTACCCTCTGAACCCACTGGTCAACTCAAAATTTCAAAATTTGGTCTCCAAAACCCCCTTGAGACATCCTACGCGTAGGATGTCTATGTTTACAGAATTGCAGGTTTTCTTTTGCAAATGCTCTTTTATATGCACAGCATCAGTGTGTCATACAAAAATATCCACAAAAGCTTGTTTAATGCATTTTTACCCTCAAAAGCACACTTTTCCATGATTTCAAATGCAATCAAGCACTTTAGCAAATAATTCAATGCTAAATAGCTCTAGATCAGAATTGGATCACTTACCTAAAGCTACTCCTACAAATCATATGGGGTTTTGCATCTATGAGTAGAAAAACGCTTCACTGCCACACACGGACTAGACCTATCTAGTCGCAGACCCTCGGCAAGACACACGCTTCCTGGCTATCCACTTGATCGCGGAATATCCTCTTCCGGATCCACTTAAGAAAAACGCTTTCTTTAGCCCAAACTAAATCAAGCAACCATCACACGACTGTTAGTAGGAAACCTACCTAGGTCCTTGTGTCCCCAGCAGTGGCGCCAATGTTGGAAGAGCGACTCACACACCCATGAAGTGCATGCAAACACTACCTAGATCAACATAATGTCAATCGAGGACACAGATGACATGATAGGCACACAGAGGAAATCTCTTTAGCTTGTCAGGCTGAGACCATCCTACACATACAACACTCTGGAAGGCCAACTATACCACAATCAAGAACCTCACTGCCCTCAACTACACCACCTAGCCACATACACCCATACGGAAGGTAACTCACCTAATCATGCCAGATTCGTAAGAAAATTAAGGAACACCATCCCCTCACTAGGATACACCTGTCCCTAAGCTTCTACACTCAAAACCCTCACTCTAAACCCATCTGCGGAAACGCGTAGGATGACAGATCAAAATTTTGAAAGTGCCCGAAACTGAAATTCATGAGTCCCTATGCATAGCTTATATCGCCACGATTCTGTAGACTACTAGCACGCAGAAAACAGACATCGTTTGATACACTTACGGCCACAAATAGCTCGTAGATGCGTCGGCGTGTGCGCTTCGTCTCGCGTGAAATGCTTGGCGTTGTCGCGTAGCTCTCCTCGAGCCTACAACAATGGTGCAGTCGAATCTCCAATGTGTTGAGCGAGCCGGGCGTAGCGAGAGGATAAAGCTCACGCTCACTCTCTTTCTCTCTCACACACGCAGTAGACGGCAGCGCTAAGTTTTGATTATGATAAAAGTCCTTTTACAAAATGACCTAGGTACCTTATATACTAAGGCTACCTTAGGTTTAACCAAAAATGGGGTTGAAAGGGTCAAATGGCTTTGTATTTACAATTTGGAAGTGCCATTGCACCCCGGCTTCTGAAACTAGAATAACTACTCATTACAAATGACGTTTATAGCCATAATCTGCAGCATTTCATAACTCGCAAAAGATAAGACTTTGGTACGAAACTTGAGTTATGTTGTGTTGTTGACCTAGCGGTTAACATAGTACTAACATTCGTGTGATGGTTGCTTGCTTTAGTTTTGAGTAAAGAGAGCATTTTTCTTAAGTGGATTCAAAAGAAGATATTTCAAGATCAAGTGGACATCTAGGAATCCTGTGTATTGTTGAGGGTCTACGACTAGATATATTTATTTAGGATTTGTAGTATTAGTTGTAGATTAGAGTAGTGGTTGATGCTCGAGTGATTTGTGAGGTGATAAAGGCATTTGCTAGTCGGTGTGGGGTAGTGAAGTATTTTTCTATTCATAATTGCAAAACCCCATATGATGAGTAGGAGTAAATTTAGGCAAGTGACCTAATTGATCTAGAGATATTCATCAATAATTTATTTGTTGAAGTGCTTATTTGCATTAAAATCACAAAAATTGAGGGTAAAAATGCAATAAACAGGTTTTTGTTGACATTTTTTCAAGACTAATTGATGTTGTGAATATAAGAGGGAATTTGCAAGAGTGCTGTGAAGAAATGTCGAAATTTTGTAAACTTGGATATCATACACGTATAAAGTCTCAAGAGGCACCTAGAAACCAAATTTGACAGATTTGACTGCACCAAAGTGTTCAAAAGGGGGGTTCTAACCTAGGAACACCTTGAAACTAGAATTTGGATCTACATTTTGCGCCGGAACACAAAAGCTGAGAAACGAAAAATTGAAAATTGGAAAATTGCCTTGTTTGAGCTTGAAAAGATACAAAACTCTTGGAAGGGCTTAAAATCTAGTAAGGAGACCATAAAGACCAGTTTGGGCTTGGCCAAAGCTACAAATTCATTAGTAGTCTTCATACATGTATGAAGACTCCTTGGCCAATTTTTGTACAAAACTGACCATTTTTCATTACAGGGTGATCTGACACATTGTTTTGAGCATCCTCACCAAGTTTGAATAATTTTGGACATATATCTTGAGAGAAAAGTGTGATCTTGCACTTCATGAAAGATGACATGTAAAATTTTTGTTTTGAGAGCAATTTTGAGCTTTAAACTTTGCTATGATCATATATTCTTGTTGCTTATCATAAGGGGGACCTAAGATAAAGATATTTCCAAAATCTAAGCACATAGATATCATACGCGTATGATGTCTCAAGTTAAGATTTGAAAGTCCAATTGCACTTTTGACCACACAAGAGGCTTTGAAATAATGATTTAAGCTTGTTTGCAAACTTTCATCTCATTTGGACACATATTTTGAAATTAAAAAGACTTTTGGAATTCTAAGAAGGAAAAAGTGGAAAATAGTGATTTTGTGTATTTTTGACAACCAAATCTTTTTATGAGCACATATTCTTGTTGTTCATCAAGGAGCACCTTGGGTAGAAACAAAAGTTAAATTTGAGCCAAAATACATCATACACATATAAAGACTTTTAGGCCAGCGAATCAGACATTTGAGTATACCCTAGTGTCCTAAAGAACAAAAGAAGCCCCAAGCCAAACTTTCACTGCATTTGGAGCACATTTGGGCTAAAAAGTTCCAAAAGACAAACATTAGGCAAGGTTCATGCTTGTATTGACCATAACTTGCACAAAAAGTGTTGAAATTGAATTCTGAAAATTGTTGAGAGTTGCTTGAGTGATAAAGAGCCTTTAGGATCAAATTCACTTCATTTTACCACAAAAGACATAATTAGAGGCCAAAACTTATATCTGAGCTTACAAAAGTGTTTTTCATTAAAAAAAGGGCCTAGAGACCAAGTTTCATTCAATTTGGATCACTTTTGGCTTAGCTAACCTCCTAGGGAAGCTGCAAGTAACCAAACAAATAAAGGAGTGATAGGCATGACTAAAAGTGTCAAAATAAAAAACTAAGACTTCGGGTGATTAGAGTATATCAAGGAGAGTCTACAATTAAAGTTTGGAGTAATTTTGAGTCAGGAGACATCATACGTGTTGGAAGACTCCAGGCATAAGTTGAGACCAGACAAGAACATTGACTAGTCAAAGGACTTCCTTTTGACCCTAAAAGATGAAATATAGTTCCAAAACAGAATTTGGACACCCAAATCATGTATCTAGTGTTGACACTCTGAAATCACCAAAATTGACCTACAAGAAGATTGAATGCGATAGAAGACTGTTTTGGCCATAACTTGAGCTCCCACTGTCAGATTGGGAAAGTTTTTTTAAATCAAAATGAAGCTCAAGAGTATCTCTAAAACGTTGAGTATAACCCCTTGAACAACAATCAAAGACCCTTTGGGTTATTCATAGCTGGTCATATCGTTCAAAAAAACTATCGTTGAAGGCCTCAAAATGCATTTGAAAGTTAGGAGTGTCTAAAACTGACAATTTGAGAGAATTGTGAGGAAAATGTCATGGTTTTGGACATAGTCTTGATTATTCCTAACCAAAGCACTTAAACAAATTGATCAAGCTAGAACTGTTAATCCCAAAAATCATACCTACTTTAGATTTAGACTCAGCTTATACAAGCTCTAAGATCCCAGCGATAAAGGAGCATCCGCCCATAATGGATCTTCCAAACTTGCAATTGATAAAAATCAAATTTGTTGAGAGAGTTTGGATTAAAATTTATGAGAGTGAAGGATTGTATAGATACATTACAACAATGAGGTCAACCTTTATAGGTGCTCAAAGCCATACCTAGAAGAGCTGACGGATTACAATCTCTTATATGTCTATAATTGCAGAGTCGACTGTCATTGGAAATCTATAGCTGTTGACAAGTATAGATCAGAACACAGAGCTGTAGAAATCATAAATCCACAGATTGCACTAGAATTAGGTGGATACCTCCACCAAACATGAGAATTTCTACAAGAATTCCAAAAAAGGAGCCACCTGGATTCTCTCCTAGAGCGATGAAAAGAGATGAAATGATCATAGAGATGGCAGACATGCCTCCTCAAGTGAATCTCTTTAATGGAACAATCTCCAACAGAATAACCAATCCCTTTAAATAAGATCAATAGATAATTAGGTATTAACTGGACTAGACGAGGAGAGTGGAAATGTTGATCTATCCACCAATGAACAATGTGGGACCAAATACATTGCAGTCATTGTAGTATGGGCTACATCAAAATGCCATAGCAAGACCAAATACCAATAGAGAACAAAGTGCACCACCACTATTGCCATCATATCCATATTTGAGTGAAGGTCAAGGAACAACTATAAGACTGACTATATAATAGGGTTACCTTATGTAGAAAGAGTAAGAATCGAGAGAGAGTCTTGAGAAAACCCACCTGTTGTGAGACACTCATGAGGATATGAACTAGAAGATGAAACATTAGGAAGAGAATTGGGTCTATAAGGGCCTCTTTATCTGGAAAGTCAAACCGTTAGTATTAAGAAAGTAATCAAAGGATAGCTTTTGGGTTCAAACAGGCAAAACGGCTAGTTTATTTGAATTCAAATTTCCCCCCAAAATGGAATACAAAATCTAGCGGGTAACGCCATATCTTGTAGCATGCCTAAGGAAAGAGCTCAACGTGTAGAATATAGATTAATAATCTCCGCTCAAATCAAAGATTATATGTGGGATTATGGAAGGCCAAAAATCATAAAACCACCAACCTTCTTTTTTGGGGGGAAAAGTGTATTCTTTGACCACTCTTACACACCCATCATTTTTTCACACATAGCGTACACCTATTTGTAAAAATTTTAATCACTTCCATGAGCTCATGGCAAATAAAGAGGCCCTCCTAGACCCCATCCTCTTACTAATGATCAAAGGAGAATCTATGCAAAGTAGAAGGCCTGAAGAGAGAGAAGGATTGGGCGAGCCTATGGTAATATATGTAGACAATGGGTGTGTTAGACCATCCCAAGTCCAAAAATGGGTAAACAAGAAATACTTTGAAGAGAAAGACCCGAGAGATCGCGTAGCGGCAATTGGTGTGTTAGACCATCCCAAGTCCAAAAATGGGTAAACAAGAAATACTTTGAAGAGAAAGACCCGAGAGACCCGAGAGATCGCGTAGTGGATTTCAGAAGAGTAATTAGAGCAAAGGAAGTTTTGGATTTTGTGACATAGTTTGTGGGATTTGGACTAACTTGGAAAGATAATGCGGCTACATGGTTTGAATCAGTGGAAAGTGGGGATTTTGAGACTCTAGATGAGCTATTTGAGGAACTCATCAAAGAATTATTGCAGAAAGGGATAGCTCACAATATGGTCTTGCAAATTCATAGATTTAAGCAAAAAGAGGGTGAATCAGTACACAAAGCGGCATTGTGGCTCAAGAGATATGTCAAGTGTTCTGTCCAAGAGCGAAACTTCCTATGTAAATACCATTGATGATGATCTTTATCCATGGTATGAGATATGCATGTCTTCTAAGGATTCACATATAATAAGGAGCCTGAAGATAAATCAATTAATCAAAGGAGCTCTTTATCTAGTGGGGATAACTATGAGGAATATAAAGAAAAGGATTGTAAGAGTTAAGAGGACAACATATCCTATCAGGAAAATAATTCACGGATGTCTGAGTCCATTGCAAAACCCGTAGAACCTATCGATCTAAAAAAGTTAATCGACAACATAGTTAAAAGGTTAACTTCTCTTGTAGGGTTTGATTTGGGGGAGCCTAAGTGGTGTAAAATTGAGGGAAAATGGACAAACCATACGAGGGAAGATTTTCACTATAGCAAGGAATATGCTAGGGAGAGGTATATACAATTTTTTCCAGTAGCACCTACTCCACCTAGATATTCTATGGGGAATGCTCCAAGTCCAACAGGAGTTTCAAGGCCACATCCTAGATTAGGATAACAACCTCTGCTACCAAGTGCTAGAATGATCGTAGACATGAGATACACACAAATGATGGAAGCATCTAATAAACAAGAACTAGTACCAACTACAATGTATTATAGCAATCAAAGCGGGTACTGCCCTTTGAAGCGACATAAGATGAAGAAACACATGGAGTGGTGAGGCCGATACAACCTCCATCTCCTATATTTTGACCTAAAGAAAGAAGGTATAAGATGGAAAATGAACATTGCAGTACATTGTGAATAGCGGCTTAGCTAGGTTAGAGCATGTTTACAACCAAGAGAAAATGCACGAAGAAGATCCTCAACCACAGAAAGATTTTCACAAAAGCTGTGACAACCAATTGGTGAAACAATGCTCCCAGATGGAGATCACTCAACTAAATGCCTACTATCTTGACTATGGTGTCATTCACTTGATCCCTGACTATCCACAAAACCCAAACCGAGTCATAAGATCACAACAAATGTCTCAAGTATCATTCAGCTACCCAGTAGCTCAAAAAACAAAAACGTTGTCAGGAGTTTTTTGGAGCAAGGGATTGCGCATATGTACATACCCATGCATGGTGCATCGAATAAAGGATTGCCCAATTTCCATAGCCAGGTGGTTACGTGGGGCCCACATGTGTGCAGGTAGGACAGCATGTACATAGTGCATCGATTTTCACTATTACCAGTACCACTGTGTTTTTCTACAATAATGAGGAGTTTATAGCGTGTAAAACTTCTCGAGGAAGCTATCCGCGGGCCGACGACATGAGGTAAGTAGGTGCGTCAGATGGCATCTAGTGGCGTCAGGAGGGCGAACGAGGTCAATATTTGCACGCGGATGAGGACCGACACAACGTGGGTGTTTTCTGGTGAGAGTTATGCAGAAAGGTCATCATTAGGACCACTTTTTGGGACCACTTCACGTGGTGGCAAGGTGCATTATTGGAAAAAAGCTGAGTGCCAGGTGTGCGAATGATGCAAAAAGGTGACAACTATGCACTGCGAGGTCAGTTTTTGGCCTGTTCGGGGTCCGTTTGAGGTCATCTAAAAGGCCAAGGGTGCCCAACTAATAAAGCTAAGTGTGGGAACTGAAAAAACAGAGAGAAGACCAGAAAAAACGTGGAGAAGAGAGGAGGAACAGCCGCAGGTGTGTTTTTGCTCATTTTGGAGCCTGTTTTGGCCTTAAACTGCTCATCCGAGGTCGGATTTGAGCACTTTGACATTGTAGACTGGGGTTTTGGGCCGTTCCGGACGCGATGGCGCTGTCCATTTTTCCAAATTCCTCACTCTTTTTCTGCTGTTTTTCTGTGTAATCTTCTCCGATGAGTGAAGCTTCTTCTCCAATTTGTGATTGTATCTGGTATCTTTTACCCATATTGTGTGAGCTGTTTGCCCCATTGGTGTTGTCCCAAGCTCATTTGTATCTAAACATCAGAAGTTCTCCTCTTTTGAGCTGAGTTTTTGTGTGTGTGTGTGTGTGTGTGTGTGTCTCTGTGTGGAGTGGGCAAGTGGATAGTCTCTCTCCTCTCACTCCAGAGGTGTGTTCCCTGTCTCGGCCAGGTGTGTTGTGTAAGTCGAGTGGTGCCCCATAGTGTGTGTGTGTATCTTCCCAAGAGTGTGTGTCGGGTCGTTATAGAGGCGTTGTGTGTGTTTTCATCCCTCTCACAACGTCGTACTTTGGAATCCTACACAATCCTGTCATTTATGACACCGAGATCGTGGCTCAAAGCTTTTTGGTCCTACCTATTGGCATGAATAGGGAGGATCTTGGCCTACAAACTCTATTGAAGAATTCTCTCACCATGTTGAAGATGTAGGATTTTCTTTGTGAGACAACCAAGCACTTTAACATTTTGTCTCCATTGCTTTCTCTTATAGGACTTCATATGTGCGTAGAAGCTGCTTGATCTACTCAAAGTGTGGTTAGGGGCATTAATCTACTGCTAATTAACCTCCTAATTATAAAGTTTCTTAAGTGTAGGGTAAATGCAATCTATTCTACAACACAGAAGAAAAGCATGGAAAGGGAAGACTAATCTGCAGACCCAAAACCAACAATGCTTGCCATCTTCCTGCTAGTAAGGCGGTCCGGGGCGGGCAACAAGAGAGGCGAACTCTAAACACCCCTCAAGGATCCCGTGCTGCTCAATTGGGGCTGGGGCAACCACAAGCACAACACAACAACAAACCCACATCCAAATCCAAATAAGGTAGGGGCACCACCTAGTTAAGGTATGCGAACTAGGACGCAAAAGAGATTTTTTCACAACCAAGAAGATGCGCCACAAAACACACACAAGCAACCTCATAACAAGACACACACAAAATGGACCAAGAAGATCTAGAGCAAAGGGAAGAGAGAGAGGAAGGGATCTTCCGTAATACCTTATTTGTGACTTGCAAATGGAGATGGTCTGTTATGATGCTACCGTAGAGCTTGTATAAAACTAACTCAATGCTTAGTGAATACTAAACATTGCCAACACACACATACTGTCTTAGGGTGTGGGAGACCTCTTACCACAATACCCTCTTACAATGGACACAAAATTGGTAATGAAAACACACTAAAACACTTTCTAAAACAAGATCAACCGATAGAAACTCAAATACACAAGTCACCTTGAATTCATCAAAATGTATTGCACAAATGGAAGGACGAAGATTTTAACTTTAAATCACGCCTTTGATGCACTAAACCTCAATTTATTGATGATGGAGGAGCATATACAAGAGTGGTTTTGAGACTTTTTAACTCACTCTCTCTCACTTGCAATGTGTAGCTTGAAAGCTTCTCTTACACCAAAAGTGAATCTCCCAAAGTGGTTGCTACGCCTAAGTCTCTCCTCACGGATAGAGTGTTGGGGTGCTAATGTGAGATATTGGGGGTCCCTTTACAAGAAGGAGAGGATCCTATATAGGTTGGATACCCTCATTAAAATTATTTGACAATCCTAATTTACAAGCTAAGAAACCAGGATTATGATTTTTTTTTAAAATCAAAACATTGCATGCCTTCTTTGTCTGCTTGAGTCATGGATGTAGGCTCAAAAAAGAGCATTATTGATGGTAGATAAGGTGAAAATAGAGTTTTAAGGAAGGAGAGAGAGAGTTACTATGCACATGTCTTGAGGTAAGATGTCTTTTATTGCTAGGTCAATGGCTATTTTTGTGTTAGTATGTTAGTGGTTAGTGTTAGTAATCATTAGAAAGTTAATGATATATGTACAATGAGTAGAATGAGGTGGATGATTGAAGTAAGATGGTTGAATGAAGTGATTAAATCCTTGTGATGGTGAAGCTTTAAGAAGTTTTGGACTTACTTGTCTAGGTTCTCAAAATGATTACCGATCCTCTTCTTCTTCTTCTTCTCTTTATGCCACCGCCACCAAGGTTCATTATCGCAATGAAAATGGAAATTCGGTTGATGACATCTCTCAATTTGCAGAGGTTAAGCATGGTTTACATGCTGAACTTATGTATGTATAGAACGGGTAAGATGGAATTGTACTTTGGAGATAATAGAGAGAGGCATAGAGATGGTGTATGTACATATAGAGCTCATATGAGAGCTATGGAAGTAAGAGGGGAGGTTAATGGTGAAGAAAGTGAGCGAAACCATGGAAGGTGAGTTTGAGTGATGGATTGAGAGGAATGATTGTGTGTGTGTGTGTGTGTGTGTGTGTGTAGAAGTGTGGAAAGAGGTGAGATAAGACTATGGACTACTTGTGAGAAAAGTGGGCAGACTGGGGTCCACTCAAAAACTCCTAGCTCATCGGTGGCTGCTCCAAAAATTACCAAAACTTTTGAGATGATTATTCAGCTCTTGGTCCATATTTTCTCTTTTGAACACGGCTTCAAATTTGGAGTCGAGATGGATATAAAAAATCCCACCAAAATACATGTTTTTCTTCATAAAAAAAGTCTTCAGTGGCCCCCCTTTTGTTGAATTTGCATATGGTAAGAAAACTTGTGGTAATGGTGAGTCAATGTACATAGCATACATAATAAAATAACACACACCTAGGTAGAAATATCTAAATAAATACCAAAATAATTATGAGAATTTCCTACTTTTAGGACCTATAACAATGAAATATTTACACACCAATGGGCCATGATATACTTTGGATTTTATTTTTTTGCTCCACTAGCCTAGTGACTAGTTAGCCGAGGGTTTTAAGAAGATATGGGAAAAGTATCCTAACTCACACACACTTATGTACAATGAAAAGGTAAGAGTAGCCACAGTGTTTAGGTGATCTTGGTAGGGTGAGGTATCTCACACAATTTTGGATAGCCAAAAAATGGCTATCATTAGCCCTCCCCCAGGATGATGGTACATTCATTTACCATCATAAAGCATCTTGTCCAAAGAGAGTGCTCCTGAGTCCTTGACAAGATTTTCATTGTTTGGCCCTTTGGCATTTTCGCTTGAATTACAATCATGCTTTATGCAACAAAAATTACATGAGATATTCGCTCTTTGATAGTCCTTCGGTAGATCCTTTGGTAGAAGGCGACTCAAATAGGGCTTCAGTTGATACTCGTTTACATTCATGGAGTGCTCTTTACCATTCAAGTCCATAAGCTGATAGTAACTTGAATTGAAAGCCTTCTTGACTGTGCATGGCCCCTGCCATCTAGTTTCAAACTTGGCATCAAAACAATTATCAAGTTGATTGTCATACCTTAACACAAGATCTCCTTCCTTGATGCCTTTGTCCTTCAGTTTCTTGCCGATCTTTTCTTTTGCTTGTGTGGCTTTCCTCTTGTAGCACTCGTAAGCTGCTTCTCTTTCCCACTCAAGCTCCATTAATGTAAGAAGTCGATCTATACATACCTCTTGATCCTCTTGTGCACCTCTACCATGAAGCCATATTGTTGGGATGTTGAGCTCGATAGGTTGCAAATCCTCTTGACCATACACCAAGTGAAATGGCGTGAACTCTGTTGCCTCCCTATATGTGGTTTGATATGCCCACAAGGCACCATCCAAGAAGTCATCTCATAACTTTGTTTTGTTTTGCACCATCTTTCTAATGATGCCTGCAATGACACCATTAGCCTTCTCCACCAAACCATTTGACTGTGGGTAGTAGGGTGTGCTCTATGATGAGGTAGAATGTAAATCTCTTCACAAAATTCTGTGAGTAAAACCTTCTTGAACCCTGGACCATTATCCGAAACAATCTCTATAGGTGTGCCAAATTTACAACAAATATTAGTGTAGACAAACCTGCTCACTGTTTTCCCATTTACCCTTGCCACACTTTGTTCTAGGAAGAGGACCCAATGCATCAATGCCCCAATTTTCAAAGGGTCAATTTGAAAGAACTATTTACCTCGGACCATGCACCAACCTTCTATTCCATTTACCTGACAATTATGATAACTTTTACACCAATGTTGGACATCTACATGCAGGCTTGGCCAAACATACCCTGCAAGCAAAATCTTCTTCACGGTTAACTCTTGGGAAAAATGACCACCATATGCCTTCCCATGAAAACCTTTTAGAATGGCTGGAATTTCCTCGATAGTTGGTACTTTTCGGTGCACTTGATCCTTCCCTCTTTGGTAGAGTGATCCTTCTAGGAAGAGATAAAAACTTGCCTTCTTCATGAGTCTCCTCTTTTAAGCTTTTGTGAAGTCTTGTGGAAACTCGCCCTCCAAAATGTAGCCAATAATGGGAGCCAATGACTCTAATCCTTGATATATTGGTTGCTAGACAGTTGCTACCACCGTGACCACCTGCACTTCTTTCTCAACACATGTAACTGCTTGTTGTGAAAGTAAATCGCCATCTTACTTTTGTTTCCTAGGAATATGATATAGTTGCACTTCTTCAAAAACTGATTAAACAACCTACGAATGGCATGAACTTTTGTCCCTAGGCTTTCATTCTTGCATGCCCAAATGCCTAAAATCTGCTTCACAATGAGAAGTGCTTCCCCCTTTACCTTGGTCAATGCACATCTTTAAACCATGAAGTAGTGTGTCATATTTTGCTTCATTGTTGCTAGTTGAACCTGGTAGATTGCCCCTCTCTTTCATGACCACCTCTCCCCTTGGGTTGAGTAATACTAGCCCTCCCTCTACTTTTCTTGTGACTCGTCGAAAAGCTCCATCAAAGAACAAGGAAAAAGTATTAGGAATACTTTTTGGTGGTGGCAATGGTAGGGTCTTTACTTCAGGAACCTTAATCTCCTTTTCATGCACCCTATAAGTAAGAATCCCTGCCAATTGTGCACGCACACTATCTTCTACCTTGAAAGAGTATTGAAACTCTTGCAACTCCATAATCCACATTGAGATTCTAGTACTAAGATTCATTTGAAATGACACCCAAGGGAACAAACTTTTTGCAGTGAGAATTACAAAAGGTTTGCTAGCAAGTAGGATCTAAAATTTCTCAGCACAAACATGAGATAAAGCATCATGAGTTCTGTCTCCATGTAGCCTCTCTCCAAGGCATTCGTAACCCTACTAGCAAAATAGATGGGTTGCATCCTAGTACTAATTGTTGTAGCAAAACATCGCCAATTGTTTCTTTCCCAACACTAGAGCTAACAAAGAATGTGTACTCCCAACAAGGAGGCATGAGTGTTGGTAGCTTTGACAGAATGACCTTGATGTTACAAAAATATTCTTCAAGCTCATTAGACAAAACAAACTCGACTTGTTGTGTCAACTTTTGTAAAGGGTGAAGTAACTCTAAGGCTAAATGAATGAAGCGTGACATATACTTCACCTTTTGAATGAATGACATGACCTCCTTAAGACTCTTCGGTGACAGTAACTCAAAATGATAGCCTTTGACTTTGAAGGATCCACCTCGATGTCTTTGTAAGAAACTTTGTGACCAAGCAAGATCACTTCATCTTCATCTATGTGGCACTTGTCAGGGTTGAGTTGACCTCCCATGTCATACAGCTTCTTCAAACCTTCTTCTACCCTTTGTAGATGTAATGATTTTGAACTATAAATGCAGAAATCATCAATGTACACCCTAATTGACTTTCCAAAGAATGCTTGAAACACCATGGTCATAAAACGTTGGAAAGTTACAGAAGCATTTGTCAGGCCAAATGGCATGACTCTAAAAGCATAGCAACCCCAAGGAGTGATGAAGGTTGTTTTCAATTTATCCTCCAATGTGATACCTATTTGAAAGTAACCTGAGTAGCCATCACACGCAGTGTACTTCTCATGCAGTTACCTCATTTAGTATCTCATCCTGAAATGGGAGGGAAAAGTGATCCCTTTTTGTTGCCTCATTGAGTGGACGGTCATCCACACACACCCTCCACTTGCCATTTATCTTGGGAGTGACAACAACGGGAGAGACCCACTCCGAATTCTCCACTAGATAGATAAAACCTGCTGCTAGAAGCTTTCTTACCTCCTTAAGTAAAGCCCGTTCCTTGATGATTCCTACCCTTCGTAGATTTCAATCTTTAGATTTGGCCTCTGGCTTTAGCTCGATCTTGTGTTGAACATCATCTACTCCACACGCGTTGGTGTAGTATTTAGAAAAAAACATAGGAAATTTCATTAACACACCTTTGAACTCCTCTCTTTTGTCCTTTGTAAGTGTTATAGACAACATACCATCTAGCATTCCTTCATCTTCCACATTTTGGTTCTCTTGGGAACCTACCTCCTCCAAACCTTGACAAGAGGTCTCTTGATTGGTTGGCTTAAACCTTATCCCCATGACTTTGATAGAAGACTCCCCTTCAGTAATGCTACCGCTACTTTCTTCTTCTGAAGTGTTATCGGTCCAATCTTCTTCTATCTCACTTTGAGATGATTCTTCATGGAGCTCCTCTTCGCGTTGCTCCTTCATGTCAAAAACAACCTTCTTATGATTGTCATTCCTGAAAATTAGTTTTCCACTCTCCCAATCCTGCAAAGCTCGCATTTTTATTAGCCATGGTATTCCTAGGATAAATGGATAACAACTTCTCTTGGTCAAAATAACATAAAAATCCACCGCCTTCTTAATGCCAAAAGCCTCCACAAAAACATTTTTACAAATGCCTACACACCTAGCCTTGCTATTGTTTGCCATCTTGACTTTGATTTCAGGTGTCTCATGGATGTGCATGCCTAGTCTTTGCATGAGTCCCTCTGTCATGATCCAAATTTTTGCACCCCCATCCACTAGACCTTTCCTAACCAATCTTCCTTTGATGTAACAGTCTAGCACTAGTGTAATGTCCTCATTCATTTTAGCTTGTGCAATTTTTACAATAGGCACACTCTCTTTTACCTTTCTCCTAGTGCTAGCTGCCCTTGTTAAATCCCTCCTAACTTGTGGACATAATGCAATAAATCGAGGCCATGAGATATCCGGACCCTTACCTCTCATGTCTTCCGACAAGTTGTATGGAGCCATACCATGTCCGAGAGGGAAGTCTTGGAGGTTGATACGACGTCGAGTCCTCTTGGTTTCCTTGGTCTCCTTTGCCTTCTTTTCTCATCCATGGTCACTTTGTGACATGACTCCTTCTTTCTCCTTGCCTTTTCCACGGCCACGCTTAATGCCATTTGCTTCCATGTCCACCTCATTGGAATTTGTCACCTCTACCACATGCACATTTGGGTCTGGCAAAGGTGGAACTCCTTCCACTCCTCATGGAGGTGGTCTTGCTCCATTTGGCCTTTGTAGAAGCCATGGTTGTTGACTAGTTCCTTCACCTGCATTCATCACTGGGTAATTCAAGCTAGGTCTCCCTGGTTCCCCATGGGGCCAAGGACAATTATACATCCCATGTCTAGACTCTCCGCAATTCCAACATTACAATACTCTCCTAGGTCGTGGTGGATCTCGCTCTTCTGACTTCTTTGCTTGTCCTTTTGGACCTATAGCTTGTGCAAGGTGAATTGACAGGTTGCTTAAAGACTCATTGAACTTCTCAATCAATTCAGTTGTTACCTCAGGAATCTCTCTGGATGTTGATTCTTGCAATTTTCCCTTAGGTCTAGGACCCTCTATTGGAACCTCTTCTCTTAGCCACTTGAGTCTCCTATACTTCTCAATAGCCCTAGTTACAGCTGCATCAAATGTAGCAGGTGCACCCGCCTCAACTTTTATCTTGAGTGTAAGAAAAAGACCGGCTATGAACCTCTCCTTGTTTGGGAACTATGCACCATCACCAGGGTTAGCAACATCTCTCACCCATACAGCCCAAAGAGGTAGAAACTCTTGTTTATACATGTAGTAGTCATCTAAGTCTTTTTGTTTGTGAGAAACAATGTCTTGACATAGCTTTTGAGTGTTTTGGGGATCAAAGAAGTATCTTTTGAAATGATTCACAACTTTCGTGTAATTCCCTTTAACTTCCTCAAGCAAAGAGTCAAACCAAGTGCTAGCATCTTTCCTAAGGACCATCTCAAACATTTCTACATGTTCTTGATCAGTTACTATCCTCTTGATACGGTAAGACATCTTGAAATTCGCTAAACATAATTCTACATCCTCTCCACGCTCTCCACAGAAAAGAGGATATCCGGACATTTGGCATTGGGTCTCCATTGAATCAATTTCAAAGTGACAACACGTTTTTGTTTTTCTTTCTTAAAAAGATCTACACAATTAAAAAAATTCTAAATTGAAATCTATTCTACAACAAAATAAAAATATGCACATCAAATGACCTATGATAGTCAACAAGAGGCAGGATAACAAGGTTTGGTGATGCAAGAATTTCTCCTACTCTTTGGGCACCAAACATGAACACAATACGTTGTTGAAAATGGATCTTTCTATTAATTGTAACGTTTATTCTAATGTGTGGAGTGAAATGGAAGAAAAAACCTTTATTCTTGGCCATTATCCATGGTCTATGCATGACCTAATTCTTAAAACAAAACAAAAATATAGACGTCCAAACTAAGGTCGTACCTAATGAGAGGGAAAATAAAAGGATTTACTGAAGCGTTTATCTCGGCGAACCTAAGAGGGCCTAAAATTCTACAGATTACTTGTTGAAATTGCAACTTAGTACTAACAATCATGTGTAATGTTTTCCTTGCAATGGGAATAAAAGGATCATACAAATTCTTGTGATTCATGCATGCTACTTGATTACTCTAAAGGATGAGTATTCACAACACATACACAAGCCTTCCTCAATGGGGTCACCAAAATTGAGGCGGTCTGGGGCGGGCAACAAAATATGCGACCTCTAAACACCCCTCAAAGCTCCCGTGCTGCTCAATTGGGGTTGGGGCAACCACAAGCACAACACAACAACAAACCCACAGCCAAACCCAAACAAGATAGCGGCACCACCTAGTGATGGTATGCGAACTAGGACGCAAAAGAGATTTTGTCAAAACCAAGAAGACGCGCCACAAAACACACTCAAGCAGCCTCACAACAAGACACACACAAAATGGACCAAGGAGAGCTAGAGCAAAGGGAAGAGAGAGAGGAAGGGATCTTGTGTAATACCTTATTTGTGACTTGCAAATGGAGATGGTCTATTATGATGCTATCGTAAATCTTGTATAAAACTAACTCAATGCTTAGTGAATGCTAAACATCGTCAACACAAACACACACACACTGTCTTAGGGTGTGGGAGACCTCTCACCACAATACCCTCTTACAATGGACACAAAATTGACAATGAAAACACACTAAAACACTTCCTAAAACAAGATCAACCGATAGAAACTCAAATACACAAGTCACCTTGAATTCATCAAACCGCATTGCACAAATGGAAGGACGAAGATTTGAACGTCGAATCACGCCTTTGATGCACCAAATCTCAATTTATTGATGATGGAGGAGAATATACAATAGTGGTTTTGAGATTTTTGAACTCATGCTCTCTCACTTGCAATGTTTAGCTTGAAAGCTTCTCTTACACCAAAACTCAAGCTCCCAAAGTGGTTGCTACACCTAAGTCTCTCCTCACGCATAGAGTGTTGGGGTGCTAATGTGAGATACTGGGGGTACCTTTACAAGAAGGACAGGAGCCTATATATAGGTTGGAGACCCTCATTAAGATTATTTGAAAATCCTAATTTACAAGTTAACAAATCAGGATTACGAATTTTTTTGAATATCAAAACATTGAAGGTTTCTTTGTCTGCTTGAGTCATGGATGTGGGCTCAAAAGAGAGTATTATTGATTGTAGATAAGGTGAAAGGATAGTTTTAAGGAAGGAGAGAGAGAGTTACTATAACATATCTTGAGGTGAGATGTCTTTTATGGTTAGGTCAATGGCTATTTTTGTGTTAGTATGTTAGTGGTTAGTATTAGTAATCACTAGAAAGTTAATGATATATGTAGTGGTTAGTATTAGTAATCACTAGAAAGTTAATGATATATGTACAATGGGTAGAATGAGGTGGATGGTTGAAGTAAGATGGTTGAATGAAGTGGGAAAATCCTTGTGATGGTGAATCTTGAAGAAGTTTTGGACTTACTTGTGTAGGTTCTCAAAATGACTATGGATCCTCTTCTTTTCTTCTTTATGCCACGGCCGCCAAGGTTCATTATCGCGATGAAAATGGAAATTTGGTTGATGAGATCTCTCAATTTCTAGAGGTTAGGCATGGTTTACATGCTGAAGCTATGTATATATAGAAGGGGTAAGATGGAGCTGTACTTTGGAGATAATAGAGAGAGGCATAGAGATGGTGTATGTACATGTAGAGCTCATATGAGAGCTATGGAAGTAAGAGGGGAGGCTAATGGTGAAGAAGGTGAAAGAAAACATGGAAGGTGCAGGTTTGAGTGAATGATTGAGAGGAATGAGTGTGTGTGTAGAAGTGTGGAAAGAGGTGAGAGAAGACTATGGACGACTTGTGAGAAACGTGGGCAGACTGGGGTCCACTCAAAAACTCCTAGCTCACCAGTGGTTGCTCAAAAAATTACCAAAATATTTGAGGTCATTATTCAGCTCTAGGTCCACATTATCTCTTTTGACCACCGTTTCAAATTTGGAGTGGAAATGGACATAAAAATTCCCACCAAATTACCTGTTTTTCTTCACAAAAAATTCTTCAGTGGCCCCCCTTTTGTTGGATTTGCATATGGCTCCAAAGGTGAGCCCCTCCTTGCATGAGAGCATGACCTAATTGATTCTTAGGGGTTTTAATTTATGCATGGTTGTGGATTATGCATAAATATAATATATGGATATGATTAAAAAAACCGATTAGTATATATAAACAATTCATGGAATCTAGAATAGCGTCAGCTATATATAAATATAAGATGGAAAAAAGATATATATGAAAATTAAAGGATCAAATGAGGGGACTCTCATTTGTTTTTATTGAAGTATATTTATTTACAAGAGATAAGAAAAAATACCTCTAGGAAATAGGAATTTAGTGAAAGGCAATGACTGATGGTGGGTGAAAGGTATTTTTGGGGTTTTTCCTTGGAATGGATTCTCACCCAAAAATAAGAGAAGCTTGCATGAAAATATTTCTATATGAAATAAAGAGTATGCAAAATGTAAGAAAAATTGTGGTAATGGTAAGTCAATGTACATAGCATACATAGGAAAATAACGCACACGTAGGTAGAAATATTTAAATAAATACCAAAATAATGATGAGAATTTCCTATTTTTAGGCCCTATATACCCAATCGTCCATAATATACTTTGGCTTTTGTTTTTATTTATTTATTTGGCTCAACTAGCTTAGTGACTAGTTAGCTGAGGGTTTTAAGAAGATATGGGAAAAGTCTCCTAACTCACACACACCTATGTACAATGAAAAGGTAAGAATGCCCACAATGTTTAGGTAATCTTGGTAGGGTGAGCTAGCTCACTATGGAAATTTCGGATAGCCAAAAAATGGCTATCGCTAGAAAGAAGTCGCAGTCTCCTTAAGCAATTATTCCTGTGAGTATGTGTGTGGGGAAATTGTAGCTTGCTGCGATGATGGCTTTGTTTGAAAGGAGGAGTGGAAAAGATGCTACTAGATTCATAGCCTCTCTCTCTCTCTCTCTCTCTCTCTCTCTCTCTCTCTCTCTCTCTAAGAGTGACCTGCCAGAGACAAACCTGCAAACAAAGCTCCGAGCTGCTTCTAGGAACCTGCGCGCTGCTTGTGGAGAAGATCAAATTGCTGTTGAGAGCAACAGAGAATGCCTTTTTTTATTTTATTCACTTGGTAGTTGGTAGCTTTCAATGGTGTAGTTTTTTTTAGAGCTTTTCATCATAGCGATGATTTTCACTTATGATTTAAATCTAAAGCCACGTGGTGGCTTCTATGTTTAAATACCGCAAAAAGAGCCTTTCGCTCACCAAGTAAATAGTTGGTGCAGATTGACAAATCAAGCATCTAACACCAAAGTAAACAAGTACAAACTGCATTGGAAATTTTATAAAAATGAATTGCGTGCGTATTTATTAAACATATATGATGATTGATTACCTCTATAGTTGTCTCTAACATGGTCTAGTTTCATGGCTTTCTCTACACTGTTTGAGTAGTGAGACCAAGGCCTCTTTGTCGTACATTTTATTATAGATTATGGAGCGTAGTTGGTTGCTTGCTTGGTTGTGATTGTTTTTGCCTTGTATTTTGTTGTGTAACATGAGCAGATGAGTAGAACAAATTGATAGGAAACAACAATGTCTTAGATTGGAACTTGATGACCATTGTAAAAAGCTCGTTGTGTCACATAGAGCTACTATACACTAGAGGGCTCATAACGAAGATAATTAAATTGAGAAAAAGGTTGCAACTTAATCAATATTATGCTTAAACCCTACTCCTTAACCTACTTTGGTAGGTTATTTGTAGGTTGCCATTCAGCTTGGTAATATCCAATCGGCCATTGAGTCTTTAGACTAGAGACCCATCTTTGAGGCCACCATCTTCCTCTGAATAAAGCGTAGGGAATTTTCTCTTATTTATCGTAGAATGTGTGTATGTGTGTGTGTGTGTGTGTGTTTGTGTGTGTGTGTGTGTGTGTTTGTTTGTGTGTGTGTGTGTGTGTGTGTGTGTGAGTGTGTGTGTGTGTGTGTGTGTGTGTTTGTGTGTGTGTGTGTGTGTGTGTGTGTGAGAGAGAGAGAGAGAGAGTTACATGATGTCATGTTTGGAGGGTCTTGGCCGTCAATCACAGAACCTGGTGCAAAACATATATGAGGAGAAAAACATTGGGATAAAGAATTATCTTCATGCTATAGAATGATTATATATGCAGAGGAAAACTTTGGCATATAATATATAAAATGCATTTCCAATACGTAGATTGACATCAACCACCTATGGTGGCCTATACCTATGTCCAAATATGAGAAAAGTCGTGCATGTGGTGTATTTGATATATAGATATGATTATTGAGATTTAGCATGTACTATTAAGGAAAACATGTACGTAAACTAAACTTAAGGAAGCATTGACAAAATCCAAAATGTTGATGGTGCAAATAGTGAAATTGTCGACTCCTATGGATGAAATGAATAGGGAGGAGCTTGGCCTACAGACTTTACTGAAGAATGCTCTCACCATGTTGATGAGGTAGGATTTTCTTCATGGTGAGCAAGAACTTTAAAATTTTGTCTCCATTGCTTTATATGACTTCATATGTGAGTAGAAGTTGCTCGATCTACTCAAAGTGTGGTTAGGGGTATTAGTTTGCTGCTAATTAACCTCCTAATTATGAGTTGCTTAAGCGCAGTGTAAATGGAAGCTATTATGCAATAGAGAAGAAAAGCATGGAAAGAGAAGAGTAATCTGCAGACCCACAACCAACAATGCTTGTCATCTTCTTTCTAGAAAGAAGTCATAGTCTCCTTTAGCAATTATTCCTGTGAGTATGTGTGTGGGGAAATTGTAACGTGCTGCAATGATGGCTTTGGTTGAAAGCAATAGTAGAAAAATATGCAACTAGATTCAAAACCTCTCTCTCTTTCTCTCTCTCTCTCTCTCTCTCTCTCTCTCTCTCTCTCTCTCTCTCTCTCTCTCTCTCTCTCTCTCAAAGAGTGGCCTACCAGAGAAAACCAGCAAACAAAGCTTCAAGCTACTTCTAGGAACCTGTGAACTACTTGTGGAGAAGATTAAATTACTCCTGCGAGCAACAGAGAATGCTATTTTTTATTTTATTCACTTGGTAGTTGGTAGCTGTTAACGACGTAGTTTTTTTAAGAGATTTTCATCACAACGATGTTTTTCTTTTATAATTTAAATCTAAAGCCACGTGTTGGCTTCTACGTTCAGATACCGCAAAAAGAGCCTTTGGCTCACCAAGTAAATAGTGTGTGCAGATTGACAAATCAAGCATCTAACAGCGAAGTAAACAAGTACAAATTGCATTGGAAATTATATAAAAAGGAATTGCATGCATATTTATTAAACATATATGATGATTGATTACCTCTATAGGTGTCTCTAACATGGTCTAGTTTCATGGCTTTCTCTACAACTTTTTGAGTGGTGAGACCAAGCCTCTTTGTCGTACATTTTATGATAGATTTTGGAGCGTAGTTGGTTGCTTGCTTGGTTATGATTGTTGTTGTCTTAGATTTTTTTGTGGAACATGAGCGGATGAGTAACACAAATTGATACTAAACAACAATGTCTTAGATTGGAACTTGATGACCATTGGGAAAAAGCACGTTGTGTCCCATAGAGCTACTATACGATAGAGGGCTCATAAAGGAGATAATTAAATGAAAAAAGGGTTGCAACTTAATTAATATTATTCTGAAACCCTACTCCTTAACCTACTTTGGTAGGTTATTTGTAGATTTCCATTCAGCTTGGTAACATCGTCAGCCATTGAGTCTCTAGACTGGAGACTGGAGACCCATCTCTAGACTCTAGACTGGAGACCCATCTTTGATGCCACCATCTAACTCTCAATAAAGTGTAGTCAATTTTTTCTTATTTCTTGAAGAATGTGTGTGTGTGTGTGTGTGTGTGTGTGTGTGTGTGTGTGTGTATGAGAGAGAGAGAGAGAGAGAGAGAGAGAGAGAGAGAGAGACCTACATGCTGTCAAATTTGGAGGGTCTTAGCCGTCAATCACAAAATTTGATGCAAAACATATATGAGGAGGAAAACATTGGGATAAAGAATTATCGTCATGCTATAGAATGATTATGTAGAGGAGAACTTTGGCATATAATATATAAAATGCATTTCCAATACGTAGATTGACATCAACCACCTATGATGGCCTATACCTATGTCCAAATATGAGAAAAAATGTGCATGTTGTGTATTTGGTATATAGATATGATCATCAAGATTGAGGTAGCTGAACTTCACTTAAGCAAGCATTGACAAACTCCAATATGTTGATGGGGCAAACAATGAAATTGTCGATTCCTATTGGTAGAATGAGTAGGGAGGAGCTTCGCCTACAGACTCTATTGAAGAATTCTCTCGCCATGTGGACGAGGTACTATTTTCTTCGTGACGAGCAAGTACTTAGAAATTTTGTCTCCATTGCTTTCTCTTATATGACTTCGTATGTGAGTAGAAGCTGTGATCTACTCAAAGTGTGGTTAGGGGCATTAGTATGCTGTTAATTAACCTCCTAAGTTTAAGTTGCTTAAGCGTAGGGTAAATGCAAGTTGTTCTACAACATAGAAGAAAAGCATGGAAAGAGAAGAGTAATATGCAGACCCACAACTAGCAATGCTTGCCATCTTCCTGCTAGAAAGAAGTCGCACTCTTCTTTAGCAATTATTCCTGTGAGTATGTGTGTGGGGAAATTGTAATGTACTGCGATGATGGATTTGGTTGAAAGCAATAGTGGAAAAATATGCTACTAGATTCAAAGCCTCTCCCTCTCTCTCTCTCTCTCTCTCTCTCTCTCTCTCTCTCAAAGAGTTTCCCGCCAAAGACAAACCTACAAACAAAGCTCCGAGTTGCTTCCGGGAACCTACGAATTGCTTATGGAGAAGATTGAATTGCTGGTGAGAGCAACGGAGAATGCTTTTTTTTAGTTTATTCACTTGGTAGTTGGTAGCTTTTAATGGTGTAGTTTTTTCTAGAGCTTTTCATCACAACGATGTTTTTTTTTATGATCTCAATCTAAAGCCATGTGGTGGCTTCTACGTTCAGATACTGCAAAAAGAGCCTTTGGCTCACCAAGTAAATAGTTGGTGCCAATTGACAAATCAAGCATCACCGAAGTAAACAAGTAGAAATTTCATTGGAAATTTTATAAAAAGGAATTGCATGCGTATTTATTAAACACATATGATGATTGATTACCTCTATACTTGTCTCTAATTTATGTACAACTGTTTGAGTAGTGAGACCAAGGCCTCTTTGTCGTACATTTTCTGATAGTGTAGCTGGTTGATTGCTTGGTTGTGATTGTTGTTGCCTCATATTTTTTTGTGGAACACGAGCGGATGAGTAGAACAAATTGGATAGGAAACAACAATGTCTTAGATTGGAACTTGATGACCATTGGAAAAACCACGTTGTGTCCCATAGAGCTACTATACGATAGAGAGCTCGTAAAGGAGATAATTAAATTAAGCAAAGGGTTGCAACTTAATCAATATTAGGCTTAAACCCTTCTCCTTAACCTAATTTGGTAGGTTATTCATAGATTGCCATTCACCTTGGTAATATCGTCGGCCCTAGAGACCCGTCTTTGAGGCCACCATCTTACTCTGAATAAATCGTAGTCAATTTTCTCTTATTTCTCATAGAATGTGTGTGTGTGTGTGTATGAGAGAGAGAGAGAGAGAGAGAGAGAGAGAGAGAGAGAGAAAGAGAGAGAGAGAGAGAGAGAGAGAGAAAGAGAGTTACATGCTGACATATTTGGAGGGTCTTGGCCGTGAATCACAGAACCTAGTGCAAAACATATATGAGGAGGAAACCATTGAGATAAAGAATTATCTTCATGCTATAGAATGATAATGCAGAGGATTACTTTGGCATATAATATATAAAATGCATTGCCAATACGTAGATTGGCATCAACCACCTATGGTGTCCTATACCTATGTCCAAATACGAGAAAAGACAAGCATGCGGTGGATTTGGTATATAGATATGATGATCGAGATTGAGGTAGCTAAACTAAACTTAAGGAAGAATTGACAAACTCCAATATGTTGATGGGGCAAACATTGAAATTGTCGACTCCTATTGTTGGAATGAATAGGGATGAGGTTGGCCTACAGACTCTATTGGAGAATGCTCTCACCATGTTGACTAGGTAGGATTTTCTTCGTGATGAGCAAGATTCAAAGCCTCTCTCTCTCTCTCTCTCTCTCTCTCTCTCTCTCTCTCTCTCTCTCTCTCTCTCTCTCTCTCTCTCTCTCTCTCTCTCTCTCTCTCTCTCTCTCTCTCTCTCTCTCTCTCTCTCTCTCTCTCTCTCTCTCTCTCTGTATCTATCTATCTTAAAGAGAGGCCCGCCACAGAAAAACCTCCAAACAAAGCTCCGAGCTGCTTCTAGGAACCTACAAACTGCTTTTGGAGAAGATCGAATTGCTACTGAGAGCAACAAAGAATGCTTTTTTTTTAATTCACTTGGTAGTTGGTAGCTTTTAATCATGTAGTTTTTCTAAGAGCTTTTCATCACAATGATTTTTTTATTTTATAATTTAAATCTAAAGCCACGTGGTGGCTTCTACGTTCAGATATCACAAAAAGAGCCTTTGACTCACCAAGTAATTAGTTGGTGCAGATTGGCAAATCAAGCATCTAACACCGAAGTAGAAAAGTACAAATTGCATTGGAAAATTTATAAAAAGGAATTTCATGCGTATTTATTAAACATACATGATAATTAATTACCTCTACAGTTGTCTCTAACATGGTCTAGTTTTATGGCTTTCTCTACAACTGTTTGAGTAGCGAGACCAAGGCCTCTTTGTCGTACATTTTATGATAGCTTTTGGAGCGTAGTTGGTTGCTTGCTTGGTTGTGATTGTTGTTGCCTTGGATTTTTTGGTGGAACATGAGCGGATGAGTAGAACAAATTGATAGGAAACAACAATGTCTTAGATTAGAACTTGATGACCACCTGTTGTGTCCCATAGAACTACTATACAATAGAGGGCTCATAAAGGAGATAATTAAATTGAGCAAAGGGTAGAAACTTAATCAATATTATGCTTAAATCCTACTGCTTAACCTACCAAAGTAGGTTAAGGAGTAGATTGAGCAAAGGGTAGAAAATTAATCAATATTATGCTTAAATCCTACTCCTTAACCTCCTTAACCTCCTTAACCTACTTTGGTAGGTTATTTGTAGATTGCCATTTAGCTTGGTAATATCGTCGGCCATTTAGTCTCTAGACTGAAGACCCATCTTTGAGGCCACCATCTTACTCTGAATAAAGCGTAGTCAATTTTCTCTTATTTCTCGTAGAATGTGTGTGTGTGTGTGTGTGTGTGTGTGTGTGTGTGTGTGTGTGTGTGTGTGTGTGTGTGTGTGTGTGTGTGTGAGAGAGAGAGAGAGAGAGAGAGAGAGAGAGAGAGAGAGAGAGTTACATGCTGTCATATTTCGAGGGTCTTGGCCATCAATCAGAGAACTTGGTGCAAAACATATATGAGGAGGAAAACATTGGGATAAAGAATTATCTTCATGCTATAGAATGATTATGCAGAGGAAAACTTTGGCATATAATATATAAAATGCATTGCCAATACGTAGATTGACATCAACCACCTACGGCGGCCTATACCTATGTCCAAATATGAGAAAAGACGTGCATGCGGTGTATTTGATATATAGATATGATAATCGAGATTGAGCATGTACTATTGAGGAGAAAATGTAGCTAAACTAAACTTAAGTAAGCATTGACAAACTCAAAAAATACAAAAAGCATCAACATACTATAAATTAAAGTACACCTTTTGACTTGATAATCGTGTATGGGTGTTGTCCAATCGTGCAAGCCGGATAAAATCAATGTGAATAGTTAAACATTTTTTGTTACAATGAAGCTCATAGAGTGAAAATGTCAAATATACAGTACTCCAGAAGTGCCATACAAAAGTGGTGGAGAGTTGGCGCTATTGTCTCTCCAAAAATTATAAGAATCAAAAGTCATGCCCTGCCCCGTAGCATTTATGTGTTGCACCAAGCAAAGACATGGGCGTAGGGAATTGGATTCATATAATGGACTTTGCAGTGTGGTCAAGCTAGATTCGTGCTTGTGCAATTGAAACATCCACTGTTGTTGTGAATATGTGTCTTCTCTTTCAGACACAAAACACGCATTAAGACAAATACATAAAGAGAACCAGGGCTAACTTAAAGTTCTATAATATAGACATATTGGAGTCCTATGCAATGCAAGAAGTACCCTTGCTTTGCATCCTAAAAACAACGAGCCAAAGCTTCGTGGCCCCTTCCTTGTTGGGCATATTCCACAATCAATACATTTCAAGAGACGATATTCCAGACATACATGTCAACCAAGATAGTGCCACATGCCGTCAAGATAAAAGCAGTGCCAAACAAGGACATACGTAGATTGACATCAACCACCTATGGATAAAGTAAACATATATAGAGTGCATTGAATATTGTAGTACGTACGTTGACCTATCCAAATATGAGAAAAGACGTGCGTGTGATCTATTTGATACATAAATATGATGATTGAGATTGAGCATGTACTATTGATGAAAGCATGTAGCTAAACTAAACTTAAGGAAGCATTGACAAACTCAAAAAATACAAAAGGCATCAATAGAGTATAAAAATTAAACTGCGCTACCAACCTGATAATTGTGTATGGGTGTTGTCCAATTGTGCAAGCCGGAGAATAATGTTTGAGTCAAGTTACATAAAAGCAATGTGAATAGCTAAACATTCTGTGCTGCAATGAAGTCGAGTCAGAGTGAAAATGCTCAATATAATAGTGCACGTCATGCAAAAGTGCCATTGGCAATGTGCTCTGTCCAAAAATTAGAAGAAACGGAAGCTATGTCCTGCCCCATAGCATTTATGTGTTGTGCTGGGCAAATGCATGGGCATGGGGGGTTGGATATAGATAATGGACCTTGCAGTGTTGTTGAGCTGGAATCGTGCTTGTGCAATCAAAACGTCTACTGTTGTGAATGTATGTCTTCTCTATCGGACACAAAACACGCGCTAAGACAAATACACAAAGAGAAGAAGAGCTAACTTAAAGTTCTACAACATAGATGTATTGGAGTCCTACGTAGTGCAAGAAGTGCCCTTGCTTTGCATCCTAAAAACAACGAGCCAAAGCTGCGTGGACCCGTCCTTGTTGGGCATATCCCACAATGAGTGCATTTCAAGAGACGACATTCCAGACATACATGTCAACCAAGGCAGTGCCACATGCCTTCAAGACGAAAGCATAGGTGATTGCATCAAAGATATGCCCTCGCTTATCTATTGAGGAAAGTCGAGGGCTCATTGGGTCAATCTTTTCTTCCTCGTCGCCATCTACATCGATCAGGCCAACATTCAAACCGGCAATGCCTGCTGGGAGCTATACTACCTAGAGCATGAAATTTAGATAACTAATTAAGAGTCATTTTGTTAAGAGAGTATGAACTTTGCATGCGTGTATGCTATTGTTGTTGTATGGTGGATGTGCCCATGCGCAGCTCGATGGGAAAATGCCGAGCAATAAGACAGTGGAAGCGCACGAGCTGTTGAAGGGCTGACAAGCAGTTTGAAGAGGAGCCGTAGCACCGGCAAGCAACTCGAAGATGTTCGTACCCTAATTACTTCAGAAGGAGGCGTGGCTTAATCCGGATGGTTTATTGCTGGTATATTGGCCGCTGATGAACTGCGCAGGATGTGGCTGTAAGTGGGCTCCAACGCCTGTCTCGCTGAAGAAGGTGTTGAAGACATCATCTTCTCCTTGCCCTATCCTCTGTAGAAGTTGCCCTCCCTTTTGCTCGGGCACGTCCCCTCTTCACTGTTGCCACACGTCGCCTTCTCCCCTTCTCCAACATTCTTTGCTTGTAGCACACATATTGTTTACTTGTTTCTCCTCTCCTTGACGTTCTCGCAGCGCTTCCTTCTCTGTAATGGCGCCATCAACCCCTGCAAATTTGCCTTGCTCCAGTGCTACTGTATGCCAAAACATCAGCGCGCTGCTCGGCTTCTAACTGCAATTCAACCTTTCCATCAGCTCTTCTCGATTGTGCGCTGCTCTGATTTCCTCCTGTAATCGATCCCCCGCCGTAATTATCTGCTTATATCTGCAAGGTGACGCAATTGCTTTTCACCTTGTTGCGCATCCACGTGTGATCAAAGAAGCAGGAAAGAGCCTTTGGAGTTTTTGATGGCCGATTGCCACGTCACAGAGGGGGATTAAAAAGCAGAAGCTTTTAATGCCCTATTAAAAGCAGCAGCCCTAATGATCTATAAAAAAGGTAAACTCCATGTCATTGATGATTGGGGAGAGCAACGAGGAGCAACCCTTCAAGGGTGTCAAAACACTGAACTGTTGAATACTCTAAACAATGGGTGAGCGAAAAGTGTTGAACAAGTACTATCCCCCAGATTTTGACCCCTTCCATATCCCACGCCCTAAACGCTCTAAGAACTCTCAATCCAAGGTGCGCATGATGCTGCCCATGAGCCTGAAATGCAACACATGTGGCCACTACCTTGGTGTGGGTACCAAGTTCAACACCCGCAAAGAGGATGCACAAGGTGAGTCCTACTTGGGCATCCAAATTTTTCGCTTCTGAGATCTCTTACAAGACAGATCCTCAAAATAGTGACTATATGGTAGAGTGTGGTGCCACTAGAAACCATACACAATCTAGTGACAATGCTAAACAAGCTACATTCCAAGAGAACATAGTCATGAAACATGACTATCTACAAGATTTGGAGGAAAAAACCATTGCATCCAAAGTGGAGATGGATCAAGATGCAACTATCGACGAGCTCATTTGCTTAAAAGCAAGGCGTGCACCCCTCACAATGCATGATAATCTACTTCAAGCCTGGCGTGAACAAGAGCAAGCAAACTTAAAGGCTAAGAAGCTTGCCGCAGAAGATAAAGCCCTTGTACAACAGTTTCAATTTGAGAAATCAACTCGTTGTCGGAGATCTAGTGACGACCATTTTGAGGAGGTTGTCAATAATAAGCCTCACCATTCTCAACTAAAACGCTTCCTTATGCCGACTCTCAGGATTGTACCGAAGCAAGCCATAAAGCCCATGGCAGGATTGTCTCTATTGCGTGAGACATATGGTGATTGTAATGATTGAAATGACATTGTTTCAGGCAATTCACAAACGAGTATGTTGGTTGTCACTTCTAATGTACGCTTTTGAAAAATGGTATATTTTTGCACATACGCATGACAATGTGCGATAAACATAACAGAGCATAGAAATTTCACTTCCATGATAGCAAGTGCCATGAGAAAAGAAAAAATAAACACATACTTTGTGATGCTTACATCTACTTTAGTTGTCCTTAGTATGGACTTCTTGTAGAAGATTTATGGATATGTACACATTATCCAAGATGGCTATACCTAGTAGAGTTATGTCCCAACCTATAATAACTATGTGTTGTAGAATTCCAATTCGTACATTTGACGGATGTAATTTTGGAAAGCTTTAGTTGTGAAACATTCATCACATGTGTGTGTGTGTGTGTGTGTGCGTGCGCGCGTGCACTCGGGTGTATGGGTGTGTGTGCGTGCATTTGTGTGTGTGTGTGTGTGTGTGCGCGCGCGCGTGCGTGCATGCACGAGAGAGAGAGAGAGAGAGAGAGAGAGCGCTTGACTGTGTGGTAAGATTTACTATCCCTTATTCCTAAACTTATACACCATAAATTAAACTAGTTTAATGCAACTCAAAAGGAAAACCTCAGCTAGTTCAGATGGCCTTTTTAATGGAAAACATTCATTCTTGTTTTGGCGGTCACTTGTGTTGTAGGGCGTGAAAAAACTCTTCTTTTCTTGTGAGGAGAGCTCTTGTACTACTTAAATTCTGCAACAGAAACAAGAAAATAGTACCGTAGGGTTACCCTAGAAGGATCTTTGTGCGATTATGATATAGGATTTGTACGACCCTCGATTTTGTATGCACTTTGTACTATGAGCTCCTAAGTAAGTCTAGAAGAGAACTATGATGTACTTGAAATCGAATGAAACCATTCACTGTGCATGTAGGCGTGTTATTGTTTTTTATTGGTGATTAGGGGAAGGATATGCCCAATATGAAAGTGGTGAGGAAGCTTAAATCAAGTTGTTGTTGCCACAACATTGCTTGAAAGGGATAATTGGATAAATATGTTCTCATATAAGGCCACCCAAAGAAACTTGGAACCAAATTGAATGTCCGCCCAGTCGCCCAAAAAAACTTGAAACCAAATTAAATGTCCGCCCAAAGGTAATTTGAAAACAAAGAAAAAACAAAAGTTTCATCGGATAGAAAATAGTTGGCAAAAAAAAGATGGTCAATTGCCACATCACTGAGGGCGAATTAAAAAGGAGAAGCTTTTAGCACCCTATTAAAATCAGTGACCCTAATGACCTATAAAAAAGGTGAAACTCCACGCCATTGATGATTGGGGAGTAGCAACGAGGAGCAACCTTTCAAGGGTGTCAAAACACTGAACTCTTGGATACTCTAAACAATGGGTTGACGAAAAGTAATGAACAAGTACTATCCCCCAGATTTTAACCCCTTGCATATTCCACGCCCTAAATGCTCTAAGAACTCTCAATTGAAGGTGCACATTATGTTACCTAATGAGCCTGAAATGCAACACATGTGGCCACTACCTCGGTGTGGGTACCATGTTCAACACCCGCAAAGAGGATGCACATCCAGATTTTTCACTTCACTTCAGATGCCCACATTGTGCTTCTGAGATATCTTACAAGATAGATCCTCAAAATAGTAACTATATGGTAGAGTGTGGCACTACTAGAAACAATACACAATCTAGTGACAATGCTAATCAATCTACATTCCAAGAGAACATAGTCATGAAACATGACTATGTTAGCAGCAAGCTAACACGGATACCATTTTTCGGAGTTTTCCTTGTAAAAACAATTATTATTTTGATAAATCGGGAATATAGTAACTCCTATTTTTTTGATAAACCTTGTAATTAATGAGCTGGGGCTAGAAGCTTCCAGATTGTATCAGCCATTCAATTCCTAGCTTTGGTAGAACTCTAGATTATTACTTTTGACCACACAAAAACCTTGGCTAAGGTATAAAAGTCAAATTTTGTAAGTTTCTATAAGTTTTTGGATAAGAAATACACACCGTGAGCTAACGGCGCTCACTTCTCGCGCTTCCTACTCCCTCTCTGGTTGTCACATTGCGAATACGTTTGTTGCATTCCAACCGCTGGTAAGAGCTCTACACATTGATGTAAGCCATTCACAGTATTTCGTAGCTTTTGGCGTCGCCGACCCGCGGCCTAATTCATCAATATAACTAGGAATTTATACTTTTAAAACAAAAACTAAGAATAGGCCGGGAATTGGGGCATCATTACTAAGCATTTAGATGCATTCTGGGTCAAAAACGACTAGGTCAAAAATCCACTGCTGTTAATAATCGCGATTTTGGAACTTAACCTAAAATGAGGTTTGAGGCCATAGGCATGTGTGCTTAGGTCTTATAAACTTGTCCTAGAAGTTTCATTACGTTTGGATGTCATTTGATGTTGTTACGGATGTGATTTGCTTGTCGATAAGCGATTGGCTTTTGGTGATTTCAGACACTTGAGTGTAGCTTGAGTTAGATGCAAGTTGTTAGTTGTTTTCCAAGAGATTGACAACCTCTTGTGGCCTCTATGCACTAGTCGAGTCAGCTTCGTCCCATGGTTTGACAAATTAATCGTGATTCTCGCTAATACTGCAATAAGATAGGATGGTGAGGTTAAACATGCGTTACATATTTGGCGCCGCTCCCGGGGATCGAAGAGACCTAAACTAGGAAAACACGAGCGTCTTGTGAATTGTCCTTTAACTTCCTCTAGGTTCACTTAGAGTTCAAAACTCTCTTTTAGAAACCGCATAGCTTAAGATTGTCGTCTTTTGCTGTGTAGAGGTAGCTTGGAAGTAATGGTACTTGCCGAGTACCTTTAGGACTTTAGGATTCTAGATTTAGATTAGTATTTGGAGAATGATTGGTAGATGAAACAAGTCTTAAGATCAAGACTCTGAAAAACATAAAAAACACAAGAAAACGAATATTTGTGGACACTTTCCACAATCCCATTGCATGAGAAACTAGGAGTAGGGTAAGTAGGATGCGAGGTGGATTTCATAGCATTGCTCTCTCTGAAAGAATCAAGTGTGAGTTGTTATGTAAAGTTGCAGAATTTCAGGTCTGCGGCTAGAAATAGCATGAAAAGACTCGAATTCACTCAATCCAACTAGGGAGTAAGGCTAAGAGTTGTCTGAACCAGTGGGTAAGCTCAAGGACACTTCGAGGTAAAAATTTCAAGAAGTTGACCAAAAATCAGATTATTTATTTTTTCTTGATATTTTAGGCCAAATTAAGTTTTTACTTGATTTATAGGCTTAAAAAACATCATAAAAGGACTGTCTGTGGAAAAATTGCAAAAAAGTGCTCATTTCAAGCCTCAAGTTAATAATCGCGATTATTAACTTTTTGCTCCAAATCAGCCAAGACTCATATCATTGACTCATTGCATGTGTACAGACAACTTTTGTAAAGGCCCAAGAGATTTGGATCACTAAACTGGTAAAAAATTACTGGGTGAAAACTAAAGTTTGTACTGGCTTTTTGAATCGTGAGTGTGAATTGAGGAAAACTTTATCCAAATTTGTTGAAACTTGATTTATAGGCTTATATTGATGTGATAAACATGTGTATATGCTCAATTAACCAAAAACTTGTAAAATTTTGACAAAAGTAAATAATCACAATTTTTTACTTCTGTCCTGTTTTTGAATTTTTTTGACCAAGTTGGCACACCACTAGCTTTACCATGTTGTAATAAGCCCAAAAACCAAATTTGGTAAGATTTAGATCACTAGAGTTAAAACTGTGGCAAAAATTACAAAGTTAGTCTGCGAACAGATAATTAATGACCATTTGACCAAAAAGTGTCCAAACTTGATGAAAATTGGCTAGTGACCTTAACATAAGGTGCTTAATAGATCTATGTCAAAGTTGGGACAAAAATTTACAAAAAATTGTCAAGAGTAAATAATCGCGATTATTTAGATTTGCTTCAAAACTTGGTGATTTTGCAAATTTGTGTATACCACAAAGTCAAGCACATCAATTAGACCCACAAATCAATTTTGGTGAAACTTGGACCACAAAAGTGAGACTCAAGCCAGATTCTCGAAATCAGAGTTTGCGGACTCGGAACAGTGGGTAAACTTGATCAAATTTTGTCCAAACTTGTTGAAACTTTCCCAAGGGCTATAACAATCCAAAAAGTGACAAAAGTAAATAATCGCGATTATTTACTTCTGATATCCAGAGACTTCAAATTTGACTTTTGGGCTTATACAATGTTAGACCATCATAAAATAAGGCCACTGGGAAATTTTGGGTTCAATCGGATCAAAATTGGTACAGATACACTCAGTTTACAGATTGCAGATTAAACCTTTGATTTTGCTAAGCTGAATCTAAGAGTCAAAATTTTGACTTCCATAGCACGAATTGAAGTGAAATACAGAGACCAGTCACTGGAGTTCTCAAGAGCTCTATAGTCCTTATAGAAAAATAGCTAATTTGATAAATTTTGTACAGGAATCAGGCTGCAGACGAGGAATAAGTGGCTTGACAGAAAGTTGCAATTGAATCAAGTGGACATTGACGACAACTCAATCCCAGGTGAGTACTCTATCCAAGGCTTCATACGTCTATATGAACCGTAGATCCGATCGTGTAATTGGAAATCAAGGCCTATTCGGGGAAAACACCAGTAGAGTGTCCATTGAAGAAAGCGTGAATCAAAGCAATTCCTTGCACACAATTCCTGAAGAAATCTCAGACACTTTTTCAAATTCAACATCCGAAATGTCTTCGTATTCAACTCACTCGAAAACCGGAACAACAATGCGCTATAAGTATATACTCTCTTTTTACAAGACTAATCATCATGGAGCCCAATTTACTTGGATCCTAACAAAGAGTATGCTATTCGCATTGATGATCATGGTATTGAGTTCAAAGAAGAGGTTAGGGCAAACAAACAAGGAAAAATGTACATGGATCGAAACGGAACTCAATATGTACAGGTTGAAAATCCTGATGTGATAGATAAATGGGGCTTAGAAGCAAACACTATAATCCCAGATATGTCAGCAAAAGAAGGACCACCAACTTTGGAATTCGAAGGATACGATCAAGTAGACTTAAAGCCTTTGAAACGGATTAGTACAGATAATCCTAGGATCGGAGTCTATTGTTGGGAAGATAGAAACATAAAAGATCTTTTGTGGACTTCTCATGCTAGACCATGGCAATTAACGGCCATGAAGATCATCTATATCTTCAAAATCAAAGATAAGGGATCTGCGGATCTACCAATTTACTTGTTTAGGGAGTGTTATAACAACAACTTTGCTATGATGACTCCTGAGGAGGTAGAACAAACCAAATACTAGGGGTATTCCATACGGGATTGGATATTGGGTCAAGGACTAGAAACCACTCCAGGAGACGAACATCGTGAGAGATCATCTGAGAGTAATGTGAAGAAACCAGAAACCACCTCATCACGTAGAAAAATGGGTGACACTAAGGCCAGCCCAGGGCTACATGAGTCACTATTTCCGACAAACTTGTTTGAACGACTCGGAACAGGACCAACTTCCAAAAGACCTGGAGTTGAACCGAATAGACGTGTCAGATCAGCTGATTTCCAAAAATGGGTCAGAAAATACAGTGGATCAGGAGATCCATATGACCACTTAGCAAGCTTCAAGCAAGTGCTAAGAGCAGAGCGTATATTCAACTTCCATACTCAATTCGAGGGGTTTGGAATGACATCATGAGGAAAAGCTTTGACATGGTTCCAAAACATTCCACCAAGGTCAATCATGGATTTGAATACATTGGCTCAAGGATTTGTAGCTGCTTGTTCTAAAACAGGGATTAAACATAATATGGTAGCTCAAATCTACAGCTTCAAACAGAAACATGGTAAGTCTGTTAGGGATTGTGCAACTCGAATGAAACAATACATTGCCAGATTCCGAAAGATGGAGATACCTGCAGAGGAGCGACTTGTTTCATTGTTTCTGGAGGGACTGCTAAACAAAGAACTTCATGCTATACTCTATAGTAAAAAGCATACAACCCTAGAGGCGTGTGTGTCTGATGCTATCGACCTAGGAGACAATTGTGAGATCTTTAATGAAGAGGGTGTCCCTAAGGATAACCAAAGTAAGAAGAATGCATCCACAAAACTAGCACAAGTGGGAACGGCTACTGCAGCACCACTCTCAACCATAGAAGATATGCTAAAAAGGATGAATGACATGATGAACAATATGCAAAAAACACCTATGAGAGGACCAGGATTGGGGATATCCCCATAAGGACAACCAATTAGGCCACAAAAATGGTGTGCAAACGAGGGTAAATGGACCAACCACGAGACCCACGAGTGCTACTTCAGACCAAAGTATGATGGGAATGTTCAGAAGCAGTCATAGATGAACAAGCATTAGTACCTGTTACACCCTATGCAGAGCCTAGTCCATCTACAGTAATGGTAGAGGGAGATTGGTATAGTCTACACCCACCACCAATGGAAGAAACCGCTACTTATGATCCACCAGAGCTTGCACCAATGTATTACGTAGCTAATCAAGGTGTCAGACCTCCCATGGGAAGACCCATGATGAAGCCCAGAACAGGAAACTGTCATAATTGTGGTGTTGATGACCATTGGAAGAATGAATATCCAGAGCCTGACAAAAACCTCAAACCAATTGAAGCCTATTGGATACAATGTTGCAAAAAGGGAGGAAACTTTCTGGAAGATTGTCGTAAGAATCCTTTGAACAAGGGAAAAATTGTAGTCAACGTAGTCTAAGTGATGCCTAGTAGCTCATCAGAGAGCGAATTGATTATTCCAATCAAGGTAATCACTAGAGCCCAGGACAAGAAAAAGAAACACAATTCCTCTGATGATTCGGAGAACACGAAAGTTTTCTCTCAAAGAATCAAAAGGAGCAAAAGCAAAAGATATGAGATGAGAAAACAAAAACAACAGGTTGAAAATGAAGAGAAAGCAAAAATTCTAGCCCAGGACAAGTTGAAAGAAATTGGCAGTGAATTCAAGGAAACAACCGTGAAATCTGGAGGATCCATTCTAGTTGATAAAATTTTTGATCCTATCAATGCCGCCTTGGAAGCCTACCAAGCAGGACTTAAAGCGGGCCAAAATATGGAAAACAAATGGAAAAACTATCCATCTCCAGACATGGAAGCAGCTAAGTTGGAAGCTTATCAAAATTTGGTAAGAATCATTACTAGCGAATCTTGTCTAGCCAAATGGTTTCCAGGATGGGCTCTTCAGCATTATTGAAGACTTTCCTACCCAGATTCTCCACATGCAGAGGTTGAAGATTCCAATCTTCTTTGTGAGAGAACATTTTATTCAAGTTGCTCACAACCACAGTGTCATTTTTGTTGTTGCAGAGAAGGGGTCCGGGAAATCCACTCTTCCACAATTCGTGGCTGAATCGAGTAATTTTAGTCATGGGATCATTGTTGTTGACCATTCTCATAGTGTAGATTTGACGAGCATGGCTGATGATGTAGCTCAAGAGATGGGTTCTCCGAAGGTTGGTGTTGCAGCAACATGCCATGGTATGTGCGTAGGGTCATCACACATGGAGATTGAATACCTTACAGAATTTCTTCTCCTCAAAGATCTTAGTATTGAGATAAAGACATTTATAAATTTTAGGTCATCAGCATTAATGATGCACGTGAAAAAAGGAGAGCATACATCGACATACTACTTGGGCTTCTTAAACAAGGCGTCTGTAGGAGGAGTGGCAATGCCAACTAAATATGTGCATCGTTAACAAGACAATGGAGTTTTCTCCATCCAAGTATTCCCTCTTATATGCCCCTTATCGCATCTTGAGGAGTTGATAAACAACATGACTAGCAAATCTTGTCTAGCCAAATGGTTTCCTGGATGGGCTCTTCAGCATTATTGAAGAATTTCCTACCCAGATGCTCCACATGCAGAGGTCATTTTTGTTGTTGTAGAGAAGGGTTTGGGGAAATCCATCCAACATCCAAAATTCCTGGCAGAATCGGGGAATTTTAGTCATGGGGTCATTGCTACTGCCTATTTTTATAGTGCACATTTGACCAGCATGGTTGATCATGTGGGTCGAGAGATAGGTTCTCCGAAGGTTGGTGTTGCAGCAACATGCCATGGTATGTGCCTAGGGTCAGCACACATGGAGATTGAATACCTCACAGAATTTCTTCTCCTCAAACATCTTAGTATCGATAAAGACATTTATAAATTTTAGGTCATCATCCTTAATGATGCACATGGAAAAAGGAGAGCATATATCAACATACTACTTGGGCTTCTTAAACAAGGCGTCTGTAGGACGAGTGGCACAGCCGGCTGAATATGTGCATCATTGACAAGACAATGCATTTTTCTCCATCCACGTATTCCCTCTTATAGGCCCCTTATCGCATCTTGAGGAGTTGATAAACAACATGCCTAGCCAATCTTTTCTACCCAAACGGTTTCCTCGATGGGCTCTGCAGCATTATTGAAGACTTCCCTACCCAGATGATCCACATGCACGGGTTGAAGATTCCAATCTTCTCTATGAGAGAAAATTTTATTCAAGTTGTTCAAAACCACAGAGTCATTTTAGTTGTTGGAGAGAAGGGGTCCAAGAAATCCACCCAACTTTTACAATTCTTGGCAGAATCCTCATGCCCATCCTCATAGTGCAGATTTGATGAGAATGGCTGATCATGTGGCTTGAGAGATGGGCTCCCCGAAGGTTGGTGTTATAGCAACATGCCATGATATGTGCATAGGCTCAGCACACATGGAGATTTAATACCTCACATAATTTCTTCTCCTCAAACATCTTAGTATTGATAAAGACATTTATGAATTTTTGGTCATCGTCCTTAATGCGGCACATGAAAGGATAGCATAAACTGATATACTACTTGGACTTCTTAAGCAAGGCTTCTATAGGACGAGTGGCACTGCCTACTGAATACGTGCATCGTAGACAAGAAAATGTTTTATCCGTCCAAGTATTCCCTCTTATAGGCCCCTTATTGTATCTTGAGGAGTTGATAAACAACATGACTAGCCAATCTTGTCTAGCCAAATGGTTTCCTCGATGGGCTCTTCAGCATTATCAAAGACTTTCCTACCTAGATGCTCCACATGCTAAGGTTGAAAATTCCAATCTTCTCTATGAGAGAACTCTTTATTCAAGTTGTTCAGAACCACATAGCCATTTTTGTTGTTGCAGAGAAGGGGTCCGGGAAATCAACCCAACTTCCACAATTTGTGGCAGAATCGGGGAATTTTAGTCATGGGGTCATTGCTACTGCCCATTCTCATAGTGCAGATTTGATGAGCATGGCTAATCATGTGGCTCGAGACATGTGTTCTCTGAAAGTTGGTGTTGTAGCGACATGCCATGGTATGTGCATAGGGTCAGCACACATGGAGATATAATACCTCACATAATTTCTTCTCCTCAAACATTCTATTATCGATAAAGACATTTATAAATTTTTGGGCATTATCCTTAATGACGCACATGAAAGTAGAGCATACACTGATATACTACTTGTTCTTGTTAAAGAAGGCATCTGTAGGATGAGTGGCACTGCCAACTGAATACGTGCATCGTTGACAAGGCAATAGAGTTTTCTGCATCCAAGTATTACCTCTTATAGGCCCCTTATCGCATCTTGATGAGTTGATAAAAAACATGACTAGCAAATCTTGTCTAGGCAAATGGTTTCCTGGATGGGCACTTCAGCATTATCGAAGACTTTCCTACCTAGATGCTCCACATGGAGAGGTTGAAAATTCCAATCTTCTCTATGAGAGAACATTTTTCTCAATTTGTTTTGAACCACATAGTCATTTTTGTTGTTGCGGACAAGGGGTCCGGGAAATCCAGCCAACTTTCACAATTCCTCGTTGAATCGGGGAATTTAACTCATGGGGTCATTGCTACTGCCCATTCTCATAGTGCAGATTTGACGAGCATGGCTGATCATGTGGCTCGAGAGATGGGTTCTCCGAAGGTTGGTGTTGAAGCAACATGCTATGGTATGTGCGTAGGGTCAGCATACATGGAGATAGAATACCTCACATAATTTCATCTCCTCAAACATCTTAGTATCGATAAAGACATTTATAAATTTTCGGTCATCATCCTTAATGACGCACATGAAAGGAGAGCATACACCAATATACTACTTGGGCTTCTTAAACAAGGCATCTGTAGGATGAGTGGCACTGTCGACTGAATACGTGCATCGTTGTGACAAGACAATGGAGTTTTATCCATCCAAGTATTCCTTTTGATAGGACCCTTATACCCATCTCGAGAAGTTGATAAACAGCATGGTTAGCCAATCTTGTCTAGCAAAACGGTTTCCTCGATGGGCTCTTCAGCATTATCGAAGACTTTTCTACCTAGATGCTCCACATGCACGGGTTGAAGATTCCAATCTTCTCTATGAGAGAACACTTTATTCAAGTTGTTCAAAACCACAGAGTCATTTTTGTTGTTGCATAAAAGGGGTCCGGGAAACCACCCAACTTCCACAGTTATTGGCAGAATCGGGGAATTTTATTCATGGGGTCACTGCTACTGTCAATTCTCATAGTGCAAATTTGACAAGCATTGCTGATCATGTGGCTCGACAGATGGGCTCTCCGAAGGTTGGTGTTGTAGCAACATGCCATGGTATGTGCGTAGGCTCAGCACACATGGAGATTGAATACCTCACATAATTTTTTCTCATCAAACATATTAGTATCGATAAAGACATTTGTAAATTTTTGGTCATCATCCTTAATATGGCACATCAAAGGATAGCATAAACCCATATACTACTTGGGCTTCTTAAGCAAGGCGTCTGTAGGATGAGTGGCACAGCCGGCTGAATACGTGCATTGTTGACAAGACAATGGAGTTTTATCCATCCAAGTATTCCCTCTTATAGGCCCCTTATTGTATCTTGAGGAGTTGATAAACAACGTGCCTAGCCAATCTTGTCTAGCCAAATGGTTTCTTGGATGGGCTCTTCAACATTATCGAGGACTTTCCTACCCAGATGCTCCACATGTAGAGGTTGAAGATTCCAATCTTCTTTTAGAGAGAACATTTTACTCAAGTTGTTCAGAACCACAAAGTCATTTTTGTTGTTGTAGAGAAGGGGTCTGGGAAATCCACCCAACTCCTCCTACCCAGACGAGTGGCATTGTCGGCTGAATACGTGCATCGTTGACAAGACATTGGAGTTTTCTCCATCCTACTATTTCCTATTATAGGCCCCTTCTTGCATCTTGAGGAGTTGATAAACAACATGACTAGCAAATCTTGTCTATCCAAATGGTTTCCTGGATGGGCTCTTCAGCATTATCGAAGACTTTCCTACCTAGATGCTTCACAGGCAGAGGTTGAAGATTCCAATCTTCTCTGTGAGAAAACATTTTATTCAGTTTTGTTCAAAACCATAGAGTCATTTTTGTTGTTATAGAGAAGGGGTCCGGGAAATCCACCGAGCTTCCACAATTCTTGGCAGAATCGGGGAATTTTAGTCATGGGGTCATTGCTACTGCCCATTCTCATAGTGCATATTTGACGAACATGGCTGATCATGTGGCTTGAGAGATGGGTTCTTTGATGGATGGTGTTGCGGAAACATTCCATGGTATGTGCGTAGGGTCAGCACACATGGAGATTGAATACCTCAATTAATTTCTTCTCCTCAAACATCTTAGTATCAATAAAGACATTTATAAACTTTCGGTCATCATCCTTAATGATGCACATAAAAGGAGAGCATACACCGATATACTACTTGGGCTTCTTAACCAAGGCGTCTGTAAGACGAGTGGAACTGCCTGCTGAATACGTGCATCATTGACAAGACAATGGAGTTTTCTCCATCCAAATATTCCCTCTTATAGGCCCCTTATCGCACCTTGAGGAGTTGATAAACAACATGACTAGCCAATAATGTCTAGCCAAACGGTTTCTTGGATGGGATCTTCAGCATTATCGAAGACTTTCCTACCGAGGTGCTCCTTATGCAGAGGTTTAAGATTCCAATCTTCTCCGTGAGAGAACATTTTATTCAAGTTGTTGAGAACCACATAGTCATTTTTGTTGTTGCAGAGAAAGGGTCCGGGAAATCCACCCAATTTCCAAAATTCCTGGCAGAAATGGGGAAACTTAGTCATGGGGTCATTGCTACTGCCCATTCTCTTAGTGCAGATTTGACAAGCATGGCTGATCATGTGGCTCGAGAGATGGGTTCTCTGAAGGTTGGTGTTGCAGCAACATGCCATGGTATGTGCGCAGGGTTAGCACACATGGAGATTGAATACCTCACATAATTTATTCTCCCCACATCATCCTTAATGATGCACATGAAAGGAGAGAATACACCGACATACTACTTGGGCTTCTTAAACAAGGAATGTGTAGTACGAGTGGCACTTTCGGTTGAATATGCGTATCGTTGACAAGACAATGGATTTTTCCCCATCCAAGTATTCCCTCTTATACGCCCCTTATAGCATCTTAGGCTCCATCCAAGGGTCCCGGAAATCCACCCAACATCCCCAATTCCTGGCAAAATCGGGGAATTTTAGTCATGGGCTCATTGCTACTGCCCATCCTCATAGTGAAAATTTCACGAGCATGGATGATCATGTGGCTCGAGAGATGGGTTCTCCGAAGGTTGGTGTTGCAGCAACATGCCATGGTATGTGCGTAGGGTCAGCACACATGGATATTGAACACCTCACATAATTTCTTCTCCTCAAACATCTTAGTATCGATAAAGACATTAAGAAATTTAGAGTCATCATCCTTAATGATGCACATGAAGGGAGAGCATAGACCGACATAATACTTGGGCTTCTTAAACAAGGCGTCTGTAGTACTAATGGCACTACCGGTTTAATATGTGCATCGTTGACAACACAATGGAGTTTTCTCCATCCAAGTATTTCCTCTTATAGGCCCCTTATCCCATCCCGAGGAGTTGTTCAACAACATGACTAGCCAATCTTGTCTAGCCAAGTGGTTTTCTGGTTAGGCTCTTCCACATTATCGAAGACTTTCCTACCCAGATGCTCCGCATGGAGAGGTTGAAGATTCCAATCTTCTCTGTGAGAGAACATTTTATTCAAGTTGTTGAGAATCAGAGAGTCATTTGTGTTGTTGCAGAGAAAGGGTCCGAGAAGTCCACCCAACTTCCCCAATTCCTGGCAAAATTGGGGAATTTTAGTCATGGGGTCATTTCTACTGTCCATTCTCATAGTGTAGATTTGACGAGCATGGCTGATCATGTGGCTCGAGAGATGGGTTATCCGAAAGTTGGTGTTGCAGCAACATGTCATGGTATGTGCGTAGGGTCAGCACACATGTAGATTGAATACCTCATAGAATTTCTTCTTCTCAAACATCTTAGTATCAATAAAGACATTTATAAATTTTCAGTCATCATCCTTAATGATGCACATGAAAGGAAAGCAAACAGCGAGATACTACTTGGGCTTCTTAAACAAGGTGTCTCTAGGACGAGTGGAATTGTGAACTGAATACATGCATCGTTAACAAGACAATGGAGTGTTCTCCATCCAAGTATTTCCTCTTATAGGCCCCTTATCGCATCTTGAGGAGTTGATAAACAACATGACTAGCCAATCTTGTCTAGCCAAACGGTTTCTTGTATGGGGTCTTCAGCATTATCAAAGACTTTCCTACCCAGATGCTCCGCATGCAGAGGTTGAAGATTCCAATCTTCTCTATGAGAGAACATTTCATTCAAGATGTTCAGAACCACGGAGTCATTTTTGTTGTTGTAGAGAAGGGGTCGGGGAAATCCATCCAACATCCAAAATTCCTGGCAAAATCGGGGAATTTTAGTCATGGGGTCATTGCTACTGCCTATTTTTATAGTGCACATTTGACCAGCATGGTTGATCATGTGGGTCGAGAGATAGGTCCTCCGAAGGTTGGTGTTGCAGCAACATGCCATGGTATGTGCCTAGGGTCAGCACACATGGAGATTGAATACCTCAAGTAATTTCTTCTCTTCAAACATCTTAGTATCGATAAAGACATTTATAAATTTTCGGTCATCATCCTTCATGATGCACATGAAAGGACAGCATACACTGATATACTACTTGGGCTTCTTCAACAAGGCATCTGTAGGACGAGTGGAACTGCCGGCTGAATATGTGCATAGTTGACAAGACAGTGGAGTTTTCTCCATCCAAATATTCCCTCTTATAGGCCCCTTATCGCATCTTGAGCAGTTGATAAACAACATGACTAGCCAATCTTGTCTAGCCAAATGGTTTCCTGGATGGGTGTTCAGCATTATCGAAGACTTTCCTACCCAGACGCTCCTTTTGCAGAGATTGAAGATTTCAATCTTCTCTGTGAGAGAACATTTTATTCATGTTGTTGAGAACTACAGAGTCATTTTTGTTGCTGTCGAGAAGGGGTCCGAGAAATCCACTCAACTTCAACAATTCCTGGCAAAATCGGGGAATTTTAGTCATGGGGTCATTGCTACTGCCCATTCTCATAGTGCAGATTTCAGGAGCATGGCTAATCATGTGGCTCGAGAGATGGGTTTTCGAAGGTTGGTGTTGCAGCAACATGCCATGGTATGGTTCTAGGGTCACCAAACATGAAGATTGAATACCTCACAGAATTTCTTCTCCTCAAACATCTTAGTATCGATAAATACATTTATAAATTTTTGGTCATCATCCTTAATGACGGACATGAAAGGAGAGCATACACCGATATACTACTTGGGCTTCTTAAACAAGGCGTCTATAGGATGAGTGGCACTGCCAGCTTAATACGTGCATCGTTATGGTGTTTTGTCCATCCAAGTATTCCCTCTTATAGGCCCTTTATCGCATCTTGAGGAGTTGATAAACAACATGCCCAACCAATCTTGTCTAGCCAAACGGTTTTCTGGATGGGGTCTTCAGCATTATCAAAGACTTTCCTACCCAGATGCACCACATGCAGAGGTTGATGATTCCAATCTTCTCTGTGAGAGAACATTTTATTCAAGTTTTTCAACACCAAAGAGTCATTTTTGCTGTTGCAGAGGCAAAGTCTGGGAAATTCACCCAACTTCCACAATTCCTGCCAGAATCAGGGAATTTTAGTCATGGGGTCATTCCTACTACCTATTCTCATAGTGCAGATTTGACGAGCATGGCTGATCATGTGGCTCGAGAGATGGGGTCTCCGAGGGTTGGTGTTGCATCAACATGCCATGGTATGTGCGTAGGGTCTGTAAAGAAAGAGGATGCAAGAGAGGTACACAAGACAAGCACACACCACACAGAGATGGAAAGCTTTTTCTTCTTCTCACAGAAAAGAGAGTACAAAATGACTAAGTGCTAAAACTGAAAAGTAGCACATATGTACATGCGGTCACTAAGTGTGAACTCACTAGAAGCGTACTAGGCTGGCACTATAAGTGTAGTCCAGCTGTAGAATCATTGGTAGAGATCCTCCATGTCGGTCACCTAACGCGCCAGTGAGTAAATGGCGTAAGCGGCCAAGACCCGTAGTGGATGCCAGCTCAAGATGTAGAGCTCGACATCTCAACGCTCCCCCTCGAGCTATGCATGTCACAGAGTCCAAGCATAGTTCGGAAACGTCGAAGCTTCTCAGCTCCGAGGGCCTTGGTAAAGATATCCGCTATCTGCTCCTCTGTGCTGACGTAGACCAAGTCGATGTCGCCCGCCAACACTCGCTCTCGAACGTAGTGGTAATGGACCTCTATGTGCTTGGTCCTGGCATGGAACACTGGGTTCCTAGCTAACTGCATGCTGCTGAGGTTGTCACAATGGATGACAATCTTCTGGTACACCTGCACTCCCAAGTCCTCAAGTAATGTACGTAGCCAAGCTACCTCGCACGCCACAACTGTTGCACCTCTGTACTCGGCCTCTGTGCTCGATAAAGCAATCGTAGGCTGCTTTTTACTGCTCCAAGTAACAGCAGTACTCCCAGAAGAGAACATGAAGCCACTCGTAGATCTCCTATCAACAAGGCTACCTGCCCAATCTGCATCTGTATACCCATACAATGCTAATGCAACATCTACTGCATAGAACAATGCGTAGTCAAGAGTCCCTTGCACATACCGAAGTGTGCGTCGTACTCCATCCAAATTTGGCTTCCTCGGAAGCTGCATGAACTGACTCTCCAAGCCTACTGTGTAGCTCAAGTCTGGCCTCGTGATAGTCAAGTAGATTAGACTACCCACAATCTTCCTGTACATATTGACATCCTCAACAACATCACCCTTCTCTGCACTCAGCTTTGCATTCATATCCAAGGGAATAGAAATTGGCTTACAATCAGCCATACCATACTTTGACAACATGTCCAAAGCATACTGTCTTTGTGATAGCCATACACCCTCTGGAGTCCTGATCACCTCAATGCCAAGAAAGTAGCGCAACTCGCCCAAATCTTTCATTTCAAACTCCTGTTTGAGAAGACCCTTCACATGGTCAATCTCCATAGCATTGTCACCCACAATAATAAGGTCATCTACATATATGGTAATGACCACAATCCCCACATCACTCTCACGTACATAGAGTGAATGATCAGCATGAGCTCTCCTAAACACAATACTGACAAGATACTTGGCAATCCTGTCATACCATGCTCTAGAGCCCTGCTTCAAACCATACAAAGCTTTGAGAAGTCTGCATACATAATCTGGGTAACCTGGATCGACATGACCAGGTGGCTGATCCATATACACTTCCTCTTACAACTCACCATTCAAGAAGGCATTCTTTACATCCATTTGATGCATAATCCATCCTCTAGATGCAGCCACTGCTATGACAGCTCTCATAGTCGTCATCTTTGCCACTGGAGCAAAGGTCTCCTCATAGTCTATGCCATACGTCTGTGCATAACCCTTTGCGACCAGCCTTGCCTTGTGACGTTCAATGTTACCATCAGCCTTATGCTTAGTTTTATACACCCATTTACAGCCAATATCTTTCTTGCCACTTGGCAATGGCACCAACTCCCATGTGTGGTTTGCTTCCGATGCAGCCATCTCTTCATTCATTGCATCATCCCAATGCACATTTCCAACCGCATCCTCAAAACATGTGGGCTCCACATCCTGTATCACCTTAGCCATGTAGGCTTGGTGATGTGCTAGATACCCATCATAAGTCAATTTCTGAACTGGATTTCTGACTCTGTTAGATCTGCGCGGTCCTGGGTCACTCCTTTGCCCTCTAGCATCTTCTTGTACTTTCCTTACGCCAGGTGTCCTAACAGCCGGAATTCCAAATTCCTCATCAAGACTTTTTTCAGAACCATCTGAATCCATGTCTACATGTGAAAACCCTGATGATGCATCAGCCATAAAGGGAGGTTCATCTATTTTTTCCTTTCCTTTTCGTGATACATTCCCTGTACCTGTGGGTGGAGTAACCTGCGTACGTAGTCTACCATTCCATGGCTTCTTGCCACGAGAAGAGGACTCTTGTGGTCCACTCAAAACCTGTGACTGTGGCCTCACATTTTGTACAACCACATCATCTTTCACATCAGCCCCAATAGTGCCATGTGCATTACTGTACCAGCTTCTCATCTCATCAAAGACTACATCTCTGCTTACTCGTATGGAAAGCATTGTGTATGAGCCAATGGTTGGGCAACTTGAGTTGACAGGCCATCTCATTGATTGGCCTAAGAATCTAGAAGGGACCATAGTACCTTTTTGTTAACTTAGCATAGTACGTTTGGTGTCCAGTAGGATTCTTGCCCGTCTTGTGCCTTAATTAATCGAGCCTTGGAAAATTTGAGTAAGACCCAATCATTTTCTTTAAATTCTTGGGCTCTTCTGTGCTTGTCAATAGTAGCCTTTTGCCTTTGTTGTGAGATAGAGATAGCATCCTTAATCTTTTGGAAAGATTCTTGTAGGTCTTGGCTATACTCATCTGCAGCGAAGATCTTATTGTGTATCTTAACTAGCAAGGGACTTTTTGATCTTCCCATGTAGATATACTCCACAGCACAATGGGGTCGCAGAAAGGAAAAACAGGCACATTGCAGAGGTTGCACGTGCATTGATGAATGAGAAGAACATGCCTCATCATTTCTGGGCTGAAGCTGTAAATACAGCTGGGTACATTATGAATAGGACACCGACAGCTGCGGTGCATGATGTAACACCTGAGGAAAAGTTTATAGGTACAAAGCCTGATTTGGCACACTTGAAAGTGCTTGGCAGAGAAATGTATTCTTGTGGGATATTCCCTTGACGTAGAAAATGCTGGATAAACAGAAACCCAAGCTTGAAAGTATTGCAAAACCAGAAGAGCTTGAGGTAGAAGAAATGAAAGCAAAATCCGATGTGGTGGCAAAACCCCACCATGAAACAAAGGAACCAGAGCTCATAGTGCTGAACAGTGAAGATTCCTTAGACGAAATTCCATTTGTGGAGGAAGACTCGCCAGGACACTTATGGGAAAAGGTAAGGGAGATCAATGATGGGAGACTAACTTTAAAGTCGGCTCCTATAGAGGAACTCTGGTTGGATAACCCATATGAACATGGATATACAATCCTTATACAGGGATTGCAGATTAGAGGCTTAAGGGATATTTAAACCAATGACATTAACAACATTACCTTCTTACTTGGGAGATAACGAAGATGAATCTATCATTTGTAAAACCACTCAAGTCAAAAGAGCCAAACATACCCTAGAAGTAGACAACATTCATGCAATCATGTCTACACCTATCCAATGCACTCTTACTTTGAGAGAACTATTGAAACTCAGGCCATACTTATGCAATCATGTCTACACCTATCCAATGCACTCTTACTTTGGGAGAACTATTGAAACTCAGGCCATACTTATGGAATGATTTACAAAAAACCCTAGAAAAGGTGGGGATAATGGGGTTAATCTCTAAGAATCTGGGAAACTCAAAAAATGAAACGAAATACAAAGAGATACTATCAGTTCCTATGAACAAGGTTGGAGAATATTATGAAGGGGAAGAAGGAAACACTACCCTCCCAGTGAAATATAATGACGTTGAAACCATGGCAATACTGGATAGTCGAGCGGGCATAGCCATAGCAACTAAAGCAGTATGGGAATCCTGGGGGCAGTCAACCATTAGACAAACACGAATGAAATTGCAGTTGACTGACGGTGGACACATTGAAAGACCGCTAGGGCTACTAGAAAAAGTGATACTCAACTCCTGTGGAATTGAAATATCAACACACTTTTGCCATAGTAGACTTTGGGAAAAAGCTCAACTATGAAATCATATTGGTAAGACCTTTCATGCGACAGGTACAGCTTATCCAAGGTTGGGGAAACGACTATCTGTACTTAAAGCAGGTGGGATCTATAAGAAGGGTCAATCTAAAGGACCACACCTATAGAGACGTCTTGAAAACACCCATCCAAGATTTTGATTCAGTCTCTTCGGCTGAAACTAAACTTCCATCTTGGCTAAACAAAAACACTCCTATTTGGATGTGCGGAGCTTCAGAAAACGGAAGCTTAAGACGAGAGGAATGTATCCTAGAAAGGGACTATACAGACAAAGCCTACATACCAGAACCCTTCCTAGAGCATTTATTCAAACCATTCGAGTGGACTCAAATCTTAGCGACAATGGATGTTTGTGTGAATACGTCTATGCCTACTCAATTTTGCAATGAGGATGGCTACGACATAATTCCCATCCAAATGATGTCAGTTCTTAACATTGAAAACAAGGATGAGGAAACAAAGGACTTGATGAAAGCTCAACAAGTCTTTTCTGACCCCTATTATGATGAAACCGATGAGTTGTATGAACACTCGGCTACCTCCAAAGATTCGGGATCCGAAAAAGAACATACGAGAGCTCAACTACTCTTAACACTAGGTTGGTAACCTAACAGGACATAAAAGTGTCCTTTCAGGGTTTTTAAAAAACCTCCAAAACCATAGTAGATCCACTCATTTTGTAAAATCCTTTCATGAGGTTATAGTTCAAGGCCTACTACACATGGAAAAAATAAGAAACTTGTAAAATTTCTCATCTTTTGGTCACACCAAGCCTCCAAAGTTGATGGACCAGTATGTTTTCATCAAAATAGTCATTTCTTACGCTTTGTTGCATAAAAATAAGATTAGGGATTTTTGTAGGACTTGAGATAAATTCCCTAGTTAACTTCAATGGGTTGGTGATTAGAACATATTATTTCTTCTCACTGGCTATTTTTTGTTTTGCCAAAAGAAATAGGTACAAAAAAGTTGAATTTTTACCATTTTGCAAACCTATCATCAAAGTTTCTATAGCCACGCTCAATACAAATAATATATGCATGTTTTCTTAGTTCCCTATTGTCCTTTAGGTTCATAAGGATCCATGGAGCACGTCAAAAGAATAATACATCTCTTACCAAGGGGAATCTTGGGGACAAAGATGAAGTGCTAAATACAGCAAACATGAAAAAACTGGGTTCAACATTATGAGTTGTAGAATCCCATAGAAACTATTCAATATCTAGCCAAATTTGATCCTTATGACTAGATATGGTTACTACCTACAAAATGCATATAGTTGTCACAAGAAACTAACAATATTGAAAAAGCTATACTTGATATACTAGAATGTTCCATTTTCTTCTATAATTGAAAAAATCAACCATCGTTGTCTACTATGCAAAATAGGGTATTAGGTGCCCCAAAACTCAAGGAATATTAGCTTTATGTTACAATATGCGACATAGAAAATCAAAACTGCATTTGGATATCATGAAAGCCACCAAAAAATTCATAGAAGAGCTAAAATTGACTAAAAAACACGATTTGACAATTTTTGTAATTTTTTCGTAACTTACAACTTTAACATTTATTTCTCCCTAGAAGCATCAGGACATGTTGAGGACTACTAAAGATAGTTCTCTAGCATTATAGACCTCACAAACATGAATTCTAGAGTGGTATAGTTGCAAAAAGTTGAAAAAGCCAAAACCAGGACCCGTTTTTTCACACAGTTTAGGTTGTGAAATGTTGTGCAAGGACAAGGTTAAAGATGGAATTGATATTCCAAAAAAATGTCGAGTTTTTTTCAGCTCATGAGACAACTTTTTAGACAGATAGCACCTCAAAATCCATTTTGAAACTCTTGACATAATTCAAGGAAAATGGTCACGTAACAGGACATAAAAGTGTCCCATTACCAACCTAGTGTTAAGGGAAGGGAGGAAAAGTTTTTTGACTTTACAAACCAGAAATCAAGAAGACAAAAAATGGTATGGAAGAAAGAGGGACACTAAAATTGTGAAAGCACGACCTATGCCATCATTCTCCAGTAAAACACAATTCTTGATGCAGATAGATGCCAATGATTGTGTCAAGGACAAAATAACTGGCAGATATCCTTCAAACGGAGACTCAAAAATGTCTCAGACATCGATAAAAACAAGGAAGGGTACTCAAGAAGAACATCAGGATAAAAAACCACTCATGACCAGAGTCGAGTGGAAAAAGAAATATCAAGAGTTGAAAAAAGCTCTAAAGGAGATATACACCACCGAAATGGAAACCACGGAAGAGGATGGGAAGGATGTAATGCATGTTCCATACCATTACAAAAAGTATACTCTCCAAGATCGGAAAATCATAATCAAACAACCTGTTAGGGAACTACGAAAACAAGGTGAGTCTTACGAAGGACCTGAAAAACGCTAAGAGGGTAGACTTGGTTGAACCAGGAGAAGAGCCTAGACCGGATTACATTGCAAATGACCTAACAGAAGAAGAAGAAAATATTTTGCTAAGCTTGTTAAAGGAATACCGGGATATCTTTTCTTGTTATTACAAGGATCTTAGGGGTGTTGATCCAGAAATCAGAAATCTGTCAACATATCATACCCATGAGAGATGATGCGAAACCAAGTAGACAGAGACCATACACTTATAACGAAACATTTGCCAGGAAGATCAAAGAAGAGATTGAAAAACCAAAGGAAGTTGAATTCATTTAGGAAATAGAACACACTGATTGGGTGTCCCCAATTGTGGTAGTACTTAAGAAGAATGGGAAATTACGAGTGTGCGTTAACCTCAAAAAAGTAAATGCAGCTACCATTAGAGACAACTTTCCTCTTCCGATAACTGAGCATGTTTTCGAACGAGTGGCAGGAAAAGAAGCTTACAGCTTCCTAGATGGTTTTTTGGGATACAATCAACTTTTCGTTGACCCAAAAGATCAGCATAAAACTGCTTTTGCAACAGAATGGGGTATATTTGCCTATCGGGTTATGCCATTTGGGTTAACTAATACTCCAACCACATTTGAGAGATTGATGAGCCATGCTTTCAAAGAGTATAATCTTTGGAAATTCTTGGAAGTATACATGGATGATTTATGTATACATTCGTCAATCTGAGTTGATCATTTTAAACACCTCAAAAAGATATTTAAGAAATGTGGACTTTATAGGATTTGCTTAAACCCTGAAAAGTGCACATGCATGGGAAGACAAGGGAAAATTCTAGGACATATAATGTCTAAAAATAGCATAGCTACCGATATTGAAAAGATTCATGTCATTGCTGATTTGCCTAGACCAACAACAGTCAAGGGGGTACAAGCCTTCATGGGACATTGTGGATATTACCGAGGGTTCATCTACATGTATGCCATAATTGCAAAACCCATGTATAGCTTGATTACGCACTTTGAATGGACTGAGGCATGTGAAGAATCCTTCATGAAGCTTAAGAAAGCCCTCACCTCAGCTCCAATATTGAAAGCACCCGATTGGGATAAAGTATTCCATGTGCACGTAGATGCTTCAAACTTTGCTATTGGTTGTATACTAGCCCAACCAAGAGATGGGAAAATTGAATTTCCTATTTCTTATGCTAGCCGACAATTAAATATGGCAGAAAAGAATTACACCACCACTGAAAGAGAAGGACTAGGAATGATCTATGCCGTTAAAAAGTATAGACATTACCTATTGGCCAATAAGTTTGTGTTCTTTGTGGAACACCAAGCTTTGTTATATTTGGTCAACAAACCATGCAGCACAGGGAGAATAGTGAGATGGTTCATCATTCTTCTCAAATTTGATTTCACCGTGCTTGTTAAAAAAGGCACTACACATCAACGAGCAGATCATTTGTCTAGGATTGTTTTGGGGGAATCACCTAAAGGGGTAGATGATGATCTACCAAATGCCTATTTGTTCTCCGTGGAAATGATACCAAGATGGCCAGAAAAAATTGTATCATTCATGATGATATCTCAAGTGGATTAACCACTTCCTATCACAGTTGATTTAATCGAGCAATCAGCTACATATTAAGTACTAGCTGGGAGGATTTATAAAAGAAATCGAGACGGGATATTGCTTTTATGCATTAACCCTCAAGAAAGGGATCAGTACCTAAGTCAAGCACATGTTACCATAGTGGGACTTCACTTTGTGGAAGACCAAACCATGCAACGAATCTTAAGACTTGGAGTATTTTGGCTGATTATGAGGAGAGATGTTCGATATTTTGTAAGAGATTTCCCTCAATGTCAGAAACAACAACCCATTCCTCATGTAACATTGTTTCAAATGTCACCTGTTTCTAAGTGGTGTAACTATCTGGTTACTTACTTATCAAGTGGAACATTTCCTGAGGATATGAGTAAACGCCATCAAAGTGCAATTGAAATGGAAGCAAGAGACTATGCTCTCATTGGAAACCAATTGTATCGGAGAGGTAAGGATCAACATTTGCGTCTTTGTGCAAATGCAAACGAGTATATTCCGATTATAGAACAAGCACATGCTGGATTAGCTGGAGGTCACTTTTCTGGTGAGACCACCACAAGAGCAATCTTGATGGTAGGAATATGGTGGCCAACACTTTTTGCAGATGCCAAAGAATATGTTCGCAGGTGTGATGCTTGTCAACGAGAAAAAATGCCAACACGGGTAGACAGCATGCCCTTAAGACCAATGATGGGGGCCAGAGACTTCGCAAAACGGGGTATAGATTTTGTTGGACCGATAGAGCCACCTGCTTATAGAACCCAAGTTCAATATATCATTGTAGCTACGGACTATTTGACCAAGTGTGCCGAGGCTAAAGCAACCCACAGAATGATGCCATAACCACTGCTGCATTCTTATATGAGTGTGTATTTGTAAGATATGGACTGCCAATAGAGATTGTCAGTGATCGGGGAACTCATTTCCTCAATGAGGTATTAGAGTATCTCCTAAATGAGTTTATGGTTATCCATAACAAATAAGCTCCCTATCACCCATAAGCAAACGGACAAGCTGAGCATACAAATAAAATTCTTAGCTCGGTACTGACCAAAGTTGTTAGTTCAGGAAGGATAGACTGGGAAATGAATCTCCATGATGCTCTATGGGCTTATCGAGTTTCATTCAAAACATCTTTAAATGCTACACCCTTTAACCTTGTTTATGGTCTTGCTGCCATACTACCAATAGAATTTCTATTGCCAACCTTAAGGGTATCACAAACTCTTGAGTGGACGGACATGAATTGTCAAAAAAACTTTGAATATTTGGAAAAGCTAGCCGAGCAGAGGCTAACTGCTGTAGCTCATATCTATTCACAAAAGAGGAAACAAAAACAGTTTTTTGATTCCCACTTAATCACCAAAATTTTCAAGAAAGGGGACTTAGTTCTAGTCTATTCCCTTAAGCAACACATTCCCAAGTTTAAGAAAAAGGGAAATGGACTATTTATCATTGAGATGTATCTCCAAGTGGAGCAGTAAAATTGTCAACCATAAATGGTGAACCAATGGCTAATTGGATTAGTGGATGTCATTTAAGAAAATACAATTTGCCACTAACCAATGAATTGCTAAAGAGAATGCATCCAGCCAAACAAAGGAAGATGAAGTTGAAGGAGTATGAGCGGAAGTGCGACGCGAGAGAGAGAGAGTGCGAGAAGAAGAGCACGACGATATGGTGAACTCGATCTACTGTAATGTGTAGAGCATAGTGAGTTCTTATTAGGTTTTTACAAAAGAGTATGTGTACTTACCTGGCGGCCCGCCCACTTACCTGGGCGACCACATTGGGCTTTATACCCTAACAACCTCCCACTTAAAGTCCAATGTGGTACTTTAAGTGTGAGAGAAGCTACTATACAAGCTAATATATAAGAGATGTAGAGAAGTGATGTACTACCCTACACCTAACTGCTTGCGAAAATGTGCAAAGCTCTCTGAGGGAAGTCCTTTTGTAAGTAGATCAGCAGGATTTTCCATGGTGTGAACTTTGACAAGCTGAAGTTGCTCATCCTCGAGCATTTCCCTGATGAAATGATACTTCACATCCACATGCTTTGTCTTTGAGTGATAAACTGGATTGCGAGCCAATTGTATAGCACTTTGACTATCACAATATAACACAGGCATCTCTTCTTTGATTCCCAAATCTGTTACTAGTCGATTAAGCCAAATTGATTCTTTGCATGCCTCTGATGTTGCAACATATTCAGCCTCTGTAGTAGACTGAGTAACACAATCTTGTAATCTAGAACGCCATGATACTGCTCCACCAGCCAATGTAAAGACATACCCTGACGTAGACCTTCGGTTGTCTAAGTCACCTACATAATCTGAGTCTGTAAAACCCTTTACACTTAGCTCCAGACTCCCATAGCATATACACATACTCTTTGTAGCTTTCAGGTATCTCAATATTCCTTTCACTGCCTCCCAATGTTTCTTGCCTGGGTTTGACATGTATCGACTTAACACTCCCACTGCAAATGCAATGTCTGGGCAAGTAGCAATCATTGCATACATCAAACTACCCACTGCAGACGCATATGGAATCTTATCCATTTCAGCCTGTTCTTCCTCAGACACAGGACAATCTTGTTTGCTAAGTTTCACATATGGTGGCAATGGAACACTCAATGCCTTTCCCTTCTCCATATTGAAACGTTGCAAAACCTTGTCAATATACTATGTTTGAGATAACCAAATCAACTTCTTTGATCTGTCTCTCTCAATGCGCATACCAAGTATATGACTTGCCTTACCCATGTCTTTCATGTCAAACGATTTTGCCATCTTTGACTTCAAAGCTGAAATTTCTTCCAAGTGCTTGCCAGCAATCAACATGTCTTCCACATACAAAATAAGGATCAGCCAACTTCCATCCTTAGCCTTCTTTGTATATAGACAATGATCAAACTCACTACGTTTGTAGCCTTGAGAAAGCATAAACTTGTGGAACTTATGGTACCATGCCCTCGGTGATTGTTTTAAGCCATAAAGACTCTTTAACAACTGGCATACCAAATCTTCCTTGCCTTTCTCAACAAACCCTTATGGCTGCTGCATGTAAATTTCCACATCTAAATCACCATGCAAGAACGTTGTCTTGACATCCATTTGGTGCAACACCAAATCTAATATGGAAACCAATGCAAGAAAGCATCTCAATGTAGTCATCTTGACCACCGGAGATCAGACTTCATCAAAGTCAATGCCTTGTTCTTGCTTAAATCCCTTGGCAACAAGCCTTGCTTTGTACTTTGGCTGACTATCATGAGCGGTGATCTTATACCTGTAAACCCATTTACAAGGTAGAGCCTTTTTTCCCTGTGGTAATTTAACTAGCTTCCATGTCTGGTTTTTATGCAGAGCTATCATCTCTGACTGCTGGCCAATTGCCAATTCCCGGAGTCCTTCATTTGCACTGCTTCTTTGTAACATGAAGGCTCATTGCAATCAGTCAACATGACATAGTTCATTGATGGAACAAACCTATCAGGAGGTTGCGTGATATGTCCAGATCTATGCACAATAGGTGGCTCAGGATCAGCCACAACATGTGGTTCCACTCTATCCTGTCCTTGCTCCTCTTGAGCCCTGACATTTTGTCTTGCACATGCAGGTCCATCTTCTTGGAAGGCAACCCTCTCCGGTTTAGAATGATATTTGGCTTCATTAAAGTGAACATCATTGCTGCGGATAACCTTTCTGGATTCGGGATCCCAAAGTCTGTACCCCATCTCACCAGAATTACCATAGCCTAGAAAGATGCACTTTCTACTCTTTGGCTCAAGTTTGTTCCTAAATTCCTTTGGAACATGAGTATATGCCTCACAACCAAAGACTCCGAGATGCTTGTATGAGGGCATTTTGCCTGACCATACCATCTCTGCCATTGAATCCTTCTGCAAAACCTTGCTAGGAGATCTATTTATAAGATGAACAGTTGTTGATACAGCTTCAGCCCAAAACCCATTTGGTAGTTGTGGATTAGACAACATACTTCTGACCTTCTCTTGTATGGTCCTATTCATCCTCTCAGCAACACCATTTTGAGGAGGATTGTAAGGAGAAGTAAGTTCACGTTTTATACCTTTTGACTCACAAAAGTCCTGAAAGGCCTTTGAAACATACTCTCCACCATTGTCAGTGTGTAAGCCTTTAAGATTCTTGCCACGCTGATTCTCCACAAGTGTCACAAACGATTTGAAAACACTAAGCGCTTCATCCTTGTGCTTGAGAAAGTAAACTCATACTTTCCTCGAGTAATCATCTATAAATGTCATAAAGTAAGAAGCTCCCCCTAGAGATAGGTTAGGCATAGGTCCACACAAATCACTATGAACAAGTGCCAATTGTGTATCTCTTCTACTGCTTCTATGCTTATGTGGCTGCTGTGTTTGCTTACCATACAGACAATGTTCACAGAATTCAAAATCACTAAATGAAAATCCAGGCAAATAACCAGAATGAGACAAGAATTCCATTCCCTTCTTGGACATATGTCCTAACCGGCTATGCCACAAAGAAACGTTCGGCTGCTCGGTTACATTGATTACATTTTTAGAGACATTTGATACATAAATCATCTAAAGTCCTCCAGACTTTACTCCATGTGCTACTGTCATGGAACCCTTGGATATCTTCCACATGTTCTGTCCAAAAGTGGTGACGTAGCCAGCATCATCAAGTAAACATGTGTTGATCAAGCTCTTTGTAATTGCGGGAGCATGTCTCACATTTTTCAGCATGAAAGAAGAGCCATTCTGAAACTTCAATTGAACATCTCCAACACCTAAGATCTCACGTGTTTGCCCATTGCCTAGCCGAACATGATCTTTAGTGGTCACATAATAGGTAAACCACTCCTTATTTGGAGACACATGAAGTGATGCCCCTGAGTCTATAATCCAGTCACTTAGTGCATTTCCATCAGATGCTGTAAGAATAGCTGATTCCATTGTATTTTTCAAGAAGTAGATATCTCCTGACACTAGACTGTCATCCTCTGCAACAGTGTTTGTCACATTTATTTCTTGAATCTTTGCTGAGGACTTGTTCGTCTCACCATGGTCTTCTACTTTCTCTTTTCCTTTTTCTGCTTTCCATTCTCTGCAGTCTCTTTTCATGTGACCCTTCTTGCCACAATGGTAGCATTCTATGTCACTCTTGCCTTTAGCACTGCGGGACTTGCTACGAGACTGATCCCTCTTTCCACCTTTGTACTTTTCTTTGGTCCTTCCCCTGACAACTAAGGCTGTTCCTTTGCCTTTGTCCATTGTTTTTCTGTTGGTTTCTTCAGTAAGCAGACTGCCTTCTACACCTGCTATGGTCAAACCATCTGGACGTGCAGAATTACTCAAAGTTGTGTGAAAAGTGTCCCAACTTTTTGGCAATGTGATCAACAGGAACATAGCTCTAACAGGTTCATCAAACTTGACACCTTGAGCTGACAACTGACTGTAGATTGTGTTGAATTCATTCGGATGATTGGACATAGGTGTCCCTTGTTTCATCTTCAAGTCAACAAGCTTCTTAAGCCAGTATACCTGTGAAGCTGCACTCTGCTTCTCACAAAGATCACTCAGCTTTGTCCATGCTTGATAAGCCGACATCTCGTCTGCTACATTGAAGTAAACGCTTTCTGCCAAAGTCAGCATAATGGTAGAAAGTGCCAATTCATCCATTTCGCTCCATTCATCTTCATCCATATCTTTTGGTTTTATCCCCTTGAGCTTTATAGGTTTTATCTGCTTCTTTTGTACCAACACGTGCCAAATCTGCTTCTTCCACAATGGGAAATTGGTTCCATCCAGCTTCTTGATGTTGTAAAGAGCAGTGTCCTATGATCCAGCCATAACTACACTTCACAATAGTTTACTTTCCTGGGAAAAATTCGGCAGAGTTTCTCCTGTAAACTGTCCTCTGAACCAATATCAACCTGTCAAATGAACCAAGAAAGCTGCAGATTCTACATAAATTTCGGCAGAGTCTCCTTTGTAAAATGGCTCTGGTGTACTTAAAAAACAGACCAAAAACAGCTCAAAAAACCACGGTCTCTCTAACACTGTAAGCTGTGGGTAAACCTGTCTTGCACTTGTATTGTCTCTCACTGTCCTATCATTGACTGCGACAATGCCTCGACGGCAGTAAAGCAAAGATGCAATCCCAACTGTCTAACTCACAAACAATACATCCTAGCTGCCTATCTAAGGGTGTTCGAGGGATCACTCCAAGACTTGTATCACCGAAAGGATCTCAACATTCGAGAATCCCCCAGCTCAATAAAACCTCACTCGACCCTCAACAAAGGCTGCAGTAAATCTGACAGTACATAGACTTCCCACAAAGTCATACATCCACAAATTTCACACTGTATGTTGTAACCGCTGCGGTGGTTGTTTGTTGCGTGACTCACAGCCAGCAAACCCTCAACAGACATACATCATCTCTGACAATACATCCCATGTAGAAGTACCTGCAATGTTAGGATGAAATCTGGAATATCAAGTAGCAAACACAAGCTACGTGATGAACTGGTGGATGTCGCCTACAGTCTGTGTGTAGGTGCCCCCGTGTCGTATGTGACATGCCTCCAAGAACTGTGAGCCATCCTTTGTTGTGTAGACAGCCACAAATCAGCACTCTGGAAGTGTATATCCTCAGCACTTGCAGTCGTAGGCCAAAACCCCAAATTTGCAGAGTCGGATCTGCACCCGCTAAGACCACGTAGTCGAAAATGACCTGCGCAGATCTTTGTCGAAGCTGAACGGTGGCCGAGATGACCTCGGAATGAAATTCTGAGAACACCAAGGCCTTCGGAGTCACCCACAAGATTTCGGGCCGTGTCTTCGCCTGTCGAATCTCACTCCAATCTGAGCAGGTGACTCTGGCTACCTAAAAATGTTGCCCCGAGCCTCGATCTGAGCTCTGATACCAGTTGAAGCAGTACGAGCGGAAGTGCGACGCGAGAGAGAGTGCGAGAAGAAGAGCATGACGATATGGTGAACTCGCTCTACTGTAATGTGTAGAGCATAGTGAGTTCTTATTAGGTTTTTACAAAAGAATATGTGTACATACCTGGCGGCCCGCCCACTTACCTGGGCGACCACATTGGGCTTTATACCCCAACAGAAGTGAGAGCAGGTTATTGATGAAGCCCAAGAGGAAGCGAGACTTCAGGTGCTCAAGCGTAAAGCTGCTCTCAAGAATCAACAGATATCGATTCCCATCAACACTTTGGAAATAGATGATCGACAATGGGAATTACCTAAAGACGCAATTTCAACAGATGATGACTAATTAGATGGAATGGATCTCTACATCAAAGTACAGCTCAACAATCATAGCACCAATGCTTTGGTAGACACATGAGATAGAGTGAATGCAATCAGTTATTCCACATACAAGAAAGCAACAAATCAAGCATTGACAATAGGAATAACGATAATCAAAGGATGCAACAAGAATTGGACTCCAACATTGGGAGTGGTCAACTTAACCGTGGTAGTACATGGATATTCAAGTCCGCATCAGTTTTTCTGCTTGCCAGATGAACACATGAATGAGACGATGATTCTTGGTATTCCTTGGATGCGGACATACAAAGCAGTACCAGATTGGGATATAAATCAGTTAAAGATATCACTTAAAGGAGGGCAACTCATTGTTCCCATTGCACCAAGCAAAGAAGAATGGAAAAGGTGCAATCAGAGGACCAATCCATGAAGTAAATCTTCTCCATCCCCTCGACAAACAAATGCTACAAGTAGCATGCAAGGAGTCGGGAAAATTTGGGTACCAAAAGCACAACTTGTGAATAAACCAAATCAGATCTGGGTGCCTAAAATTTCACCAGAGAGACAGAAGACGGTTCCAAGGATTCAAGCACAGAATCGACCATCTATGAACAAGGAACATAACATGAAAAAGGTTTGGAATAAAAAAGAGCACTTATCTTCTCCACACAACGTGAAACCAATCAAATAGAGGCGAGGTAAGTCTAAACAGACTCTCAAGAACCCTACACCAAGCAGACCAAGCTACCAGTGGTGGAGAGAAAAAGCTCGACAACCTTCCAAAATGCTCCCCACAGCTCAAGCAATCAGCATGCTTAAACACCCTGATGGTACTATCAAACAGAGAGCACAAAATCTACAAGAATTTCTCTTTGGAAGACATCAACAACAAACCTCGACATCGGAAACCCTTGAGTTGGTTATCATTTTTGTTGGAAAGGAGGCCTAAAAATGGAGAAATCCAACAAAAAACAATAAAGCTGTGTTTTTCAAGGGATTTTCTTAATTCCTGGATTTTCACTTTGCTTTTTTAGAGCATTTTTCTATTTTCTTTGATTTTTTCAAATAAAAAGGTCAAAAATTAATAATAAATAGCAGGGACGCTCATATGGAAAAATGGAAGACACAATTGTGATCAGTAAGACAAGGCAGACAAGCACAAAAATTTTCAACGAAATCAGAAGATGGAAGCGGGAAGGCTAAAATATGCGGCCAGGCCTACTTCTGCAAATTTTTTGCAAAATGAGCTAAAGGAATCTGATTTGGGAAATTTTTGAGCCTAACATAGATTTCATGGCCTAATAGGACTAATGGGGGAATCTAGGGAAATTTGGTTTGGGAAGTCCGGGTATAGATAGCCAAGGTAGGCTAAAACCACCTCATTTCCACTTGGAGCTTTGCAAAGAGAGCATTTCGGCTTCTTTCGCACGTCATTTTCGGAGCCTACACTTGACCTGTTTAGCGCCACGAGACATGAGGGGTATGTTCCTTACTAATCAATGATCCATTTTGTGCGGCCGGTAGCTAGTCTAAGGCCTTAGAAAAACCCTAGAAGCAGAGACGTGCACGAAGACCTACGACCTAAAAGTGACCATAGCGGCCTGCCAGCTTGACCAAATCAGATGGGATTTTAACCATAACATGCCATAACATGCCCTAACATAATAGAACCATTTCATACCATCAGATGATCATTCGGCTGGGGTCAAGGGGGTCCTCAGTAGAAAATTAGAGTTTTTTGGGAAAGGCCAGAATTTCGACCTGACCCCACAGATGGCTTGCTAATGAGGCTCATATACATGTATATGATTGGTTTGGAGAAATCCATCAAGTAAAGCCCTCGAAAAGCGAAAAACGTCTTGAAGGTTACAAAGCGTCAAATTCGACATATGAGGCCAAACTGACTCCAAATAAGCCAAAATTGGATAGGTAGCTTCACGACGACGTTACAGACAAGTCCAAAGCCTCAAAGTTTACCGACCAACCTAACAGAAAGAGTAAACACAAAAAACGGTGACTTCAGAGTCGAGAGAACACAAAGTGATGCCGGCATGACCAAACTTGACCAAATTGAATTTAGGACTTGTATTAGGTGAATGAAACATGTTTAGGTCAAAATTTATATGAAATGCAAAGTTTTTGTCACTGTTGTAAATAATCGCGATTATTTACTTTTGCAACATTTTTTCTTGGAATTTTTGTCAATTCACTTCACCTATCATGTGTACACACCTATTACATGCCAAAAATCAAGTATGGGCTAAAATCACCACCCTTTACTTGCAAAATTTCCAAAAAACGCAAAGAAGTCTATGGTAGCACTTGAGCGGACTGCACATGAATTGTCAGAAAGACTTGAAGATTTGGAAAAGCTAGATGAGCAAAGGCTAACTATTGTAGCTCATATCTATGCACAAAAGAGGAAACAAAAAACAGTTTTTTGATTCCCACTTAATCACCAAAATTTTCAAGAAAGGGGACTTAGTTCTAGTCTATTCCCTTAAGCAACACATTTCCAAGTTTAGAGAAAAAGGGAAATGGACCATTTATCATTGAAGATGTATCTCCAAGTGGAGCAGTAAAATTGTCAACCATCGATGGTGAACCAATAGCTAATTGGATTAGTGGATATCGTTTAAAGAAATATAGTTTTCCACTAACCAATGAATTGCTAGAGAGAATGCATGCAGCCAAACAAAGGAAGATGAAACGACAACGGGTTATTGATGAAGCCCAAGAGGAAGCTATACTTCGAGTACTCAAGCATAAAGCTAATCTCAAGAATCAACAGATATCGATTCCCATCAACACTTTGGAAATAGACGATCGATAATGGGAATTACCTAAAGATGCAGTTTCAACAGATGATGATTGGTTAGATGGAATGGATCTCCGCATCAAAGCACAGCTCAACAATCACAGCACCAATGCTTTGGTAGACACAAGAACTAGAGTGAATGCAGTCAGTTATTCCACATACAAGAAAGCAACAAGTCAAGCATTGACCGCAGGAATAACGACAATCAAAGAATGCAACAAGAACCCAACTCCAACATTGGGAGTAGTCAACTTGAACGTGCTAGTATATGGATGCTCATGTCCGCATCAGTTTGTATGTTTGCCATATGAACACATGAATGAAACGATGATTCTTGGCATTCCTTGTATGCGTACATACAAAGAAGTACCAGTTTGGGATACAAATCAGCTAAATCTATCACTTAAGAGAGGGCAACTCATTGTTCCTATTGCACCAAGCAAAGAGGAATGGACAAGATGCAATCAGAGTCCCAATCCACGAAGTAAATCTTCTCCATCCCCTCGACAAACACATGCTACAAGTAGCATGCAAGGAGTCAAGCAAATTTGGGTACCAAAAGCACAACTTGTGAATAAACCAAATCAGATCTGGGTGCCTAAAATTTCACCAGAGAGACAGAAGACGGTTCCAAGGATTCAAGCACAAAATCGACCATCTATGAACAAGGAACATAACATGAAAAAGGTTTGGAAGAAAAAAGAGCACTTATCTTCTCCAGACAACGTGAAACCAATCAAATAGAGGCGAGGTAAGTCTAAACAGACTCTCAAGAACCCTACACCAAGCAGACCGAGCTACCAGTGGTGGAGAGAAAAAGCTCGACAACCTTCCAAAATGCTCCCCACAGCTCAAGCAATCAGCGTGCTTAAACACCCTGATGGTACTATCAAACAGAGAGCACAAAGGCTACAGGATTTGCTCTTTGGAAGACATCAACAGCAAACCTCGACATCGGAAACACTTGAGTTACTTACTCAAGACCCAACTCTTGCACAGCATATCGAGTTGAATTGCATTGATCTTCATAACATGGTAGATCTAATCATGGCTATGCATAGACACAGTTGTTCAACCCATGCACACAGTCGTCCCGGAGAACGCCATCTAGGAGGGGTGGAAGGATACTACTAGATACTAAGTAATTAAGGGCAATGTTTGAAGAGGGAGGAAAAAAGTTTCATGTTAACGTGTGATTTTTTGCAAAACTACCTAATAATGCCCTTATAATTCATCAACAAGGAAAAATTCACTGATAATATCTCCCCGATGAGTGTAAATAGTGTATATACTATCAGAAAATCATCAAAACTAGTCCTTTTTGTGTATTTTTTATCATTTTTGTTGAAAAGGAGGCTTAAAAATGGAGAAATCCAACAAAAAACAATAAAGCTATGTTTTTCAAAGGATTTTCTTAATTATTGGATTTTCACCTTGCTTTTTTAGAGCATTTTTCTATTTTCTTTGATTTTTCAAATAAAAATGTCAAAAATTAATAATAAATAGTAGGGAAGTTCAGATGGAAAAATGGAATACACGATGGTTATCAGAAAGACAAGGCGGCCAAGCACAAAAATTTCCAATGAAATCAGAAGATGGAAGCGGGAAGCATAAATTAGGCGGCCAGACCTACTTCCGCAAATTTTTTAGCAGAATGAGCTACAGGAATTTGATTTGGGAAATTTTTGAGCCTAACATAGATTTCACGGCCTAATAGGACTAACGGGGGAATCTGGGGAAATTTGGTTCGGGAAGTCTAGGTATAGATATCCAGCTTAGGCTAAAACCACCTCATTTCCACTTGGAGCTTTTTAGAGAGAGCATTTTGGCTTCTTTCGCACGTCATTTCCGGAGCCCACGGTTGACCTTTTGCCACGCCGTCTCACACCAGACATGAGGGGTAAGTTCCTTACTAATCAATGATGCATTTTGTACGGCCAGTAGCTAGTTTAAAGCCCTAGAAAAAACCCTAGAAGCCGGGCAGTGTACGAAGAGCTACGACCTAAAAGTGACCATAGCGGCCTGCCAACTTGACCAAGTCGGATGGAATTTAAACCATAGCATGCCCTAACATAATATAACTATTCCATACCATCAGTTGATCATTCGGTTGGGGTCAAGGGGGTCCTCAGTAGAGAATTAGGGTTTTCTGAGAAATGCCAGAATTCTGACCTGACCCCACAGATGGCTTGCTAATGAGGCTCATATACAATGTATATGATTGGTTTGGAGAAATCCATCAAGTAAAGCCCTCAAAAAGCGAAAAACGGCTTGAAGGTTACAAAGCGTCAAATTCGACATATGAGGCCAAACTGACTCCAAATGAGCGAAAATTGGACAGGTAGCTTCACGATGATGTTACGGACAAGTCCAAAGCCTCAAAGTTGACCGACCAACCCAACATACAGAGTAGTCACAAAAAACAGTGATTTCGGAGTCATTAGAGCATAAAGTGATGCCGGCATTACCAAATTGAATTTAGGACTTGTATTAGGTGTATGAAACATGTTTAGGTCAAAATTTATGTGAAATACAAAGTTTTTGTCACTGTTGTAAATAATCGTGATTATTTACTTTTGCAACATTTTTGCATGGAAATTTTCAATTCACCTCACCTATCATGTGTACACGCTATCACATGCCAAATATCAAGTATGAGCCAAAATGACCACCCATTACTTGCAAAAATGCCAAAAAACGCAAAGAAGTCTGTGAAAGCCAAAATTTGGGTTATGAACAACTTTTCTTGATCCAAACCACCTCATAATTCATACCCAAGGTCTATATCATACCTAGAACCAATCAATGCCAAAAATTATCATTTTGGGAAAAAAAGTTAATAATCGCGATTATCTACTTTTTAGCCAAAATGGGGCAATTTGGAAAATTGGTCATCATACATCCAAAGTACATGATGTGATAAGCCCACTAGACAATTTTGACTCAATTTGGATTCCAAAATCTCAAATTTCCTTTATATCTACTGTTTCAGAGACCTAAAGCCAAAATCTGGTACGATTTCCACCCTGTAAATCCAAATGAGCCCAAATTTCCCTCAAAGCATGTAATTGGCACTTACTTCAAGCCTATAAAGCCAAAATTGCAAAAAAGTTGAAAATTTTCCCAGCTGTAAATAATCACGATTATTTACTTTGGTTACAAATTTTTGTTTTGACCATACACTTTTGTTCCTTGCATGATTTTATGTATCTTTGCTTGTTCAAAATTTGATTTGAAGCAATTTGGACCAGATTATCAGCATTTCAGTCTAAAAGGACATTCTGGAGAAAAATCTATCAACTCCGCTAACTTTGCACTCTATTCACTGAATAGGAGCAATGCAAGCCACGAAGAAGACCAAGAAGAAGTTAAACCAAAAGGAAAAATTGCAAGAACTGCCACCGTATCAACTGGACCCCGCGTCAGTAAAGGCAGCAAAGACATCATATCTTTCTAAGGAGCACTTAGAAGAACACCACACCACGGTCTTCACGGGTAGATTTAAGAGTGAAGAAGGGTATCTGGTGGAGTTTCAACTCTTGTCCAAAGAGGTTTATGATATCGCAGCAAAGCCAGAAACCAAAGAGGCTAACCGCAGGTTGGGACTCCGACACTTCTATGAATAGGAGCCCTGTGGAAAAGACTTTCAGAAGGCTTACGAGCTTCTGTCCACCATTAACGAAGACGGAACTGCTCAAATCTCAGACAACCAAGGAAATAAGGTAGAGGTTGTGATTACAAAGGAAATAGTGGCAGAGGCACTCAGATTGCCCACTGAAGGGATGACCATGCAGGCAAAAGATAGGAAAACCGCATGCACATTTACAAAGGAAATAGCTGCGGCTATATTTTCCGATCTCATCCACAAGCCAGTGGAAGAGCGAGTCCATCTGTACCACAAACATTTCCATTTCCTGGCGAAAAGGCCATCAAGGTACACTACACCGAATCATGCTATGGCCACCACTTTTACACAAGTTCTAAAGTCAACCACCAGACAACTTGTGGACCACACGCAATATGTGTTAACAACATTGAAGGCCACCAAGAAGGAGGGAAAGATAACCTACTTGGGCGCACCTGAAGTCTTGACCATAATAGCTTATCATGCCATTGGCATGGCCGACAATCTTCTGCCTGCCCCGGATCAGAACCCATGGATCTTTGCAGCTCCACCCTCTCCAAGATCTACAAGATCTGGTAAGCGATCATTTAAATTAGGTGATGAATTCGATGACAGTTCATCCGAGCAGCATAGCAGTGAAATCTCTGACAACGAAGAAAAAAGATCTAGAAGGGAAGAAATGAAGCGAAAAGCTGTGGCTGCTCACCAAGAGGAGCCAGCTCAAAAGCAAGCGAGATTTGAAAGACAAAAACAGGAATATCAACGCACTAGGAAAGCGCAAGGAAAAGACTCAGAAAAGTGGGTACCTACAGGCTTGAAGGGACCTCGAACAAAACATCATTCAAGGAAAGAGGCTGAGGATCCCAAGGATCATTTAGAAAGAATCTACGAAGAGGAAGAGGCCTTGAAGCTGAAAGAGGTGGAAGAAGCGGCTAGGAAAGCTGAAGAAGCGGCAACTCAAGAGCAAAGCCAAGAATATCCCCGACCCACCTCACCGCCGCCGGAACAACATGATCAACCCGTGCCCACTCCACCATCATCACCGCCAGGCCAAGAGACCACTGAAGAGGCCGAGGCTGACAAGGCAACAGAGTCTGAGTTCACCCACCACGCGGAAGCTAAACATCAAACTGACCACACCAAACAACATAAAGAAAAGGAAGCTAAACCAGAACCAGAACAGACAGCCGAGGAAACTCACAAGCCGGCAGATGAAACTGATAAAGAGGAAGATAAATAAAAGGAGAAAACCACTATACATGAGGAAAAAACCAACATTGAGAAGGTAGGGAGGCCTACAACTGAAGAAACTGTAAGGGTTGAGACCACACAGCTTGTCTCCACTCATCCAAAAACACCCGAGGTCTTAAACCCTCAGGATGGAAAAGGAGAGGCAACCACCTCTATAGAAACACCAGCAATAACAACATAGCAAGAAGCAACACAAGAGGCATCCGGCACATTCGAACTAGCAAGACAAGAGGAGTGGCAATCTAATGATGAAGTCATTGTACAAGTGAATGAGTATGCAAGGCAGATGCAAATCATGATAGAGAAACTCCGCTCAGCAGCCTTTAACCACAGTACTAAGGCCAAAGAATTAGAAGTGGTCATCGATGCTCTTCAAGGCGAGCTCGACGACAGAATGGCTACAATTACAGATCTCCAAAGGCAAGTACAGGAGCTCAAGACTGAAGCAGAACAGCATCAAATAGCACGAGACATCCAACAGAAGGAAATGGAGGAGTTGGGTGACCTCCTGACTAAGCTATTTGATGCCTGCAAATTGAAACATGAGCAATTGACAGAAGTGACAAATGAACTTCTCACCACTTCTCTGTCCACTCAAAAGATTCAAGTACAATTAGATGTAGCCAACGCAGCATTGCAATATTGGGAACAAAGGATTAATGATCATGCCACTTTCTTGCGGCAATTAAGAGAAAATCCAGCAGTGGCCTCAATCAAGGTAACCGATGAGGTGTATAAAGCACTTGAAAAGAAAAACAAAGATTTAGAGCTGGAGTTGAAGCTAGAGCAGTCACAACGCAGAGACCTGGCGCTTATGCGGGTCCAAAGAGAGGAGGAACTCCTTAAAGAAATTGTAGAATTGAAAAGAGTAAACCAACTCCTTAGAGATGGAAAGCCAGATATATAGGAGGAGGCAGGCACTTTAGAGCCGCCCCAAGTGGAAATTCCCTCGGTCTCATTTGCTGACTTTGAGACACAGTCTACAGTAGAGCCGAGTGGGGGAGAAGATTTTCAAATCCAAGTCACAGAGGAAGACACAGTGCCGATGGTCCACCTGTCAAAAGATGAAGAAGATGCACTAAAGGATAAGATTTCCTTAGAGGTAGATGACCAGTGGAAGGCAGCTATGGATTGGGAGTTGAGAGTCTTACACTCTGTCAACGTCACACAGCTCACTCCCAATCAAATTAATGCCCAATGGCACCAACAATCCCTGCCATACCCTCTCATCAAGGTTGAACTCTTGCAAGTCAAGGAAAGACTGTACCGAGATATGCAAGAAGATGGCGCAGATCAAGACTACCCGAAGTGGCGACTAAGCTGGTTGAACAAGAATCCAAGATACTTGATTCTGTTCACGAGAGCACCTGCATCCATACAGAAAGATCCAACATTTTGTCATGTACCTTGAGTAAGGACATGGAAAGCACACGAAGCACTAAAGGAAACAAAGGCCTCGGCTATGATCTAAGTGGGCAGCCGTAAGAGGAAGTTCTTTATGGATTTTACGCCCGATGTATGTTTGTGTCCTCGCACAATATGCTAGCTTTTGAGGAGGCCTTCTACACCGGCTTTTTCACCTAGCGAACGAAGATATTTGCATCGGTGATAAGCAACCTCATCGCCAGATTTGTCAGCTATTCGGCAGTAGAACTCAAAAACAAAGTCACCATCCAGTTTTTGTAGGTTCCAGACAAAGAACGCAAAATCAGATATGAAAAAGCACTGGAAGCACTGAAGGACCACCTCGCCCGCCGTGAACCCGAAGATTACTTCAGCACATAAAGCTGTGTCAAGGGACGACACAGGCGAGGAGGGGGGGAATGATAGCAGTAAGCTAACGTGGACACCATTTTTCGGAGTTCTTCTTGTAAAAACAATTACTATTTTAAATAAGGAATAGTGTAACTCCTGTTTTCTTGATAAACCTTGTCATTAATGAGTCAGGGCTACAAGCTTCCAGATTTATCAGCCATTCAATTCCAGCTTTGGTAGAACTCCAGATTATTACTTTTGACCACCCAAAAACCTTGGCTAAGGTATAAAAGCCAATTTTTGTAAGTTTTTTATAAGTTTTTGGATAAGAAATACACAGTGTGAGCTAACGGCGCTCACTTCTCTCCTTCTCGCACTTCCTACTCCCTCTCCGGTTGTAACATTGCGAATGCGTTTGTTGCATTGCAACCGCATGTAAGAGCTTTACGCATCGGTGTAATCCATTCACAGTATTTCGTAGCTTTTGGCGTCGCCGAGCCGCGGACTAATTTCATCATAACTAGGAATTTACACTTTTAAATCGTAAACTAAGCATAGGAGGGGTATTGGGGCATCATTGCTAAGCATTTAGATGCATTCTGGGTCGAAAACGACTAGGTCAAAAATCCACTGCTGCTGTTAATAATCGCGATTTTGGAACTTGCCCTAAAGTGGGGTTTGAAGCCATAGGCGTGTGTTCTTAGGTCTTGTAAACTTGTCCTAGAAGTTTCGTTACGTTTGGATGTCATTAGATGCTATAACGGATGTGATTTGCTTGCCGATGAGCAATTGGCTTTTGGTGATTTCAGTCACTTGAGTGTAGTGTGAGTTAGATGCAAGTTGTTAGTTGTTTTCCAAGAGCTTGACAACCTCTTGTAGTCTCTATGCACTAGTGGAGTCAGCTTCGTCCCATGGTTTGACAAAGTAATCGTGGTTCTTGCTAATACTGCAATAAGATAGGATGGTGAGGTTAGACATGCATCCCACAGCATAGTTAAAATGGAGATTGATATCAAAGAAAATCTTATTGAAGATCATTCATCTCCATCAAACAGAATTTTAGAAGAGCTTAAAGCAAATCAAGCAATAGAAGATCCATATCAAATAGAGCAAAGAGCCACCATGATAGCTATTGAGCAAAAAATGCCGCCAAAGCCAGAATTTGAGAACAAGGTTGCAGACAACTAGGAAGCAATAGGAAGTCCAAAGATCAATCAAACATTGCCAGTTGAATCAGCTGCTGTAAGTCAAATTGGAAAACAAAGTCTCAAGTCACCCTCCATAGAGACACATTTAGATCAAGATGAGACCATGGAAAAACAGGACAAAGATCTTCAATAGAACCAAAAATGCCAGATTCAGAGTTGCAAAGTCACAAGAATCAAAGAAAAATCTTGCAGACAAAGGTAAAGCTCAAGTGGAACTTCCATCGATTAGCAAAGAAGGTGCGACATCATATGCCTCTACATCAAAGAACCCTCATGGATCAGATACTTCTAGCAAGTAAGGCTTTCAAAACTTCAAGGCAATTGCCGACCCAACTGAAACCTCTAAAGAGACACCCAAAAAAGCAAAGATATTTCAACCAAAGTACTCAAGAAAGCAAAGGAAAGTCAAGCAAGTGTTTGTTCAAAGCAATTTTATCAAAGCCAATGTTCCGGTTTGGATTAAAGATGAGAAATCAACACAGAAAAACAAACACATGGAATGGATAGCATCACAATGGAGCTTAAAGGAACAGGAGTACTATGGAGGTAACAGACAGATATGGGTGCCAAAACCGCATGTTAGAGCATATGAAGTAACTTCAAGTCCCTCCCAAGAATGAAGGCCCACAAGGTATTAACCTCGACAACATACTAGGATACCTACGAAGCAGGTATACAACATCACAATATCAAAAGATGCTAAAGTCTACCACAACTCTCAAGAGGATACAGAACAAAGAAGGATCTCAAGGAATGTTCCTCTTGGACAAGGATTCTACATGGGCTATACAAAGATTTGTCTACTATTCAACCACAAGCCAACTACAACTACACCAGACCTGCATGAACATCTCAAGAGCTCAACAAGACCTAGAGCTCAACAAAGTCAACAAAGCAGTTACAAAGGTTCTCAAAAGTTTTGGATTCCTAAATCTTCCAATGCTCCTAGTCAAAAGCCAAATGCCGACAGCCAATAGAGGCCTACAACAACATCAAAGACTCCTATCAAACAGGCCCAATTAGAGAATCAAACAGATTATGGAGTCTTCATAGTCAAAGAAGGACAACCCAACCAACGCGAATGCAGATTCAAAGAAGATGATAAAACAGGTGTGGCAAAAGAAACCTTCAATGCCAAATTGGCCCTTCACTAATCATCTTTTTGACGATTCAAGCTTACTTTTACTTAAAGAAATGTTTGTAGTAAGCTCAAGCATGTAAAAAGTCAAGTCTCTAGGGTGCAAAAAACACTCTTTGGTATAGTCAAAGTCGGGCTGCTGAGCCATCAAATGAGCAAAGCATTAGTTCCAAAGCTTCAATTCATATTAAAATCTGTGCTAAGATTCGTAGTTATTAGGCTTACACTCAAGTTGGAAGAGTTGAGCATATTTGAGTCATGTCACTCATGCTGGATGAGATGAGCATAAGAGTCGAAGTCTATTATTTTGCAATTGGTGAAGTGTCGTAGAGTCCAACACTCACGCATAGTGCACATTAAGATGAGAGCACATATAGTCAATGAAAACCATTCTTAAAGGGGTGCCAGCTTGCAAAACCATGTCATATGCTTTTATAGCTACACCATCTTTCTGAATAACCCCTCAAAATCTTTCTTGCACAGCGTATTGTTTTCCATGTATTTCTGTGTATGCATAAATAGGATGTACCATTATTGGACATATGCATTAGACACTCTTTTTTTCTTCCACCTATGCACCTTGAGTGGACTACAACAGGCAAACCAATGTTCCATCATGTTACCCTCTCATATTTTCTACCTTCTAATTCCATATCTATTAGCAAATAATTCCTTGAGTACTTTATTTATATTTTCCATGCTCATAAGTACTCCAATAATGCGCGTATCCCAAAGGCACTTTTTTCTCGTTGAGTTTTTTTCCTTTGGTCATCCAGGTATTAGACCCTAATTTAGGATCTCATCATTCTACTTCCCTTGTACATACTTTTCATAAATAAACATCAGTCTCATCATTATGCTATTACAACGGAAAAATGCAACATCATCTCTCACATTAGACATGTTTGGACCAATGAAGATGCTGCAAAAAATTGAAATTCATCAACAAATCCAATGACAAATGAAGAAATCAGCCCATCAACAACCAATCAAAAACCTTCCCTAGCCTCCACGGACACTTTTCAACAGTGCACAAGGACAATCACTAAAATTGAAAGGGGGGAATGTTAACTGAGTCAATGTCAGTTAACAGAAGCTGCTAAAGACTGAAGACATACGAATGTACATCGAAGATCAAAGTGAAGAAGCAGTAAAGATTGGAGTTACACATTTTCCACGTTTTCCCAAAATGGTCATGTATTGTAAATTCCCAGATTATTTCAAGCCATTGTAATATTTTAATGTGCTACGGGCTCAATGGGAGTTCCAAGTTGTAAAGAATAGGTCACTTACTGTGCCCAGGTTGTAGATTCAGTAAGTGGTGAACCCTAAAGACCTTGGGTGGCCGGACATTGCATATTTTTACCCTAGGTACATAAGGCAATGTTTAAATGAAATTAGGGTTCTCAAGCTCATCTGTTGAGAGCACTCTTTGGTGAGAGCTCTTGAGGTGTGTGTCTATGGAGTCCTTGGGATTTTCCTTGCTCATGAGACTTGATTAACACCAATCAATGATTCATTCTCTCTCACTATGCCCCTCTCATGCTTCTTATGATTGCCTATGGTGCTTAGATTAGCTAGATCTACACTAATTAGTGGTTAATCCCTCTCTAATCTTGTGTGATTTCCCTTTTTTGCTTGTGTGTGCATGTAGGTTTGATTGGAGTGTGGTGCTCGATAGATCTATGTGTGTGTGCTTGCGATTAGTGTGTTGCATGATAGGATTTGTGTTGTGTGCATCTTGCAATTGTAGTGTGTGTGTTTGGGTTGATTAGAGGTGAAGAGAAGTGGATATGGAGATTTCCCTTTATTGTGGCTTAGATTCTCCATAGGTCGAGAAGCTCACCTCGTAGAGTTAACCATTTGTGTTTCCACGATTAGATTACTAACCGTGTGAGTGTTTCCATGCCCTAGTCGGATAGCTCATCCCTCCGGATTGATAATTTTGTTGTTCATTGGAGCTATTGCAACAACGGGACCCCCAACAGTGGTTTAATCCTTTTGCCAAGATATTTTATATCGTGGCGTAATTAATCACACCAAGAGCACAAGTACAAACATGCTTTCATGAACCTCCAAAGTCTTTACAAAAAGTACTATACTTATCACAAGCACACCAGGGATAGTATTGTGGCGTAAAAAAATCATTGTTGTAAACAAGACTCTTAATAGGCTGATGGTAAGTCCAGTCAACACAAACATTATGCAGCAATTCATGGTTGCCAAAAAGGAAGTGAAAACACTCACAAAGTATTTCTTTGGGTGCAAACGAGTCTAAGAGCTCATTCTGGTATAGATAGTGTATATAGATAGAATTTGCTGAAGCGAACTTTTTAGAGAGTTGTATCCTTCCACATGGGCCACAAGATACATGCACAATATAGAAGTTTACAAGTCAAGGAGGTGATAGATGGGGGTATTTCTACCTCTACCTCTAGTAAAGGTGCGAGATTTTCCTTGTTAAAGCTAAAGGAAGAACTTGGTGCTAAAAAATATGTGAAAGAGTTATTGGGGGTAGTTAATGAGTTAGGTCTTTTTAGTGAAGGAGAATCCTCATCATCAATACATGGATTATGTAACCCAGTAATGATTTTGGCTCCCTTGTAGATGCACTTCAAAAGACTGTGGTCGTTGAACTACTAGGTGACCTCCATAGGTTTCAACTTTTAGTGGGCCAATGGAAAGTTCAAATCAAAAGGCTCATTCAGATCACAAATTAGCTGTTGCAATTAATGATTGGCCTGTAAGATTCCAAAGATGGAACTTGATAGCAAGGGAAGCTTTGAACCTCAATTCAGAGAAAAGGCTAAGATCTAGTTTGAAGCTCGCATTAAATGCAACCAGCCATTGACTAAGGGATGGATGCACACTGCTTCCTATTGTCAAAAGTTGGACAAGACTCCCCTAACAAGGGGAAAATGCACTCTGTATGATGCTGAGACCAAGACACTTGGGATGCTATGATGCCCCATGTAGTGGAAATGAAGACTACCAAGAAGGACCAGCTGAAACAAGAGGAATTGTTCAGACTGATTCAGAAGAACAATGTTGGAATCACTACCTTGGAGTCATCCTAGACACCATGAAAGAGGAAGAAGACACCTGACAAGAAAAGGGTTCGCTGGATAGACACTGGGTGAGTTAATTGGTGTTATACTATTGTCTATTTGCAAGATGAAGTAGATCCGATGGTTTCAGCAAGATCCACCTTTGGTGTCCTATGCTGACATAGGAGGGTTTGATGCCCACAAGAGAAACAACAATCAATTGGGAACCGTTATTAATCAAACATGCACCAGTTCGACAACTTCATTTTTGAGGACAATTATGTTGGGTTTTAGGCCACTACTTCAGTGTGGGTACCAAGTTCAACACCCGCAAAGAGGATGCACAAGGTGACTCTTACTTGGACATCCAAATTTTTTGCTTCGACTTCAAATTCCCACATCGTTCTTCTAAGATCTCTTACAAGATAGATCCTCAAAATAGTGACTATATGGTAGAGTGTGGTGCCACTAGAAACCTTACACAATCTAGTGACAATGCTGAACAAGCTACATTCCAAGAGAGCATAGTCATGAAACATGACTATCTACAAGCTTTGGAGAAAAAAGCCCTTGCATCCAAAGTGGAGATGGATCAAGATGCAACTGTTGAAAAGCTCATTTGTTTAAAATCAAGGCATGCATGCCTCACAATGCATGATAATCTGCTTCAAGCCTTGCACGAACAAGAACAAGCGATCTGAAATGCAAAGGAACGTCTTGCCCTAGAAGATAAAGCCCTTCTATAATAGTTTCAATTGGAGAAATCAATCCATGTTCGATGATCTAGTGATGACCATTTTGAGGAGGTTGTCAGTAGTAAGCCTCATCATTCTCAACTCAAACGCTTCCTTATGCCGACTCTCCCGATTGTACCGAAGCAAGCCAAAAAGCCCATGACAGGGTTGTCTCTATTGCGTGAGACATATGATGATTCTAATGATTGAATGACATTGTTTTCAGAATTCACAAAGGAGTATGTTGGTTGTCACTCCTAATGTGCCCTTTTGAAAAATGGCATAATTTTATACACACATATGCATGACAATGTGCAATAAACGAACATAGAGCATATAAATTTCACTTTCGTAATACCATGTGCCATGAGAAAAGAAAAAATAAATACATACTTTGTGAGGCTTGCATCTACTTTAGCTCTCCCTAGTATGGACTTCTTGTAGAAGATTTATAGATATGTATACATTATCTAACATGGCTATATCTAGTAGAGGTTTTTCAAACCCTATAATAAGTATGTGTTGTAGAATTCCAATTTGTACATTTGAAGGATGTAATTGTGGAAAGCTTTAGTTGTACAATATTCATCACGTGTGTGTGTGTGTGTGTTTGTGTTTGTGTGTGTGTGTGTGTGTGTGTGTGTGTGTGTGTGTGTGTGTGTGTGTGTGTGTGTGTGTGTGTGTGTGTGTGTGTGTGTGTGTGTGTGTGTGTGAGAGAGAGAGAGAGAGAGAGCTTGAGTGTGTGTTAAGACTTACTATCCCTTATTCCTAAACTTAAACACCATAAATTAAACTAGTTTAATGCAACTTAAAAGGAAAATCTTATCTAGTTCAAATGGCCTTGAAATGTGAGTGGCTTGAGATTGATTGTGTGCTACTCTTTGCCATCATTTTGAAGACCTTGTTCCTTTCGATATCTCTTGAAAATCCCTTCACCGCTAGCAGACTCGGGCCACAGTAGGGATCCAAAGGAGGGAAAATAGGGATCCAAAGGGGGGGCCATCTGCAAAAGAGCCATGTGCAACAATGGGCTAAAAAGACCCCAAGGTTCAGCCCATTACGACTTCCAAAATGCTAAGGTTCCAAAATTCAAAGGTTGTGTCCAAAGGTCAACCCTAGGGGAAATTGGATGCTTTGTGTGTAACTAAAAACTCTTTGCATATCCCTACATGGGAGGGGGTGAGCCCTTCTTCTAGGGCATGAGAGAGAAAGTCACACACACACACACAAGATCCCTTTACACAAAGGGAATTAGGGACACATGTCAGCTCCCTAGCCCAGATGCCCACAAGGTGTACCCAATTCCTATTGGATGGCCTTGAAGGTGGACCAATGAGAATTAGGCTAGAGTAAATCTAGTTTAATTAATTTCAAAAAAAACACTTAATAAAAGAACCAATGACAATTAAGTCTCCTAGAAAACTATTGGACAGTCTCCCAAGGGGTCCAATGAGCATTCAGGAGCCCAATGGCTTGCCTGATTCCTATTGGCAAGGAGGCAAAGGGGTCCAATGAGAGTTTAGTTTAATTATTAAATTACCTAAATCTCTCACAAAAGGGGAAAGGGGGACACATGTCAGAAGGCTATCACTTATGCTACTTAATAGCCATTGGCTTGACTTGGGGAGGTCCAATGGGGAGCCTGCATGAGCAAATAGCAAGAGGGCTCGCCCAAGAGAGAGAGGGGGCTGATTTTTGCAAGGCATTATCACACATACACTCACACAATCTCATGTGTGAAGAAAGAGAAGACTATCTCTTCCCAAGCTTTAATGGAGAGCTCATCACCTACTCCAAGCTTGTGAGATAGAAGCCTACATCGACACACTCTTGGCTTGTGGATGCAAATCCAACCAAGAGCCAAGCTTCAATGCATGCTCATCTCCTCTACCAAGCTAATTACTAAGCTAAATCTATGCTAATATGAGTGATTATGTGAGGAGATGTACATCTTTCTCGTAAGATACTCCTTCTTCCTCTCAATCTGTTGGGGTATAAAGCCCAATGTGGTCGCCCAGGTAAGTGGGCGGGCCGCCAGGTACGTACACATATTCTTTTGTAAAAACCTAATAAGAACTCACTATGCTCTACACATTATAGTAGAGCGAGTTCACCATATCGTCGTGCTCTTCTTCTCGCACTCTCTCTCGCGTCACACTTCCGCTCGTACTCCTTCAACTGGTATCAGAGGTCAGATCGAGGCTCAGGGCAGCATTTGCAGGTAGCCAGAGTCACCTGCTCAGATTGGAGTGAGATTCGACAGGCGAACACACGGCCCCAAATCTTGTGGGTGAACCCGAAGGACTTGGTGTTCTCAGAATTTCATTCTGAGGTCATCTCGGCCACCGTTCGGCTTCGACAAAGTTCTGCGCAGGCCATTTTCGACTACACATTACAGTAGAGCGAGTTCACCATATCGTCGTGCTCTTCTTCTCGCACTCTCTCTCGCGTCGCACTTCCGCTCGTACTCCTTCAACTGGTATCAGAGCTCAGATTGAGGCTCGGGGCAGCACTGCAGAAGGCTAGAGTCACCAACTCAGATTGGAGTGAAATTCGACAGGCGAAGACACGGCCCCAAATCTCGTGGGAGCGGTCGAAGGGCTTGGTGTTGTCAGAATTTCATTCTGAGGTCATCTTGGCCACCGTTCGGCTTCGACAAAGGTCTGCGCATGCCATTTTCGACTACGTGGTCTCGACGGGTGCAGATCCGACTCTGCAAATTTGGGGTTTTCGGCCTACGACTGCAGGTGCTGAGGATATGGACACTCTGAGAGTGTTGATTTGTGGATGTCTACACATCGAAGGACGGCTCACAGTTCTTGGAGGCATGTCACATACGACACGGGCGCATGTACACACAGACTGTAGGCGACATCCACTAGTTCATCAGGTAGCTTGTGTTTGCTGCTTGATATTCCAGATTTCATCCTGACATTGCAGGTACTTCCACATGGGATGTATTGTCAGAGATGATGTATGTCTGTTGAGGGTTTGCTGGCTGTGAGTCACGCAGCAAACAACCGCCGCAGCGGTTACAGCATACAGTGGGAAATTTGTGGATGTATGATTTTGTGGGAAGTCTATGTATTGTCAGATTTACTGCAGCCTTTGTTGAGGGTCGAGTGAGGTTTTATTGAGCTGGGGGATTCTCGAATGTTGAGATCCTTTGGGTGATACAGGTCTTGGAGCGATCCCTCAAGCACCCTTAGATAGGGAGCTAGGATGTATTGACTGTGAGTTAGATAGTTGGGATTGCATCTTTGCTTTACTGCCCTTGAGGCATTGTCGCAGTCTATGCTTATAGGACAGTGACAGGATAGTGAGAGACAGTACAGGTGCAGGACAGTTTTACCCGCAGCTTACAGTGTCAGAGAGACAGTGTTTTTTGAGCTATTTTTTGGTCTGTTTTTGAGTACACCAGAGCCATTTTACAAAGGAGACTCTGCCGAAATTTTTGCAGAATCTGAAGCTTTCTTGGTTCATTTGACAGGTTGATATTGGTTCAGAGGTCAGTTTACAGGGGTGCCGAATTTTTCCCAGGAAAGTAAACTATTGTCAAGCGTAGCTATGGCTGGATCACGGGACACTGCTCTTTACAATATCAAGAAGATGGATGGAACCAATTTCCCATTGTGGAAGAAGTAGATTTGGCACGTGTTGGTACAAAAGAAGCAGATAAAACCTATAAAGCTCAAGGGGATAAAACCACATGATATGGACGAAGATGAATGGAGCGAAATGGATGAATGGACAATTTCTACCATTATGCTGACTTTGACAGAAAGCGTTACTTCAATGTAGCAGACGAGATGTCGGCTTATGAAGCATGGACAAAGCTGAGTGATCTTTATGAGAAGCACAGTGCAGCTTCACAGGTATACTGGCTTAAGAAGCTTGTTGACTTGAAGATGAAAGAAGGGACACCTATGTCCAATCATCTGAATGAATTCAACACCATCTACATTTAGTTGCCAGCTCAAGGTGTCAAGTTTGATGAACTTGTTAGAGCTATGTTCCTGTTGATCACATTGCCGGAAAGTTGGGACACTTTTCGCACAGCTTTGAGTAATTCTACACCTCCAGATGGTTTGAACATAGCAGGTGTAGAAGTAAGTCTGCTTACTAAAGAAACCAATAGAAAGACAATGGACAAAGGCAAAGGAACAGCCTTAGTTGTCAGGGGAAGGACCAAATAAAAGTACAAAGGTGGAAAGAGGGATCAGTCTCGTAGCAAGTCCCGCAGTGCTAAAGGCAAGAGTGACATAGAATGCCTTTCAGGACTTTTGTGAGTCAAAAGTTATAAAACGTGAACTTATTGCTCCTTACAATCCTCCTCAAAATGGTGTTGCTGAGAGGATGAATAGGACCATACAAGAGAAGGTCAGAAGTATGTTGTCTAATGCATAGCTGCCAAATGGTTTTTGTGCTGAAGTTGTATCAACAGCTGTTCATCTTATAAATAGATTTCCTAGCAAGGTTTTGCAGAAGGATTCAGTGCCAGAGATGGTTTGGTCAGGCAAAATGCCCTCATACAAGCATCTCAGAGTCTTCGGTTGTGAGACATATACTCACGTTCCAAAGGAATTTAGGAACAAACTTGAGCCAAAGAGTAGACAGTGCATCTTTCTAGGCTATGGTAATTCTGGTGAGATGGGGTACAGACTTTGGGGAAATGAGCCTTCATGTTACAAGGAACCAGTGCAAATGAAGGACTCCGGGAATTGGTAATTGGCCTTGCAGTCAGAGATGACAGCTCTGCATAAAAACCAGACATGGAAGCTAGTTAAATTACCACAAGGCAAAAACGATCTACCTTGTAAATGGGTTTACAAGTATAAGATCACCGCTCATGATAGTCAGCCAAAGTACAAAGCAAGGCTTGTTGCCAAGGGCTTTAAGCAAGAACAAGGCATTGACTTTGATGAAGTCTTCTCTCCGGTGGTCAAGATGACTACATTGACATGCTTGCATTGGTTTCCATATTAGATTTGGTGTTGCACCAAATGGATGTCAAGATAGCGTTCTTGCATGGTGATTTAGATGTGGAAATCTACATGCAGCATCCAGAAGGGTTTGTTGAGAAAGGCAAAGGATATTTGGTATGCCAATTGTTAAAGAGTCTTTATGGCTTAAAACAATCACTGAGGACATGGTACCATAAATTCCACAAGTTTATGCTTTCTCAAGGCTACAAACGTAGTGAGTTTGATCACTGTCTATATACAAAGAAGGCTAAGGATGGTAGTTGGCTGATCCTTATTTTGTATGTGGATGACATGTTGATAGGAAGAAATTTCAGCTTTGAAGTCAAAGATGGCAAAATCGTTTGACATGAAAGACATGGGTGAGGCAAGTCATATACTTGGTATGCGCATTGAGAGAGACAGATCAAAGAGGTTTATTTGGTTATCTCAAACAGAGTATATTGACAAGGTTTTACAACGTTTCAATATGGAGAAGGGAAAGGCATTGAGTGTTCCATTCCCACAATATGTGAAACTTAGCAAACAAGATTTTCCTGTGTCTGAGGAAGAACGGGCTGAAATGGATAGGATTCCATATGCTTCTGCAGTGGGTAGTTTGATGTATGCAATGATTTCTACTCGCCCAGACATTGCATTTGCAGTGGGAGTAGTAAGTCGATACATCTCAAACCTAGGCAAGAAACATCGGGAGGCAGTGAAAGGAATATTGAGATACCTGAAAGCGACAAAGAGTATGCGTATATGCTATGGGAGTCAGGAGCTAAGTGTAAAGGGTTTTACAGACTCAGATTATGCAGGTGACTTAGACAACCGAAGGTTTACGTCAGGGTATGTCTTTACATTTGCTAGAGGAGCAGTATCATGGCGTTCTAGATTACAAGATTGTGTTACTCAGTCTACTACAGAGGCTGAATATGTTGCAGCATCAGAGGCATGCAAAGAATCAATTTGGCTTAATCGACTAGTAACAGATTTGGGAATCAAAGAAGAGATGCCCGTGTTATATTGTGATAGTCAGAGTGCTATACAACTGGCTCGCAATCCAGTTTATCACTCAAAGACAGTTTATCACTCACTTCAGCTTGTCAAAGTTCACACCACGGAAAATCCTGTTGATCTACTTACAAAAGGACTTCCCTCAGAGAGCTTTGCACATTTTTGCAAGCAGTTAGGTGTAGGGTAGTACATCACTTCTCTACATCTCTTGTATATTAGCTTGTATAGTAGCTTCTCTCACACTTAAAGTACCACATTGGACTTTAAGTGGGAGGGTTTTGGGGTATAAAGCCCAATGTGGTCGCCCAGGTAAGTGGGCGGGCCGCCAGGTATGTACACATATTCTTTTGTAAAAACCTAATAAGAACTCACTATGCTCTACACATTACAGTAGAGCGAGTTCACCATATCGTCGTGCTCTTCTTCTCGCACTCTCTCTCGCGTCACACTTCCGCTCGTACTCCTTCACAATCTATTGTCATACCCTACTAGCTCTCACCATCTTCGAAGGTGTGTGAGGTCTTGGGTCTGAGAACGGGGATAATTAAAGTTGTGTTTACTAAGTGTTTTGCTTAGTGCATGAAGCTTTCATCTTCATTGCACTAGCTAGTCTTGAAGGAACACAAAGAATTGTATTGTACAATGTCTCTCTTGATGGGAGAAACCATAATACAAAGCCTTTTGGAGGGGGGACCGGCTCCATGCAAATCCGGTCCTCAACTGTTGTCAATAGCTTAATTTCTCTCTCTTTTGAAATTATTGTTGATGCTATCTAACTAGGTGTTATGCTTTTCGTTGCTCTCTCCACCCAAGCACTCTTGTAATTCTCATTAGGAATCTATTCTAATGAAATGCCCACTATGTTCATGCTAATTTCCGCTACACATAAGTTTTTAGGCCATTAAATGTTACATTGGTATCAGAGCACAAGGTTTCTCTTTTCTTGCTCAAGAAGGGAGGTCCTCAAGGTAGCTATAAATGGTTGGTATTATTAATTGTCTGTGAGTAAGTAGAATAGGGATTTTTCAGCCTTGCAGTGTGCGTGCCTTTGTGCAGTTAACAGGGCATCCCCGTCGAGAGCTATGTTCTTAATAGTGGAGTCCTACAGGGATTGCCTATGGCTTAACCACTATTGAGCTATTAGAAGCTTGACAGGATCCGGTGCTGTTTTGGTGTCGAAAGACCCTCTCTTCTATTCCTTGCAATTAATGGTATTCGAGCCGTGGGTACAGTCGCTTGAGTGCTTTTTCTAAAGGGGTAAAGAGGAGTAGAAACTAGGGCTTGAAGTGCCAAAGTACACCTGAAAATTTTACACCTAAAAGTTGTTAGAATGGCTGACAATAGTAAAGAGAGTGAAATTAATGTTGATAACTTTGATTTTGCTCATGAGCAAGCTACTGATGATGCTTCAATGCTTGTTAACTATCTTTTTTCTAGGCTTCAACAAGCCATGGGCAATCCATCTCTCCAAAGTGAAGTGCAACGGCAGCTCCGTGCTCACGGGATTCTCCAAGCACATCACCATGACGAGAGAACACCTAGGAAGCCTCCTTGTGAGACTCCCAAAAGAGGTCTCTCTCCGATTCGGGAAGAAGAAGAGAATCCCTACGAAGGGCTCAAGAATTTACTTCTTGATGATGCATCTCCTTCCCAAAGGAGAACTCAAGAGCCTCCATCAAAGGAAGGAGAAAGAAGTGAGTCTCCCGCCACCTCGGTGGAGATGGCTCCACGAAGACGGCGGGCTAAACGCTCTCCATCACCACCAAAGCGGAGAAGACCATCACACTCTTCTCCACGCCATAATTCAAAGAAGGATGATAAAAAGCAAGAGAAGAAAAAAGGCGAGAAAGAGGACACCCTCTTCTCCATCTTCTTCATCCTCTTTCTCTTATGAAAGTGATGGTAAAGACGACGAAGATCAAGACAAGAAAAAGGCGAGAAAGAGGTCACCCTCTTCTCCACCTTCTTCAAATTCTTCACCTTCTGAAGAAAGTGATAGTGCAACCTTTGAACCATCAAAAAGAAGAGGCCATAGGAAATCCTATGCCACATGGAAGAGGTCATCCAAGCTGAAGAAATTCAAAGAGGGAGGGAAGAGCATCTCTTTCCTTACCTATGATGGTACCTTTGGTGCTACGGACAAAGTCTTGGCCTTTATCCAGCAATTTGATGCGGCGTTTGGAGATGAGGGCTTCACGGAGTCCTCTAAGCTATGCCATGTAGCTATGCACTTTCAAAAGTCCGTCAGGCAATGGTGGTCTAGCCTACGAGCCAACGGTGAAGCTCCACGAACATGGAAAGCTTTAAGAGCTTCCATTATGAAGCAGTTTTTGGCCACCGATGCCAAAGACAAAGTACTCACCGAATGGCGAAGCTTAAAGCTCTCTCCCAATGAATCCATCCACAAATATGTAGACAAGTTTTGGGACCTACAACTCAAAGCCACTGTCTTTAAAAAGTTGGATTTTGGAGGGCAAAAGAAACAATTTTGTGCGGGCTTAACCAAAGAAATGGTGGAGTATGTCAACTCCCAAAGGCCACGTACCATATCGGCGGTAATACACCATACTATGGTGGCCTCACGAATCAATTTCCAAACGGGGGCTAAAATAAATAATAAGACCCTGGAAAAAAAGGGTTCCAATGAGCCTAAGGGGAAGGACAATGTCCAAAAGTCTCCTAAGGGCAACTCCAACAAAGCTAAAGAGAAGGGAGTTTACAAAGGTAAGAACAAAATCTCTCCTGAAGAGCTTGAGCGTTATCGCAAGGATAACCGGTGTTTCAAGTGCGACGAACAAGGGCATGCGTACCGCGCTTGTCCCCAAAAGAACAACCGTCAAGATCCTCCTAGAGCCTCCTTGGTTGAAATCCAAGAGGAGGAGACTCACCAAACTCATCACAAAGGATCTCCTCTATGCCATGCTTGGGGAAAGGTAAGAGAACATGATGCTTTTATTCTCTTTGACCCTGGTTCTACTCACAATTTTATATCTATAGAGTTGGCCACCAAGCTAGGCATACAATCCTACGAGATGGGAGATGTCCTACCCGCAGACAGTGCCTTCAAGGGGCAAGAAGCTTCAGTCACTCCCTTAATCGGGAAATTGAGGCTTCATGTCCAAGGCTATGTGGACAAAGGGGACTTCTTTATTTCTCCTCTCAAGCATGAGGATGTAATCCTAGGGGCACCATGGTTTGACCGCCTGGATGCCGATGTTAAATTTCCTTAAAGAAGAATCTCCTTTAAGTTCAGGGAAAAAGACATGTATATAGATGCTAAGGAAATGGGTAACACTATCCCCATTGTACATACACCAGCTTTCAACAAGTCAATAAAGAGCTCTATTTCCGTGTACATGATTTTTGCTAAAGATTCTCAAAATGAATCTAATGCTTAAGCAAAAGAAAATAAAAGCAACCAAAAGGAATTAGAGTTATCCAATTTCCTCAAGGGGTTTCAAGATGTTTTTATTGATGACATCCCTTGTGAGCTACCTCCTAAATGAGGTAATGATGACCATGCAATTGAACTTCTTCCAAGAAGTTCACCGCCTAACAAACCTCCTTATAGAGTTTCTCAAGCTCAACAAGAGGAGATTATGCGGCAAGTGCATGAGTTAGTTGAGAAGGGCATGGTTAGGCCTAGCTCATCTCCATTTTGCTCACCTATGCTATTAGTGAAAAAGAAAGATGGCACATATCGTATGTGTGTCGACTATAGAGCACTAAATAGGATCACTATCAAGAATAGGTTTCCCGTTCCACGGGTAGAAGACCTATTTGATAAGCTGCAAGGATCGACCTACTTCAGTAGGATTGACCTAAAAAGTGGCTATCATCAAATAAGGATAGTTGATCAAGACATTGTAAAGACCGCATTTCGCACCATATTTGGTCTTTACGAATACATTGTCATGCCTTTTGGCTTGACCAATGCACCAGCCACATTCAACCGCTTGATGGAGAAGCTATTCATGCCTCATCGAACCTTCACTGGAGTGTTCTTTGATGATATTATCATCTAATCTATTTCATTAGACAAACACAAGCAACACCTCCAGGTAATATTTCAAGTTTTGAGAGAGAATAAACTTTATGTTAATCAAAAGAAAAGTGAATTTTTCTTGCAAGAGATTTAGTATTTAGGTCACATTATCTCTCCAGATGTCATTCAAATGGATCCATCAAAGTTAGAGGTAATAAAAGGATGGCCTAAACCAAGGAATCTTCATGAACTAAGAAGCTTTATAGGTATGTGTGCATACTATAGACGCTTCATAGAAAAGTTCTCACAAATTGCGGGACCATTACATGACCTAACAAAGAAAAGCGTTAGGTACACATGGTCTGCTAAGGAGAACAATGCTTTCAAAAATCTTAAAGAAAAGCTTATCTCTCAACCTGTGCTTACACTACCGGATCTCTCAAAACCATTTGAGGTCCAATGTGATGCTTGTGGTGATTGCCTTGGAGCTATTTTACTCCAAGAAGGGCACGCAATAGGCTATGAGAGTCGAAGGATCGACCCTGTTGAGCAAGCTCTAGGCATATATGAAAAGGAACTCCATGCAGCTCTACATGCCTTAGACTCATGGAAGCACTATTTATTGGGGACTCCTTTCATTCTGCGAACGAATCACCAAAGTCTTAAGTACTTCATGACGCAGACCAAGCTCTCCAATAAACAAATGAGGTGGGCAAATTTCCTTTCGCAATTTCATTTTCATATTGCTCACATTACTGGCAAGCATAATCAAGTAGCTGATGCACTCTCAAGACGGCCGAGAGTGAATGCGGTTTCCATAGCAACTCACAATGATCTATCTTTAATGATAGATGAGAACGCTATTGATCCCGATTTTAGAGATGTGATTTCAGCCCTTGCATTAGGGAAGAAAGAAGAACCATTTACTTTACAAGATGGTTATCTTCTCTATGGCAATACAAAATTATGCATTAGTAACTCACTACGTGAGAAAGTAATGTATGAATATCATGCTCCACCGTATGCGGGGCATAGAGGGATTCAGTCTACCTTAAAGGGAATTGAAACATATTTCTATTGGCCTACCATGAAAGTGAACATACAAGAGTATGTTTCTAAATGTGTGGTTTGCCAAAAGACAAAATTTGATAGAGGGAAGCAAGTTGGATTTCTTCAACCCTTGTTAATCCCTAATTCACCATGGGAGAGCATATCCATGGATTTTATCTTTGGATTGCCTAAGTCTATCCATGGGAATACGGGAATATGGACGATACTAGATAGGTTTAGTAAACAAGCTCATTTTATACCTGTCAAAAAGACTATCAAAGCCCATCAAATGGCAACCCTCTTCATTTCACAAATTTTCAAGTACCATGGGTTGCCAATGTCTATAGTGCCGGATAGAGATCCTAGAATGACCAGTAATTTCTGGAAGGGTCTCTTTGAGAATTTAGGAACAAGGCTAAACTTCTCTTCGGCCTATCATCCACAAACGGATGGCCAAAGTGAAATAGCTAACCTAACAATTCTCGATCTACTAAAAGCCTATGTAACGGAAGTAGATCAAAGATCCCAATGGGAGAAGTACTTACCCTTAGTGGAGTATGCTTACAATAACACTGTACATACTTCCACGGGAAAAGCACCTTTCGAGGTAATTGAGGGAAGATCAAAAAGTCCCTTGCTACTTAAGGTACATGGGAAGATCTTCGCTGCAGATGAGTATAGCCAAGACCTACAAGAATATTTTCAAAAGATTAAGGATGCTATCTCTATCTCACAGCAAAGGCAAAAGGCTGTTGCTGACAAGCACAGAAGAGCCCAAGCCTTTAAAGAAAACGATTGGGTCTTGTTAAAGTTTCCCAAGGCTCGATTAAGGCACACGACAGGCAAGAATCCTACGGGCCACCAAAAGTACTATGCTAAACTAGCAAAAAGGTACTATGGTCCCTTCCAGATTCTTAGGCCAATCAATGACATGGCCTATCAACTCAAGTTGCCCAATCATTGGCTCATACACAATGCTTTCCATGTGAGCCTATTAAAGCCTTACAAAGGAGAGCCACCTCAAGAACCAACTATTGAAGACCCACCGGAGATCGAGGACCAAGAGGAGGTGCTGCAGCCCGAGTCCATTCTCCGACATGAAGACAAGGTATTAAGAGGCGGTAAGACTATCCGACGATATCTTATTAAGTTTAAGAATTATCCTTTTGAAGATGCTAGATCAATGCAAGGCATACAATTAAAGGATAACCTAAACCTTGTCAATGCTTACAATGCTTCCCAAGAGTAAGAAAATGTACAAAATGTTAAAAATGAACAAAGTTTTTTGTCTTATAAGACTCTCTTTTTCTTGATTGTGCACAATAATGAAGTAGTATGCATGCTTAGATCAAGTTTGCAGAGACAACGTCTCCCAAACACCAAGTAGAGCTTGTCACTCTACTATGGAAGACTGATAGGACTAATGTGCAGACATGCTTGCGGCAGCCTCAGGCTCTCAAGCGCCAAATGGACTAGTCATCCATTGTGGAATGATGTCGTAGGGTAACATAGGGATCCTCTTCCCACTAAGAAAAGGACTCATGATTATGCTTTATCTTCTCTACACCATAGTCGAGGATGACTATGATTTCAAGAGAGAGGTAATGTCATAATAATCAATATCTAATTCTCCTAAATGATTTTCTCATATTAAACTGATCATTTAATGTGGGGAAGTGCCAAGGGAGAAAAAGCTAGAATATTGGTTAAGCTAGCAGACCGGCCACAATAGGGATCCAAATGGGGGGCCATCTGCAAAAGAGCCATGTGCAACAATGGACTAAAAAGACCCTAAGGTTCAGCCCATTAAGACTTCCAAAATGCTAAGGTTCCAAAATTCAAAGGTTGTGTCCAAAGGTCAATTGGATGCTTTGTGTGTAACTAAAAAGTCTTTGCATATCCCTACATGGGAGGGGGCGAGCCCTTCTTCTAGGGGATGAGAGAGAAAGTCACACACACACACACAGGATCCCTTTACACAAAGGGAATTAGGGACACATGTCAGCTCCCTAGCCCAGATGCCCACAAGGTGTGCCCAATTCCTATCGGATGGCCTTGGAGGTGGACCAATGAGAATTAGGCTAGAGTAAATCTAGTTTAATTAATTTTAAAAAAACACCTAATAAAAGAACCAATGAGAATTAAGTCTCCTAGAAGACTATTGGACAGTCTCCCAAGGGGTCCAATGAGCATTCAGGAGCCCAATGGCTTGCCTGATTCCTATTGGCAAGGAGGCAAAGGGGTCCAATGAGAGTTTAGTTTAATTATTAAATTACCTAAATCTCTCACAAAAGGGGAAAGGGGGGCACATGTCAGAAGGCTATCACTTATGCTACTTAATAGCCATTGGCTTGACTTGGGGAGGTCCAATGGGGAGCCTGCAAGAGCAAATAGCAAGAGGGCTCACCCAAGAGAGAGAGGGGGCTGATTTTTGCAAGGCATTATCACACACACACTCACACAATCTCATGTGTGAAGAAAGAGAAGACTATCTCTTCCCAAGCTTTAATGGAGAGCTCATCACCTACTCCAAGCTTGTGAGATAGAAGCCTACATCGACACACTCTTGGCTTGTGGATGCAAATCCAACCAAGAGCCAAGCTTCAATGCATGCTCATCTCCTCTACCAAGCTAATTACTAAGCTAAATCTATGCTAATATGAGTGATTATGTGAGGAGATGTACATCTTTCTCGTAAGATACTCCTTCTTCCTCTCAATCTACTCTCATACCCTGCTAGCTTTCACCATCTTCGAAGGTGTGTGAGGTCTTGGGTCTGAGAACGGGGATAATTAAATTTGTGTTTACTAAGTGTTTTGCTTAGTGCATGAAGCTTTCATCTTCATTGCACTAGCCAATCTTGAAGGAACACAAAGAATTGTATTGTACAATGTCTCTCTTGATGGGAGAAACCATAATACAAAGCCTTTTGGAGGGGGGACCAGCTCCATGCAAATCCGATCGTCAACTGTTGTCAATAGCTTAATTTCTCTCTCTTTTGAAAGTATTGTTGATGCTATCTAACTAGGTGTTATGCTTTTCGTTGCTCTCTCCACCCAAGCACTCTTGTAATTCTCATTAGGAATCTATTATAATGAAATGCCCACTATGTTCATGCTAATTTCCGCTACACATAAGTTTTTAGGCCATTAAATGTTACAATTTGGGTGAATTTTTTAAATAGGTCCTTCGAACTCAATCCAATGGGACAACACTGATAAAATACTTAAGGCCCACATTCCATGCAACAATTTTGGGGCACCACCTTCTTTCGCTCATATCCATCTATGCGGCCTCACAACACACACTAAGAATTCAGCTTGTCAATCTTGGACTTGGAAACATCTTTGAGTTGGCCCCTTTTTTATCCATGTGAGCTTAAACTCTCCTTGATTTTCTTGAAGGTAGACAAGGACAAGAGAAAATCTTACTCCCTTCTGCTTACAATCCCCTTTTGTTATAATTGTGACACGTGCTATTAGTGCAAAATAAAGACGGCACATATCGCATGTGTGTCGACTATAGAGCACTAAATAGGATCACTATCAAGAATAGGTTTCCCATTTCATGGGTAGAAGACCTATTTGACAAGCTACAAGGATCGACCTACTTTAGTAGGATTAACCTAAAAAGTGGTTACCATCATTTGGTCTTTACAAATTCATTGTCATGCCTTTTGGCTCAACCAATGCACCTGCCACATTCAACCACTTGATGGAGAAGCTATTCAGGTCTCACCAAACCTTTACTGGAGTGTTCTTTGATGATATTATCATCTACTCTAATTCACTAGACGAACACAAGCAACACCTCTAGGTAATATTTCAAGTTCTAAGAGAGAATAAACTTTATGTTAATCGAAAGAAAAGTGAGTTTTTCTTACAAGAGACTCATATTTAGGTCACATTATCTCTCAAGATGGCAACCAAATGGATCCATCAAAGTTAGAGGTAATAAAAGGATGGCCTAAACCAAGGAATCTTCATGAACTAAGAAGCTTTATAGGTATGTGTGCATATTATAGACGCTTCATAGAAAAGTTTTCACTAATAGCAGGACCATTATATGACCTAACAAAGAAAAATGTCAGGTATACATGGTCTGCCAAGGAGAACAATGCTTTTGAAAAGCTTATCTCTCAACTAGTGCTTACACTACCGGATCTCTCAAAGCCATTTGAGGTCCAATGTGACGCTTGTGGTGATTGCCTTGGAGCTATTTTGCTTCAAGAAGGGCACGCCATAGCCTATGAAAGTCGAAGGCTCGACCCTGTTGAGCAAGCTCTAGGCATATATGAAAAGGAAATCCTTGCAGTTCTACATGCCTTAGACTCATAGAAGCACTATTTATTGGGGACTCCTTTCATTCTGCAAACGGATCACCAAAGTCTTAAGTACTTCATGACGCAGACCAAGCTCTCCGACAAACAAATGAGGTGGGAAAATTTCCTTTCGCAATTTCATTTTTATATTTCTCACATTGCTGGCAAGCATAATCAAGTAGTCGATGCACTGTCAAGATGGCCAAGAGTGGATGCGGTTTCCATAGAAACTCACAAAGATCTATCTTCTATGATAGATGAATATGCTATTGATCCCAATTTTAGAGATGTGATTTCAGCCCTTGCATTAGGGAAGAAAGAGGAACCATTTACCTTACAAGATGGTTATCTCCTCTATGGCAATAGACTATGTGCTACTAACTCACTACATGAGAAAGTAATGTATGAATCTCATGCTCCTCCTTATGGGGACATAGCCTACCCTAAAAGGGATTGAAACATATTTCTATTGGCCTACCATGAAAGCAAACATGCAAGAGTATGTTCTAAATGCGTGGTATGTCAAAAGACAAAGTTTTATAGAGGGAAGGAACCTGGATTGCTTCAACCTTTGCAAAGCCCTAATTCACCATCAAAAAGCATATCCATGGATTTTATCTTTGGATTGCCTAAGTCTATCCATGGGAATACGGGAATATGGACGATAGTAGACAGGTTTAGTAAACAAGCTCATTTTATACCTCTCAAAAAGACTATCAAAGCCCATCAAATGGCAACCCTCTTCATTTCACAAATCTTCAAGTACCATGGCTTGCCAATGTCCATAGTGTCGGATAGAGATCCTAGAATGACGAGTAATTTCTGGAAGGGTCTCTTTGAGAATTTAGGGACAAGGCTAAATTTCTCTTCGGCCTATCACCCGCAAAAAGATGGCGAAATTCAAATAGCTAACCTAACAATTCTTGATCTACTAAAAGCCTACGTAACGGAAGTAGATCAAAGATCCCAATGAGAGAAGTACTTACCCTTAGTGGAGTATGCCTACAATAACAATGTAGATACTTCCACCGGAAAAGCACCTTTCGAGGTAATTGAGGGAAGATAAAAAAGTCCCCTACTACTTAAGGTACACGGAAAGATCTTCGTTGTAGATGAGTATAGCGGATACCTACAAGAATCTTTCCAAAAGATTAAGGAATCTATTTCTATCTCACAGCAAAGGCAAAAGGCTGATGCTGATAATCACAAAAGAGCCAAGCCTTTAAAGAAAATGATTGGGTTTTACTTAAATTTCCCAAGGCTCGATAAGGCACACGACGGGCAAGAATCCTACGGACACCAAAAGTACTATGCTAAGTTAGAAAAAAGTACTATGGTCCCTTACAAATTCTTAGGCCAATCAATGAGATGGCCTATCAAGTCAAGTTGCCTAGCCATTGGCTCATACACAATGCTTTTCATGTGAGCCTACTAAAGCCTTACAAAGGTGAGCCACCTCAAGAACCAACTATTGAAGACCCACCGGAGATCGAGGACCAAGAAGAGGTGATGCAACCCGAGTCCATTCTCCGACATGAAGACAAGGTATTAAGAGGCGGTAAGACTATCCGATAATATCTTATTAAGTTTAAGAATTATCCTTTTGAAGATGCTAGATGGATGCAAGGCATACAATTAAAGGATAATCTAAACCTTGTCAACGCTTACAATGCTTCCCTAGAGTAAGCAAATGTACAAATGTTTAAAATGAACAACGTTTTTGTCTTATAAGACTCTCTTTTTCTTTATTGTGCACAAATGTTAAGTAGTATGCATGCTTAGAATCAAGTTTGCGGAGACGACGTCTCCCAAACACCAAGTAAAAGAGCAATGTGCAGCAATGGGATTTAAAAACCTTAAGGTTCAGCCCATTAAGACTTCCAAAATGCTAAGGTTCCAAAATTAAAAGGTTGTGTCCACAGGTCAAAGCATAGTAAAAATTGGATGCTTTGTGTGTGTACCAAAAGCCTTCATGAATCTTACAAAGGAGGGGGCGAGCCTTGCAAGTAGGGGATGAGAGAGAAACATACACACACACACTCACAAGCATCCTTTACACAAAGGGAATGAGGGACACATGTCAGCTCCATAGCCCAGATGCCCACAAGGTGTACTGAAATCCTATTGGATGGCCATGGAGGTGGACCAATGAGAATTAGACTAGAGTAAATCTAGTTTAATTAATTTAAAAACACTTAATAAAATAACTAATAAGAATTAAGCTCTCTAGAAGACTATTGGACAGTCTCCCAAGGGGTCCAATGAGCATTCAACAGCCCAATGGCTTGCCTGATTGCTATTGGCCAGGAGACAAAGGGGTCCAATGAGAGTTTAGTTGCGTTAATTACTTACCTAAATCTCTCACAAAATGGGAAAGGGGTACACGTGTCAGAAGGCTATCACTTATGCCCCTCAATTTTCATTGGCTAAGCCTGGAGAGGTCTAATCAGGTGCTAGGAAGAGTAATTAGCAAGAGGGGTTGACCAAGAGAGAGAGGGGGCTGAATTTTACAAGGCATTATTGCATACACACTCACACTAGCTCATGTGCGAAGCAAAAATATACTCTCTCTCTCTCTCTCTCCTTCTCAAGCTTTAATGCAAAGCTTATCACCTACTCCAAGCTTGTGAGAAGGGAGGCCTACACCAACAACTCTTGGCTTTGTGATGCAAATCCAACCAAGAGTCAAGCTTCAATGCATGCTCATCTCCTCTACCATGCTAATTACTAAGCTATGCTATGCGAATATGAGCGATTATGTGAGGATATGTACATCTTTCTTGTAAGACTACTCCTTCTTCCTCTCAATCTACTCTCATACCCCACTAGCTCTCACCATCTTCAAAGGTGTGTGAGGTCTTGGGTCTGAGATCATGAGGGAATTGATGTTATGTTTTATAAGTGTTTTGTCTAGTGCTTGAAGCTTCCATCTTCATTGCACCAGCTAGTATTGAAGGAACACAAACAATTGTATTGTAAAATGTCTCTCTTGATGGGAGAAATCTATAATACAAAGCCTTTTGGAGGGGGGACCGGCTCCATGTAAATCCGGTCCTCAACTGTTGTCAATAGCTTAATTTCTCTCTCTTTTGAAGTATTGATCATGCCTATCTAGCTACGTGTTATGCTTTTTTGTTGCTCTCTCCACCCAATCACTCTTGTTATGCTCATTAGGAATCTATTCTAATGAAATGCACACTATGTTCATGTTATTTTCCGCTACACACAAGCTACTAGGCCATTACATGTTACAATATATAGATATCTATAAATATTTTACCAGAATTACATACTAAGGACAACTTAAGTAGATTTAACCATCACAAAGTATGTGTTTATTTTTATGTTTCTCATGGCACATGTTATCATGGAAGTGAAATGTATATGTTGTATGTTCGTTCATGGAAGATTGTCATGCATATGTATATATACAAATATATCATTTTTCAAAAGTGCACATTAGGAGTGACAACCAACATACTCGTTTGTGAATTTTTGGAAACAATGTCATTTCCATCATTACAATCATCATATGTCTCACACAATACTGACAACCTTGTCACGGGCTTTTTGGCTTGCTTCGATAGAATCTTGAGAGTCTGCATAAGGAAGCGTTTTAGTTGAGAATGATGAGGCTTACTATTGACAACCTCCTCAAAATGGGCATCACTAGATCGCCGAGCATGGATTGATTTCTCAAATTGAAACTATTGCACAAGACATGAGGCATCCTTGCTTTGCTTTTAAACAAACAAATGAGCTCGTCGGTAGTTGCATATTGGTCCATCTCCGCTTTGGATGCAAGGGCTTTTTTCTCCAAAGCTTGAAGATAGTCTCTGGGACGCATGTCTAACCTCACCATCCTATCTTATTACAGTATTAGCGAGAACCACAATTAATTTGTCAAACCATGGGACAAAGCTGACTCGACTAGTGCATAGAGGCTACAAGAGGTTGTCAATCTCTTGGAAAACAACTAACAACTCGCATCTAACTCAAGCTACACTCAAGTGACTAAAACCACCAAAAGCCAATCGCTCATCGGCAAGCAAATCACATCCGTTACAGTATCAAATGACATCCAAACGTAACGAAACTTCTAGGAAAAGTTTATAATACCTAAGCACACATGCCTATGGCCTCAAACCCCACTTTAGGTCAAGTTCCAAAATCGTGATTATTAACAGCAGTGGATTTTTGACCTAGTCGTTTTCAATCCAGAATGCATCTAAATGCTTAGCAATGATGCCCCAATACCCCGCCTATGCTTAGTTTTCATTTTAAAAGTGTAAATTTATAGTTATGATAAAATGAGGCCGTGGATCGGCGTCGCCAAAAGCTACGAAATACTGTGAATGGCTTACACCAATCTGTAGAGCTCTTACCTGCGGTTGCAATGCAACAAACACATTCGCAATGTGACAATCGGAGAGGGAGTAGGAAGCGCGAGAAGGAGAGAAATGAGCGCCGTTAGCTCACACTGTGTATTTCTTATCCAAAAACATATAAAAAACTTACAAAAATTGGCTTTTATACCTTAGACAAGGTTTTTGGGTAGTCAAAAGTAATAATCTGGAGTTCTACCAAAGCTAGGAATTGAATGGCTGATACAATCTGGAAGCTTGTAGGCCCGGCTCATTAATTACAAGGTTTATCAAGAAAACAGGAGTTACAATATTCCCTATTTATCAAAATAATAATTGTTTTTACAAGGAGAACTCCGAAAAATGGTGTCCATGTTAACTTGCTGCTAACATTCCCCCCCTCCTCGCCTGTGTCGTCCCTTGACGCAGCTTTATGGGTTGAAGTAATCTTTGGGTTGACGGCGGGTGAGGCGGTTCTTCAGTGCTTCCAGTGCTTTTTCATATAAAATCCATAAAGAACTTCCTCCGAGGGCTTCCTACTTAGATCATACCAGAGGCCTTTGTTTCCTTCCAAAAAAGAGAGCCATGGGGCTCTTGTCTGCTCAAGATCATTGAACACTTGTATGCAAGTAAGTAGCATCCTGTAGGTTTTGTATAGCATTGTGCAGGAGAGATCTGGCAGACTTTTGAAGAATTTCATGGCGCCCGTTAGGATTTTCACCATGTATTATTGTGTTGCTTGGCCTCTCTCTGGAGCTGTTAGCCTGGGAAAATTCAGCCATGTTGGCCTCTTGTTCTACAGTGCTTCGTGTGCTTGTCACATCCTTACTCGTGGTACAGGACAAAATGTTGGATCTTTTTGTATGGCCATAGGTGCTCTTGTGTACAGAATCAAGTATCCTTGTACCATCTTCTTGCATATCCTTGTATAATCTTTCCTTTACCTCTAAGAGCTCAACCTTAATGAGAGGGTATGGCACAGATTGTTGGTGCCATTGAGCATTGATTTGATTGGGAGTGAGCTGTGTGAGATTGACAGAGTGTAGAACTCTCAACTCCCAATCGATAGCTTCCTTCCACTGCTCATGTACCTCCAAAGCTATCTTCTCCTCCAGTGCATCTTTTTCAGCCTTTGACAGCTGGACCATCGGCACTGTGTCTTCCTCTGTGATTTGGACTTGAAAATCTTCTTGCCCACTCGGCTCTGCTATAGACTGCGTCTCAAAGCTACCAAATGAGACCGAGGGGATTTCCACTTGGGGTGGCTCTGAAGTGCCTTCTTCTTTCTGTATGTCTGGCTTTCCATCTCTAAGGAGTTGGTTTACTCTTTTCAATTCTACAATCACCCTTCCTTACTAGGAAATCCAAAGATTGTATTACTTACTACGGTAAGAAAAAGTAAACCTCACCACACTTTTTTGAAATATTGCAGACTCTTGCTCTCTCACAAGGATTGGAATTGACCTCTGAGCCCCTCTCAGTGGCCACATCTCTTGTACTCAGATGTATTAGCAGCTTTGATGCTTCTCAACTAATATATGACTCAGCTCTTACCTCTGAAAGAAATTGTCTATATTACATATGCTGTCTTTTAATGATTGGGTCAAAGTTTTGGCTACTTTGGACAAGAACTCCAAGGAAGGGGTGAATTTGATTACCCAATACATAGCCCAACTTCCCTTATTGTCTTCATAGTACCAACAAGAGCTTGCCCTATTCTCTTCCTTGGGTGTTGATCTGTCTAACTTTCTAAGGAAGCTGTGCGGTTTCAATCCCTCTTTTGTCAATACACTGGCTACTCCGACTATCCCACAAACTGGTGGTATATTTTGTAGGTATAGTACAGCTCTTGAAGTTGTGAAACAATTTCAGAGTAATCTTTGTTCCCTCAATGACTCTAACCTCCTAGAGATGGTACCTAAGATCTCTAAAGTTTTTTCATATCTTACCTGTTGGACAAATTGAAATTGAATCCCTTGGGGTTGACCATTAGCTTTGGGTCTTGTCCAACAAAGTGTTCTTAGCACCCATTTTGAGTGAAACTTGGGTATACCTTTCAAACCTCCCTACCTCTACTGTGAAGGACTGCAGACTCAAGATTTTGAAAGGAGGACAGTTTTTGGAGAAAGGGGAGCTCATCAAAGCACCCTTCAACCTCAATCTCATTGACCACTCCAAATGTTCCTCCAATACCGGCCTCTACATCCGTACTAAAGGAAACATGGAATTTGCTAAAAGTAACCCGAATTTCTACGTTGAATCCATCTAGAATGTCTTTCGACCTTATATAAGTGCCTGCATATTTCTTGACCCTAAAGCCTCTTGTGAGTCCAGTATCATGTGGTTCGATCATACCATTTAGTTTATTCTCAACCATCTAGACCTACTCTTCCCATAAAAACTTGTGGATTTTCACCTCTCTCTCACGTCAAGATTATTTGAAGCTTACTTGATTATTGATTAGTGTCCAATGCTTGGTAACAAGCTATTTTTATGGTTAATGTATGCCCGATGCAGCTTTAAAGGGCCAACAGATGCTTTAATGGTGCTAGAAAGGTGTATGCTTGAAGTGAGCATAGATGGGAGATTATGATCTAGAAGTGCAATGCTTGAAGTGCTCTAGCATCTTGCCTTTACGGCTTGTCGTTTGGAGCTACAGTGAGAAAGTTATGTCAGTTTGAGTTTGAGTTGATGCAAATCCGTACCGGATTGGGCAACTACAGCTAAGGGGACAAAAATGAAGTGAATGCATAGTCTTGAAGTGCTCACTTTGTGGAGCACATCGGTCTTTTCAGGTCAGCAATCGAAGATCTGGTCGCCAAGTTATTACCAGTTTAAGTTTCTAAGGGGACCAAGTCGACAGCCTCAGTCAGTGTGCCATCTGGGCATTTTACAGCATCAACAGGGTTGTATGCGTTCTATGCAGCTTGAGAAGTCTGTAGGAATTTAAGGCTCACCAGGAAGAGTCTCCTTTGATGAGATAATATGGCTTGAGGCCGGTGTTAGTTGTCGGCTTTGCTGAGCTAGATAATTTTGGCATCATCCGAGAAGCTGATGCAAGCAATAAAAAACCGCATGCGAAGGAGTTCCTTCCAACAAATGCAATCACGTAAATGTGCATCTTAATCACGGAGGAGGAAGGAGACTTGCACTCGATTAAGCAAGGAGGGGAAGTTGCACAAAAGAGACAAGGCAACTCACTGGCAAGAAAGACGTAAAGCGAATGACAATCGATTTTGGAAAACCAACATAGAAGGATTTGTTTTTGTTCACTGGCAACAACTTAGGTTTAGCTAATCTTTTTGATGAATCACGGAGCCATTAACGGCCCACAAAAAATTGTAAGGGAGCTTAAACTCCTAAACCATCACTTGAATTAATTAACGATGTCGTTAATGGCATTGCTTCAAAATTGTGCGTCAATTTTGTCAGTGTTACCAATTTCCAAGCAATTTTTATGCGTTGGTAGCAATTCCAAGTAGCTAATAACTACTATCTCGTGTGGCACGGAAACTCTTGGCTCTCACTTTTCCTATAGCCAGTAGCCCTGGCTCACGTTTCAAACCCATAACCCCGACAACCTGGTGAACCCGACCCAAAACCAAGCCGGGGTGGGAAAATAGTTGAAGCCTATGTCTACACCGCAAGAGGCAGCCATGCAACAAATGATGCAGTAGTTTGGAGCGTACATGTAGCAGCAACATACTGCCCAACAACAACATAATCTGCAAGAGAAGATTCGTAAAGTTCGACAAACTGTTATAGAGAAGTTGCAATAGCTCTCATGCATAAGAATAGTAAAATTTATCTGCACGAGAGCTGTTAAGAGAATTTAAAAAGAAGTTTGATCAATTGTCATCAGTAGGACAATGTTCTTTGAAGGATCAGAAGGCTGAATTGTTTATTCAAGTTGCTAATCCATGACTGCAAAAGAATTTGGTGCAATTATTGGAGGACTCGGCATGAGAACTGGGGTTGACATCAGATTGGAAAATAGTTGTTGAAGAGGTGAATATGATTGTAAAATGACAGAAGCGAGTTAACAAGCAGATCGTGGTCGAGGTAATAGATGATGGTGAAGAAGAGATTAAAGAGAAATCACCCTCGATAGTACCCAAGGTGGAATGGCCTGTTCTTGACGATCTGGTAAAATGTATTCAAGAGCTACATTTAAATTTCAAAACTGTAAAATTTGAAGGTTTAGCTGCAAAAGCTTTGTCGGCGGACATGTGTTCGCTACGTGAGCCGGGCAGGCGCCGGGCCTCTGGCTCTAGGAGGTGTGAAAGAGAGAGAACAAGAATGACTCATAGCTCTTCTAATCACCGCAATCATCAATTAATTGATTATTAACTTGAGTACAACTTAGTCCTTAGCCAAGGCGGGCTATTAACAGCACTGTCACTTGGATCATCTGCTAACTAGGAGTTTAGGCTCCCGCTTTACAGAATTAACCGGGCCGTTAACGACACCGGACTTAAAAGAATGTTAATTCAATCTCTATATGGTGACGGTTGTGGAAATGTCCTCCTGTCGCTTTATCTGCTTCAAATACCCGTAGATTCTACAGTCTTCAATTCTGTTCACTACCTTGATCATCAAGATTCATTTATTACCAATTATCCTGTAGTCCCCTGCTTGGTCGATACACTTGCTTTCCTCTTCCGAGCTCAAGCCAGCTTCATGCAACGCTCCGAGATACTCTCCTTCTCAAGCATGAGAGAGTGAGAGTGTCAGGACATGGGTCCTGTACCCTAAGAACTAGGCTGTACAGGACACGGGTCCTACGGGCAGGGCCCTACCCTAAAGGGGGGTCACGGACCCCGGCCACGGGCCAGATAGCAGTGTGGAAAGAGGATCCTAGGGCAAAGAGCCTATAAGTACGGGCGGTTGGGTGGAGGATCCAAGTCTCTAGCTCCTGGGGTTATTACATTGGTATCAGAGCTCAGGGGGAGGGGAGAGCCATGGAGGAGCTATGGCGGAGGAGGAGGAAGCCTTGCGGAGGAGAGGAAGCCTTGATATACTTGGTTGCATGTTCTCTCTCTCTCTCTCTCCCTCTCTACCTCTCTCTCTCTCTAGATGGTCGTCAAGTCGTCATGGCGTGGTTATAGTCCCTTGATTCAAAAGTGGAGCCGACAGGCAGGCCGCGAGAAGCAACCCTTGCACACAAGACGAAGCCGCAATCGACCTGCTCGGATCTGAACGCAGAGGGTGGGGATGGCTTCGCGCTGCTGTGGGGGGTAAATTTTGTCATGGGGACATCCCCGGGTATGGCCTATATCGACGGCCCCGTCGGTCTTCTTGAACGCGCAGTCTACTGCCGCCATACTTGCCATGCAAGCTACAGGTTTTTTTTTAAAATTTTTTTCTCAAGCCCTAAACTTGGCCATGCAAGGGCGATCACACACGGGCATAGGGACCAACGATAAGCACCGAAGGACTAGAGGCAAGCATCCGAAGACTCGCAAGCTCTGGGAACGGGGCCGGGAGGCGTCGTACGCTCTTTGAGCGAACTGCTTGCATTGAGGGACGAGCTCACATGCCGAGATGTCATATGCAAATATGGTCTACGGAGCTCATATGCACACGCTCCGACATGCTTGATTGCGGGAGGAAACCCGAAGCCAAGGTAACTTTTTAATATTATGTTTTCTTCTTTCCCGTATGCATTTGACATAAGCAGTTATCCTTGAGTCGTCGTAGAGGCGGTTATGTGTTTCTTGGGGTACACAAACTTTGCACAAGACTGCAAGTACAATGTACATTAGATGTTTTGATATCATGCACGACATGGAATGCCCTTAGAGAACGCATACGACCTTGTATGCTTGATATGGTATGCTTACGATAAAACACTTGGTTGAGTCGTAGTAGATGGATGTGTGTGTCAAATTACTTTGGAATACACTGCATGTGTGTCACGGCTTCTCCCCTACATGTAAGACATAGACATGACTCTCGCAGAGGGGGCATAACCATGTGTGCTTGATAGGGTATGGCTTTGGTAGCATGATGCGGGGATGTCCTTAGTGGTTCCATGTTCTCTAGTCTACTCGATCAAGTCATGTGTCATATCTTAGAGCATATTGTTGACTTGATTGAGGCAAGTTATAACCCTTATGCTTGGGACGCGCTAGGGTATAGGTAAGCCTAAGAGGTACCCTTATGCCTAACCGATAATAGGGCCATCCTGGAAGTAGCACCTATGTCTCAGAGGCAGAAAAAGTGTGCCTAGCAGGCACCATGTTTGCCTAAACGACAGTAAGCATGCCTAGGAGATCATAAAGGTGTGCAGGGCATACATACATGTCTCAAAGGCAGTTATCAAGCAGCGCTTGAGGTATGCAAGGCATCAAAGCATGCGTCACATGCATGGCATGAACGATGCAAGGACACTAGATTGTGCTACCTACTTGTGCAATGTCAGGACACGGGTCCTACGGCCAGGGCATGAGTAAGGTTAGACACATAAGGCTTGTCCAATGTGAGACTAGGCTCAGTGCTATGGCTCTTACTCCTTACGTTGGATGAGACTAGGCTAGGCGCTATGTCTCTTACTCCTTATGTTGGAGAGTTGGTTCGTGTGTGAAGCTTGGGTATGTGGCGACTTCGCACGGTTGGCATATGCTATGAGCATACAAAATTGTGAAGACATAGGCAAGGTGTTTGCACGTTAATTCATATTGCAAGTTATTTCATTATGTACCAGGCGGGTGTATAGGATATACGACGACGTCTGGGCAGATACGGCTATAAGCCATTTTGGAATGAGTTTTTCCTTCCAAATTTCATGACAACTGGTTGCAGCAACAACGACCAGGTTAGCCAAGTTTAAGTTTTTTTTTGTTTTCACTTTACTTCGCAATTACTGTCATTGTGCAAAGCAAAGTGCTTTGGCAATTTTATAGGAAGCACGGCTTCAGGGAACTGGCAAAATAGGGGATCTCAGCTCACAGAATCCCGACCAGTTTAGATTGTGCAAGGCAGTTACGGTTTTGGCTCTCACGTTTGAGGCCATCACTTTTTTCCAAGGGCTTCAAATTCTGTATGCACGTCATGCTAGCTAGGTGGATTCACTTCTACCGCCTCATGAAACATGTTTCCGCTATAACACCAGATACTTTGTCAAGGACAAGATAAGTTCTGGATTGTTTACCATGATTTTTGGGTTGTCACAACCACATATACGGTAAGTAGGTCACATTGTGACTTGATTGTGTTTTCCTTTACCTCTCTCGATGAGAGATTCATAATAGAAAACCATTGCATGCTTATAGGATAAGCTCCACGTTCAGCATAAGATGCACAAGAGCATGGCAATCAACTATACACGTCATAGTCATTCAAGGAAATTTCCTCAGCCCAGCATGCTCTTCTTTTCTCTCTTTCTTATTTATCTAGAAGGATAATGAAAACTTTTAAGAATATTTTGCTACATGTTTTGCTCGTGAGTCAGCCTGAGCCAAGTGCTCTAACTCTCAGCTAGTAAGTGGCTAAGACGCCCCTCCAATTCATCTTTATCGGTTCCTCGATTGATTACTAATTTGTTATTGGCATAAGGGCTATGAGCCACACAGGCTAAAAGCCATTGTCAGACCTAGGATACGATCCCAATGCTTACATTTCATGGGTGATTGTTCTTCATCTTGAACATATCTACTCAGTGAAGTCCCCATCGATGTTAATGGCCAAGAAAGAGTCTCGCCATTCCAGATCTTTTGGGTGTTCTGTAAGCACAACATGTTTTGGTGCAACACTCGAACCGATTTTCTCACATCAGCTGATCTCTACCGCCGCAGAGTATAGATGCAGCAAACAGTTGAGATAGCATGGTTGTCCATAAGAGCTAGGCATCTCACTTGTGTGGATCTCTTACAAATGCAGCAAGCAGTTGAGACAGCATGGTTGTCCATAAGGGCTAGGCATCTCACTTGTGGGGATCTCTTACTCTCTCTATAGCACTACGAGTGTCTAGGGAAACACAGTTTTGGGGTAAGACCCAGCGGGTGATTGCTAAATCACTCTATCGACAGGTAGGATCTCAGTTTGATCTATTTCCGTTACACTTTCAAGGAAAGCAGTCCGCAATCTACCACGTGGTAGTGGAAAAATTCAACTTTTTGGTTGATTCCAATCAATATGTATACGGTTGACTATGTTCATAATCGTTACCTGCTAGTTGAGTAGTTTCTACACAGGGTCTTACCAAGGGGTTTGACTACGTAGATTCTAACCAACGGGTTTTGATTGCGAAGGCAATACCCAGGGGTTCCAATGCAATATTGTTTGGTCTTTTCAAGTCGTACAAATATGCTTGCATGTTTCAGCGCCATGCCAAGGGCATGTCAAACCAAAGTATTTTCGGCCGTAGCCTCCAATATACACTATGATGTTACGAATCCACGTTGTCAGGAGTTTTTTGGAGCAAGGGATTGCGCATATGTACATACCCATGCATGGTGCATCAAACAAAGTATTGCCCATTTTCCAGAGCCAGGTGGTTACGTGGGGCCCACATGTGTACAGGTAGGACACCATGTACATAGTGCATCGATTTTCATCGTTACTAGTACCATTGTGTTTTTCTACAATAAGGAGGAGTTGGTAGCGCGTAAAACTTCTCGAGGAAGCTATCCGCGGGCCGACGACGTGAGGTAAGCAGGTGCGTCAGATGGCATCTAGTGGCATCAGGAGGGCGAACGAGGTCAATATTTGCACACGGATGAGGACGGACACAACGTGGGTGTTTGCTTGTGAGAATTATGCAGAAAGGTCATCATGAGGACCTTTTTTTGGGGCCACTTCACGTGGTGGCGAGGTGCATTATTGGAAAAAAGCTGAGTGCCAGGTGTGCGAATGATGCAAAAAGGTGACAACTATGCACTGCGAGGTCAGTTTTTGGCCTGTTCGGGGTCCGTTTGAGGTCATCTAAAAGGCCAAGGGTGCCCAACCAAAAAAGCTAAGTGTGGGAACTGAAAAAACAGAGATAAGACCAAAAAAAACGTGGAGAAGAGAGGAGGAACAGCCGCAGGTGTGTTTTTGCTCATTTTGGAGCCTGTTTTGGCCGTAAACTGCTCATCCGAGGTCGGATTTGAGCACTTTGACATTGTAGACTGGGGTTTTGGGCCGTTCCGGACGCGATGGCGCTGTCCATTTTGCCAAATTCCTCACTCTTTTTCTGCTGTTTTTTTGTGTAATCTTCTCCTGTGAGTGAAGCTTCTTCTCCAATTTGTGATTGTATCTGGTATCTTTTACCCATATTGTGTGAGCTGTTTGCCCCATTGGTGTTGGCCCAAGCTCATTTGTATCTAAACATCAGAAGTTCTCCTCTTTTGAGCTGAGTTTTTGTGTGTGTGTGTGTGTGTGTGTGTGTCTCTGTTTGGAGTGGGCAAGTGGATAGTCTCTCTCCTCTCACTCCAGAGGTGTGTTCCCTGTCTCGGCCAGGTGTGTTGTGTAAGCCGAGTGGTGCCCCATAGTGTGTGTGTGTGTGTGTATCTTCCCAAGAGTGTGTGTCGGGTCGTTATAGAGGCGCTGTGTGTGTTTTCATCCCGCTCACATTCTTTTGGTGCCCCCACTGAGGATCTTCTTCGAGTACCTTCTGCTTCGAGCTTCGAGCTTCGGGATTGCAGATTACAGGTTGCAGGTTACAGGTTACAGGTTACAGGTACAGGTACAGGTGATTCACACAGGTACAGGTAGTTGGAGTACAGTGATATACTGGCAGTGATGTCACTTGCAGTTGTTGTGGGAATGCATCACCTGGCGCCTATTTGAGCGCATTGTCTGCTGGATTGTACATTACTTGTGGAAACTGCCATTGTACGCCTTTGTGGAGCCATATATGGTTTTATTTGGCAGTCCCAGCCATTTCTGAGACTTGGTCTGGAAGATAGTCATTTCTGAGACTTGACTATACGCGATTTGCATTAGCTTTCGTGTGAGGGTCGATAGCGTGAGGTTTTTATTGAGCTGGGGGATTCTCAAATGTGGAGATCCTTTCGGTGATACAGGTAGCTGGAGCACCCTTTTTGTGACCTCGCCATAGGCTATGTACTAGTGAGTCCTACTTGATGCTCGGGTTCTATTGTTGACAGTTTATGCGTACATAGACAGTCTATATTTTGGGTTCCTACTGCTCTACTTCTGGGGAAACTCTGTCGAAATTTTCCCAAGTTATGATGGCTGGTTTTTTGGTATTTTGAGCCATTTATGCTGTTATGCTGCTGAAATTTTGGCAAAATCAGAGGTTGAGTCAGGTGTGCCTTCTTGGGAGCTTCATGGTTGGCTTTAATGGATGATCAAAATGGCCCTCAATTCACTCCATTTCATTTAACTCAAAGAATTCAGATTAATGTTCATGTGTCCAGGAAGATCTTTTTTCAGCAGCGCATAGTCTTTATGTTTGGGCCAAGAAGATTGAGAGAGATCCTGGAATGTCCTTTGCCTGTTGTAATTCCGATGATCAACTATGAAAACTCATTTGATGTGCATGTGTTTGTTCTCATCTAAAGCTGAGCTCCATTGAGGTTTCTGGGGATTGGGTAGTAAAAGGTTTTGGGTTCTTGCACGTGTGTTTGAAGGGGTTCTCTAACCATGGCTTTCTCTTATCCTGAGTTTTATGGAAGAAGTGATGAAGATGTGGAAGAATTTTTGGAAAAGATGGAGGTTGCATGCATTAGCAACCAAATTCATGACCCTACGCAAATGTTACGCCTTCTCCAAATTTGTTTGAAGAGTGATGCACGAGCTTGGTCCAAAGCATTTGAAGAGGAGTTGCATATGGCTGATCCACCTATAAGATTGAGTTGGGACAATCTAAGGCATGGATTGGAAGTGGAGTTTGTGAAGATACAAGACCCTGACAAAGTGTCGCAAGAAGTACAAGGTTTGGTGCAGAAGGAAGGTGAGCCAGTAGATGCGTACATACGTAAGTTTTCATTGGCATGGGAGCGAATGTGCAAGGCTTTAGCACCACAGGTACCCCCGCCTGACATGATGAAGAAGGACAGGTTCTTAGCTGGTCTTTGGGAGAATATGCGTTGGAGAGTGGAGCTAAAGAAGCCTAGGACATATGAAGATGCACTAGAGGTAGCAAGGAACAAAGAGTGGAAGCTGAGGAAAATGAGCCAGTTAGGGGTGGAGTCTTTGCCCATGAGGTCTGAATTTCAGCCTATGGACTCTTTACAAGGTCGTATGTCAGGGGTTCATCATGAACCAGTGGTTCCTGTTACTACTCAGGTTATGCCAGCAGTGGTCACTACAGCAGTGCAAGATGATGGCCTAAGGCAAGACATGAGGCAAGTGGTTGATTTGATGAAGAATCTCAGCCTAAACATGCTAGGTCAAGTGGGAAATAATCGAAGTCAAGGGCAGTTTGCAAATCAGCCAGGAGGTGAAGAAAGGCCTAGGAATGGTGTTGGACAAAGCAATGGTAGGTTTTGGAGGCAGACGCCCACATGTTATAATTGTGGAGAGTTGGGTCACATCAGCCCGCAATGTGATAAGCCACCAAGGATGGGGGGAGACATGTATCCATTGCCAAGACAGGTGCTAACTAGGTCAAATGATTATGGCATCAAAATCAAGGGAGACGAAGGAACCAGTGGACTGACCCAGGAGGAAAAAGGGAAGACAAAAGTGCTAAGTGTAGTCACCTTGGAGAAGGCATCAAAGCTAGAGGATACATTAGTGATGCCTATTGGGAAGAGGACCACAGAGTAAAAGGAAGGAAGAAGTGCCCCAGGTCCTAGTAAGAAGAAAGGAAAGAGCCATGAAGGCGAGGATGTCAAGGCCAAGAGGAAAAGAAGAGCTCGTCGAAAGTTTCATGTTTCAGATTTTCCACTAGGGGATGGGCAATTAAGCTATGACTTGAAGGAGGATCTGACGAGCAGGAAGGCAGATGTTACTTTTGGGCAGCTCGTAGAAATGGTTCCTAAACTAAAGCGACAGTGGAAGAGGATGGTTAACCCAATGGAGAAAGAGCCAGAGAGAGGTTCAGTAAAGGTGTTGGCAATGGACGAGCTACCAGACATTTGTCCAATAGTAGATGTGTGGCACAAAAGGAAAAATTTGGGACAAGGTTATGTGGATGGCGGAGCCCAAATATGCGTCATAACACACTCATGCGTTGAGAAGATGGGTCTCACAGTGGCTGGGGTGTCAGGTTTTCGGATAAGATTGGCAAACCATCAAAAAGTAAAATGCTTGGGTGTTGTAAAGAGCTTAGAAGTGGAGGCATATGATGCAAAGGCAGTGGTTGATTTTCATGTGATGCTAGCAGGGTCGGGTGCATATCCTATTATACTGGGCAGACCATGGTTACGTGCAGTGGAAGCTGTTCAAGATTGGCGACATGGTACGATTAGCCTCTATGGAAAGACAGGTACCAAGAAGCTTTATAATATGGACACAAGGAAATGATTAGAGGAGCTTTATGAAGATGAGGATGAGTCTAGTGATGAAGACTCTTCCACGGTGACAGATGAGGACAGTGATAGCAATACCAGCAGTGATGAGGATGCTGATGTTGCATTTCTTTTGATGGATAAAGAAATCGAGGAGTGTGGTTTAGTCGCATTTGCGAAGGAAGTTGAAGATGAAAGTGAAGGGCCTTATGAAGTGATTGAAGGGCTGATGCAAACCAAGGTTGAGTTGTCAAAGAAGCAGGAATTAATGACGCAAATGATTAGTGGAGACCTCTCAGCTATGGAGAAGGATATATTTTTGCATATGCTGGCTAGTTTTCCTGATTTGTTCATTACTTCATATGAAGAGATCAGAGGGTTCAAGGGTGAAGAGATGCATATAGAGCTGAAAGAAGGTGCTAAGCCAGTGCGGCAAAGGCTAAGAAGGATGGGTCAAGAGCAAATGAAAGCCTTGCGGGTAGAGGTGGACAAGTTATTGAAGGCAGGGTTCATAGTTCCAGTGGAGACCACAGAATGGGTGAGTCCAGTAGTAGTCAGTCCAAAGAAGGATGGTAAGTGGAGGATTTGTGTAGATTTTAAGCCCTTAAACGCAGCCACTAAGAAGAACCGATATCCTCTTCCATTCATCGATCAGATCTTGGATTCAATGGCAGGTTATGAGAGGTACAGTGTGTGTGATGGTTTTTCAGGCTATTTTCAATTGAAGATTGCTCTTAAAGACCGCACAAAAACAACTTTTATTACGCCATGGGGCTGCTATTGATACACAGTATTGCCATTTGGGTTGTCAAATGGACCTTCCTTCTATCAAGAGAGAGCAAATTGGGTGTTGGAACCATTCATTGGTAGTTGTGTTAAGGCTTTTATGGACGACTTCTGTGTCTATAGCAGTAGGGCTGAGCATCATGAGAAGTTGCAGATGGTATTGGCTCGATATGATGAATGTGGAGGACAACTAAATCCAAAGAAATGTCATCTAGCACAGCCAAGGGTGAAGTTATTGGGCCATATGGTGTCAGAAAATGGCATTGAGGCTGATCCAGATAAGGTTAAGTCTATTATTCTTCTTCCATCACCTATAAGTACGAAGCAATTGGCAACCTTTATACACAAAGTGAAGTACATGGCACGGTTTATTCCATTGTCTTCGCAGCTTCTTTATCCATTACAGCAAGTGGCGAAGCATGATCCATTGCAATGGGATGACAAGTGTGAAGAGGTTTTTCAAGAGGTGAAAGAGGTGTTAGGGGGGTTGTCAGCCATGCAGGCTCCTGATTGGGAGAAAGTTTTTTATGTAAATCCATCAGTAGGGGATGATGCCATTGGAGCCATGCTATTACAAAAGGGGAAGGGCAGCCATTATATGAAGCCAGTGTATTGTGCAAGCCGAGTGAAGTTGGTAGAGGAGAGAAAGTTATCGGAAGTAGAGCTAGTGATGGCCAGTGTAATATTTGCTTGTCGACGATTTCGTCATTACTTGCTACCACGGCCTTTTGTTTTCTTGACGAGTTATGCTTTTTTGCCACAGTTAATTAATGGTATTAACATGTCAAATGTGGTGAAGAAATGGGTAATTGAGATGCAAGAGTTTGAGTTCTCTTTTCTAGTGGAAGATAGTACAAGGGCTACCCTAGCTGATTTGTTGACCTATAAGGAGAATCCCCTTATTGTTAAGGAAGAGGTGGTGAGAAAGGTAGTTGAAGAAGTGCCACATATCAGCAATGCACATGTGTTGTTCTTTGATGGTTCATACAGAAAGAGCCACGATGCAGCTTCAGGGGGTATAGCACTTTATGATCCAGAGGGGAAGCTAGTATGCAAGAGAGGGTTCAAATTGGATGCGCATAGTAACAATGAGGCTGAATATGCTACATTGGAAGCCGGATTACACATTTGTTTGAAGCATGGGGTTCGAAGGTTGAGCATAAAAGGTGATGCCTTGTTAGTGGCGAAGCAAGTGCTGGGTGTGTGGAAGAGTAAGAACACCTCATTGAAGGAAATGTGCTTCAGAATTAAAGGCCTGTTAAAAAAGTTTGAAGCATGGAGCATCAGACACATTGAACGTGCTCTAAATGGAGAGGCACATGAAGCAGCTCAAGGCATGATTGGGGAGCTATTCGTGTTGAGGACCAATTTACTTCTTTATCATGGCCGGGAAAGTTTGGCTCAAGAAGAGGAGTTTTTGCAAACAGGAATCATTCCAAAGGAGATTCAGAAGTCTAAGAAGTATGGCTTTGTGCGTAGAGCATACAGGTACAAATTGATTGGTGATGTCTTATACATGAAAGGAGCTGATCTCGTGTTGAGACGTGTACCTTGGCGGGAGGAGCTTTACAGAGTGTTGGAAGAGAATCATGAAGGCGCATGTGGTGGCCATTTTGCTCTAAAGATCACCTTACATAAGATTTTGCAAGAGGGGTATGTATGGCCTACACTACAAGAGGTTGTGTGCTCTTGTGACGCTGTTAGCGACGGAAATACATTGGGTTTTTATAACCCCCGGCGTCGCTAAAAGCGTCGCTACGAGCGTCGCTACGAGAGCGTCGCTATAAGCATCGTTATATGCGTCGCTATGAGCGTCGCTATATAGCGACGCCTATAGCGACGCTTATAGCGACGTTTACACAGAAGACTATAGCGACGCTACAGAGCCATAAATAGCGACGCTTATAGCGACGCCCGAGAGAATATTTTTTTGGTGGCAGGGCATTGAATGCCCTGCCACCCATCAACCATATTGTACTTGATTCACTTTTTAAAAAAAGTGCAAAGGTAGATAATAGACCCAAAATAGTCACCCACAAGACGCATTGTTTGCAAAATTGACAATTGTACACATCATAGGCAAAATGAATTGATTGGCAAATGTAATAATGACAATTGTACAACATCATAGGCATAAAGAATTGATTGGCAAAAGAAACTGCGGTGACAAATGTAATAATATACATGGTTCAAAAAGACGTATAAAATCCGTCTCATGATACATAAGCTATGAGAAACCCTAAACTAATGCTATCTAGCTACGGCTAAACTGACGTCGTCTAGTCAGACGTCTCATCGCGTCCAAGCGGCGTATCTGTCGGATTCTGCAAAAAAAGACAATAAGACAGCTTTCAGTAAGTATAAACATATAACGACATTTATAAAACAATACAAAAAATAAAAAAGAGTAAACCCTAATACTAACCATGCCGCCGCGAGAACTGAGAATGTCCATCAGGGCGTTTAAGCCCTTCCTGCCTGCGTACTCGCGCTCGTACGGTGTGGGATCACGTCCTGTCATTGACCACTGTCAAAACATACAAAGATCTCATTATGTTAGAACTAAAAAACTCATAAACCCTAAACTATCGAACATGCATAAAGAGCAATGTGAAAAGACTTACAAAATCGGCCTCAAATGATGCCCATCCACCGCTCCCCAAGTGGTGCGAGCTCCCTGCCTCTACTCGCGCTCTGGCTGCATCCTTTTGTTGCTTCCACTTGTCGGGATTCTCGCGCGCTGCTTTCTTCGCATTCTTCCAATCTTCTTTGGCCAGCCAATCTGGCCTATTCCACCCATTCTTGATTGCTTTTTGCACTTCGGAACGCTTGTGTTTGCAGTATTCGCGCATTCGAATCTTCATCAGGTCTTCATTGAAGCGCTGATCCCGTGTTGGAACAGGAAACTCATCATGAAGTATGCTGATGACTCTGTTTTTTAAATCACTTGGTACTTCACTCCATTTGTTTAGTATATAGTGTCTAAACAGCTGAGAGCAAAGACCACGCATGCGCGAGATCACCTTCTTGCCGTCATCATCCATGATGATGCTGCCGCTGATGTCGACGGAGTAAGGCAAGCCCTCTGGCCGGTGACGCGTGAACCTGGGTGTCCCGGCAGGGGTCTCTAGCGGCGTGTCGATGGGGGTACGGACGTCAGGTGTCTCCACCGGCGTCTGGGCCCCGAAGCGAGGAGTGTCGAGTGGGGTGGCTCCTGGCGGAGTAGGTAGAGGTGTGTAGCTTCTAGGAACAGTCAGCCGTGCAAAACCTGGCGTAGATGGCGATGCTGTGGCTGGTGTGGGGGCGGGCAAAGAAGGGGAGGGTAAAGAGCCTCGTCGAACACGAGGCGGTGTGGAGGCATCGGTGGCGAAATCCCCACAACAACCGCCACCGCCACCACTAGAGCGCCGATGTCTAGACGAGTGTGAAGCTCGTCTCGTCGACGCCGAAGCTTCGGAGCGCGCCGAATGCTCCGAAAGAGAGGGAGATGCGGATGGTGTAGGAACGCGCGATGATGCGCCAGAGCGATGACGCTCCACGTACCACTGTCTCTGCTGCGGTGACAAAGAAGAAAGAAACTCCTCATCATCCATACCTGCATTAAACACACGAATATTTAAACTTAATATTGAATGAATAGAGTAGACAATGACGCAAAGACCATTAAATACAATGACGTAATGACGCATATAAATACAATGACGCAATGAATCGAGTGATAGAAGAGGCAAGTCGAAAACTCAGAATTTTCAATCAAAAGATGTGAGCGAGAGTAGAAAAGAGCGTTATACACCATGGAAGGTACTTAGAGAGCCAGAGCTTTTACAACACGGATCAAAATTCTTCAGATACAATATTTGTGGCTTTAAGAGATCTCTCGCTCATCCTCGCATAACTCAGCATAACTTCCTATATCTATATAGAGCTCTCCGTTTAAACACATATCCTCTGTTTCATTTTGTAGCTCCTCTGCATGCACCCCATATAGAGTAGTAGCATCTTGATGCTCGTCTGGCACCACCGCAGCAGCTTCTGATTGAGCATCTTCTCTGATCTCCTCCATTGATGTCGTTGTGATTGGCACATGGTAGCCTTCATACGTCCTTGCACTACGAGGGGCTACCTTTATGACGTACCACCAGTTTGATGTAGACTTTGTAGGATGAAATACTACCTGCCAGAGCCACATAACTTACATGAGAGCTTTCAAGCACATAACTTGTAAAAGGGGGATGTTAACTATTTACATACTTACTTGTTCACAATGCTCGGGTAGTACGAAAGTGTCTCTTAGGTCAGTCCATTTCTTAGTAGAATCCACCTCAAGAAAACCAGACTCTCCTCTACGCACAGTAGCGTTGCGACTCTCCATGATTATCTTGAACCATTGCACGTCGAACAAGTCGACAAAAAATCCTCTGTAATCGATCCTCAAAATCTCTTGCAGCGTGCCGAAGTAAGTGAGTTCCGCCACCACAGGATCTGCATCAGAGGAATGTCGTCGACTAGACTGTTCAAATTTTGCCATGATTCCACAATCTTGAGTAAAACGCTTTTTGTCGATTCGTTCCACCCTAAAATGTCGACCTTTACACCATGCTGCTGTGTATGACTTATACTACAACGAACAAAGATTATGAGTGGCCGTTCAAACGTTTATAAATAAAGTCACTTGCTAGTCGTACATTGCAAACTTACCTTGGTCGCGCAACCCCGAGAGTACTCCCACTCTTCTTCAGTCACTTCGTCACCGCATTGTTGTGCGCTTTTCAATTGGTTGTGCAACCATCTTAAGCTCATGAAGGTTGGTAGGCTCTCCAGAACCGCTGGATAGTGCATCGGTGGTCGTCTTCCCCGTCTCCACTCGATTCGTGCCCTTTGTCGCTCTTGCTTTGCATCCTCATATTGTGAAATCCACTTTTGCATCACTGGATTGTGAAGCATGCAAAATCGGTTGATTTTAGCCTCTAGATCTTCCGTCATCTTCTTCTCAACACCGAGATTGCACATGACAATCCCAGATATGCGCTCATCATCTATGGTTCGCCATAGCGTGTCCCGGGATTTATCAAATCCGTCTAGCCACTCTCCAATGTACACTAGGGACTCTGATACCAACCAACCTTCTGCCATGCTACCCTCCGGACGTGCCTTTTGACGCACATATCCCTTAAGCGTTTTCATGAAACGCTCTAAGAAGAACATCCATCTGGAATGAACTGTGCCAGCTATTTCCACCTCATCAACTATGTGAACAAGAAGATGCACCTGAATGGTTAGCATTGTAGTAGGAAAATGTTTCTCAAACATGCACACAAGCTCCGCAGCATTTAGTTTGGCGAATGGTATGGAGTCTACGTTGATCTCCTTTTGTGAGATCCATTGCACCAGCTTTGCAAGTTTGTAGATTGTGTTACGGATGTCGAGAGACAAACATCCCTCAATGGCAACCGGTAAAATAAACTGTAAAGTATGTGCAGCAATGATATTAAAGTCCACATTTTATGCAATGATATTAAAGTCCACTATGAACGTACCTGACACATTTTATGCCAATCGTGTGACTTCAAACCGGTAAGCTTTCCTTCTTTAGTGAAACACGTTCGGAGCGAGTGCATTACGCCAGTGGGGGTCCGCAAAGATCGAATGGCCTCTTTTACTTTGCGTTCTTGGGCTCCTGTGAAAATCCATGGTGCTTTAGGGAGTTTTATCGATCCATCAGACACTGTTTGCGGCCAATATTGCTCCATACGATCCACATTTCTAAGGTCAACTCTGGCTCCCAAAGTATCTTTCTTGCCGGTCAAATGGTCCCATAGTAGATTACCCACATTCTTCAATATGTGCATTGGATCGAGCAAGTGATTGATCATGAGTCGGGGCCAGTATGGTAACTCGTACCATAGAGATAGTCTCTTGATCCCTGGAGGCAATCCGTCATCGCACATCTCCTTCTGCTCTAACCATGCTTGTGCAGACATCCTTGGTGGCTCTCTTCCCAAAAAGCCGTCGCGTAACACATGATTCTCTGGAAGATACGCTTGATGACCTTCGTAGATTTGCTTCTTCAGTGAGGGTGCCCTACGTGCATTCAGTCTAGGTCCACATGTGACACATGCTCTATATCCGCTTGTTTGAAGCCCTGCATGTATACACATGATAATAGATCAACTATGGGAAAAAACAATATTTACAGTGTCTGAGTGAGGAGTGTCAATAGATCACCTGAGCATTCTGTTAGCCCGGGATAGTCATGCATGGTCCACATTAGAATGCCTCTGATCAAAGCATTCCGTCGTCCTGTGTGTCGGCTCATATCCACCACCTCTATGCCAATCCACAATTGTTGTAGCTCTTCCAATAGTGGACGAAGATACACATCCATATTCCCCACTTTATATCGCCCTGGCACAATCAAGCTTAGCCATAGGTGCCCCTTCTTCGTAGTCAACCACGGGGGAATGTTGTAGTTGACGATGACAATGGGCCATACACTGTAAGACGTTGATCTTTGACCAAATGGATTTACGCCATCCATAGCCAGGCCTAAGCGCAAATTTCGAGCTTCCCTGGCAAAATCCGACCATGTTCCATCTATAGGTTTCCAGGCTGCGCAATCTGCAGGAATTCGTAGCACACCATCCGAAGATTTATTCTCCTCATGCCATGATGCTAGGGCGGCCATGGACTTACATTCGAAGAAATGCTTGATGCGAGGAAGCAAAGGAAAATGTCGCAAAACCTTTTGTGGAATTTTTGTCCCATGGAGATCTACTCGATATCTTTCGGAATCACATTTCGGACACTTCTCCATGTCTGTGTATTCCCCTCTGAAAAGAATGCAGTCATTAGGACAAGCGTGGATAGAATTGTAATCCATTCCCAAGTTTCGCAAAATCTTTCTTGCTTCATCTCGGGAATCTGGCATCACATTGTCAGCTGGTAGTATGTGCTCTTTCAGCAATCTACACAACATAAAAATATGATACAGTCGTGTAAAAATCTATCAGATCATTATACATTTAGAGTTCTATTAAAGTAAACTAACTGTAATAGATCACCTGAAAAGCGTTGTGACGCTAGTGTCACTCCATCCAAACTTTGCCTGCATGTTGAGAAGAACCAGGAGTGCTTTCAATCTAGACATACGTGCTCCATTATACAATGACGTATCGGCTTCACTTTTCATATCATCATAGATAAGCCTTTCTGAATCCATGATCGTCTCGATCATTTCATCAATCTCAGGCTCAAACATTGCCTCGTTGGGAATGTGCTCTGCATGATCATCCCCCGAGCTGTCAGAGGCTACATCTTGTGGCCTCACATATGCTGCTTGTTGACCAAAGCGCCTGCGAACACGTCTATTGGGATGCAAGATTGCTGCTTGTTGGCCAGCGTCAGAGTCCGACGAGTTATAATTGGCAACAACTCGATCTATAATAGATGGATCGAACTCGCCAAATTCGCGAACGTGCTGCAAAGAAACACGTCTTGTCCGTCGCACAGCATGCTTGCATTGATTACAAGGACATAAGACCCTCGTTGAGAGATAGGTGTTTCGGTTGGACAGTCCCACATCCTCGTCGCTACTCATAATGAGGATAAAAAACTTATAACCTGGACAACAAATTTAATATTCTATTGGCATTCTTCGTCTTATCTCTCTCTCTCTCTCTCTCTCTCTCTCTCTCTCTCTCTCTCTCTCTCTCTCTCTCTCTCTCTCTCTCTTTACCTCACATTCTCTAGTCATGTCCAATCCCCGCACACCTCGGTCTAGAGGTGCACGGAGATCAGAACCACCGGGTTATAATCTCGTCTTTATTGGTCAATACCTATATTTGTGGGTACAAGAAATCTACACACCCACGTCTACATGATACTGCATGTAGTGGACAAAATCCCTTTGCCTCTTCTCTAGCTGTAGCACTTCACTTCATCTTAACATCTTTTCACAGTAGATCTTTTCACTGTTCGTCTAACTCTAAACCCTAAACCGTAAGTAATTCTTGCGTGGACTCGATCTAACGTAAATAAGCGTAAATCTAAATAAACGTAAATCTAACTAAAAATAAAGCTAAATCTAATTTAACGTAAGTCTAATGACTAGAGGTTGTCTAGATGGTCATTGTGTCGGGGATGTAGTGACTCTTGCCGCCCTGAAGATCCACCTTCTTCCCTATCTTCTGAAGACATTTCACCAGTACTTTTGGATCGACGGAGCCCACCATGAGTGAAGGCAGCAATACCCTATATTCCATTGAGGGCTTTCTTCACCCGCTTCATGCAGGCATCGCAGTCTATGGAGACCTAAATCTAATCTCATATAACGTAAATCTAAATCTAACTTAAATAAATGTAAATCTAGTTAAAAATAAACCTAAATCTAATTTAATGTAAGTCTACATATAACCTAATCTTTAACGTCTTTTAAGATAGTTTCCTACGACGTTATAACTCTCTTCTTCTTGTGTGTGTGAGCGTGTGTGGATGTATGTGCCAATAAAAAGAGATAAATGGTATAACCTTTCTATCACCCATGCCAAGTATGATAGATTGATTATGCCATTTCCCTCTTGAATAATAGGTCTTCAGTTCAACTCCTCGTCGGCTAGATCTTTAGGTCTTTTAATTTTAATTAGTTTCCTACGACATTAAATTAGTTTCTCTCTCTTTCTCTCTCAATGTGTGTGCGTTTTTTTGGATCGTATGCATGTTTTCTCTCTCTTATCCTCTCTCAATGTGTGCGTTTTTTGTTTATGCATGTTCTCTCTCTCTTTTCCTCTCTCAATGCGTGCGTTTTTTGTTTATGCATGCTCTCTCTCTCTTTTTCTCTCTCAATGTGTGTGTGCATTCTTTGTTTATGTATGTGAGTGTGCGTTTTTGTTTTTGTTTGTACTCTCTCTCTCTCTCTCTCTCTCTCTCTCTCTCTCTCTCTCTCTCTCTCAAAAACACTATGTGTGTGTGTGTATGTGTGTGTGTGAGAGAGGGAGAGAGAAAGAGGGGAAGGGAACATGAGAATGAGGAGAGGGAAGGAGCATACCTGGCTCTCCTTCCTCTCCTCGTGTGTGTGTGTGTGTGTGTGTGTGTGTGTGGAGAAGAAAAAGAGAGAGAGAGAGAGAGAGAGAGAGAGAGTGAGAGTGAGGGAGAGCGTTACCTGCTCCTTGCTTGAGGGCGCCGAAAAACTCAGATCTGAGATCTGAGTTTTTGGGCGCGCTCGGTTATTTTTTTACCCCAATCGGCGTCGCTATGAGCGTCGCTATGAGCGTCGCAAATTTACAAAGAAATTTGCGACGCTCATAGCGACGCTTATAGCGACGCTCATAGCGACGCCGGGAAATTTTTTTTTGAGCGTCGCTGTGTGAGCGTCGCTAATATGAAGAGCCTCTTGTAGTGCTAGTTTGCACAAGGATGTTCACCATTGGTGTAGGTCTTGCAATGGTGTCAAGCATTTGGGAAGAGAGTGTTGAAGCCAGAGCTACGAAAAACCATTATGGCATTTGATGTGTTTGAAAAGTGGGGAATTGATGCAATAGGCCCGTTACCTATCACAAGCAGGGGCAAAATCTATATTTTGACGGCAGTGGACTATCTTTCTAGATGGGCAGAGGCTATAGCAGTAAAACAGATCACTGCAAAGGATGTGGCAAAATTTGTGTATGATGAAATATGTTGCAAGTTTGGGGTGCCATTAGAGCTACTTTCAGATAAGGGGCCAGGATTTAGAGCAAAACTGCTAGACTTCTTATGCACAAAGATGAAGATTAAGCACCAGCATACCACTCCTTATTACCCACATTGTAATGGCTTGAATGAAAGATTCAATGGTGAGTTGGTACAAATTCTTTCTAAAGTGACAGAGCACCAAGGAAAGAATTGGGATTTGGAATTGCCTAGTGCATTATGGGCTTACCGTACTTCGGTGAAGACAGGTACAGGGTTTACTCCATTTCATTTGGTGTATGGAAAGGAAGCACTATTGCCTGTGGAGGTAGAGTTGCCTGCGGTCAAGATGTTAGAGAAGTTGCTTGGGCCGCCTAGTGATGCATTCAAAGAGAGGCTCTTGCAGTTACAAGAGGTCCAGTTGGATAGGATGAGCGCATTGGAGCATTATGGGCAGATGCAGGATAAGGATTTGACAAAGATAAATGAAAAGGTCAAAAGTAAGGGTATCAAGAAACATGACTTGGTTTTGCGCTACAACAGTAAGCTGGACAACGCCTTCCAAAAGAAGTTTCAAATTAAGTGGGAAGGCCCTTTCAAGGTAGTAGAGTGTTTTCCAAATGGCACATATCAGCTGGCTAACCTGGATGGTGTTCTACATAAGTCAAGGGTAAATGGATTGCGTCTTAAATTGTATCATGCTAGATTGATGATGGTGGAGCAAGATGAGTTGTCGGTGGAGCAAGAAATGTTGGTGAAGGATGAGGAGACTTGTGATGCGGCGAGTCTCATATCTCTCTTTGCTGTTGCTGATCATGAATGATCTAGCAGGCTAGGGGATGGGCAAATTATGTCAGGAGATTTTTGGAGCAAGGGATTGCGCATATGTACATACCCATGCATGGTGCATCAAACAAAGTATTGCCCATTTTCCAGAGCCAGGTGGTTACGTGGGGCCCACATGTGTACAGGTAGGACACCATGTACATAGTGCATCGATTTTCATCGTTACTAGTACCATTGTGTTTTTCTACAATAAGGAGGAGTTGGTAGCGCGTAAAACTTCTCGAGGAAGCTATGTGCGGGCCGATGACGTGAGGTCAGCAGGTGCGTCAGATGGCATCTAGTGGCGTCAGGAGGGCGAACGAGGTCAATATTTGCACGCGGATGAGGACGGACACAACGTGGGTGTTTGCTTGTGAGAATTATGCAGAAAGGTCATCATGAGGACCTTTTTTTGGGGCCACTTCACGTGGTGGAGAGGTGCATTATTGGAAAAAAGCTAAGTGCCAGGTGTGCGAATGATGCAAAAAGGTGACAACTATGCACTGCGAGGTCAGTTTTTGGCCTGTTCGGGATCCGTTTGAGGTCATCTAAAAGGCCAAGGGTGCCCAACTAAAAAAGCTAAGTGTGGGAACTGAAAAAACAGAAAGAAGACCAGAAAAAATGTGGAGAAGAGAGGAGGAACAGCCGCAGGTGTGTTTTTGCTCATTTTGAAGCCTGTTTTGGCCGTAAACTGCTCATCCGAGGTCGGATTTGAGCACTTTGACATTGTAGACTGGGGTTTTGGGCCGTTCCGGACGCGATGGCGCTGTCCATTTTGCCAAATTCCTCACTCTTTTTCTGCTGTTTTTTTGTGTAATCTTCTCCGGTGAGTGAAGCTTCTTCTCCAATTTGTGATTGTATCTGGTATCTTTTACCCATATTGTGTGAGCTGTTTGCCCCATTGGTGTTGGCCCAAGCTCATTTGTATCTAAACATCAGAAGTTCTCCTCTTTTGAGCTGAGTTTTTCTGTGTGTGTGTGTGTGTGTGTGTGTGTCTCTGTGTGGAGTGGGCAAGTGGATAGTCTCTCTCCTGTCACTCCAGAGGTGTGTTCCATGTCTCGGCCAGGTGTGTTGTGTAAGCCGAGTGGTGCCCCATAGTGTGTGTGTGTGTATCTTCCCAAGAGTGTGTGTCGGGTCGTTATAGAGGCGCTGTGTGTGTTTTCATCCCGCTCACAACGTGTAGGGTTCAATTTGGCACATGTTGTCCAAGGGGATACAACATGGTCTAGGAACTCAAGGCGTTCAGTTTAGCCAGTGTGGAGCATGATAGTGAGGGTCCCTCTCACTCTTGTCGCAGAGTGTTTGCAGTTACCTCCACACAAAAGTACATCTCGTACTTGATGGATGTCACTTTTCTTGATATCCTTGTTTGAGACATATTCCACATGGGGAGAATATGTGTCTCTGGGACCGACACTGGCGCCAAATTTCTACCAATGTGTCGCGACGAAGTCCCTAGGTGCTGGTCGTATCCATTGGCTCGACCATTTTGAGCACACAGTATCAGGAGCAATTTCAGTGGCCAGCAATTGTCACGTACTAAGTACAAACTTGTTACGATTACAAGTGCTGTGAAACCACCTTAACGGATGATTGTTTCTACATATAGCTAAGTATGCTATTGATAGCCGTTTTTCGGCTCTTTGTAATTGCCACAATGAGTTACCTCACCCTACCAAAATCACCCAAACACTGTGGCTATCCCTACCATTTCACTGTACATAGGCGTGCGTGAGTCACGGGACTCTTCCCTTATCTTCTTAAAAACCCTCAGCTAGCTAGTCATTGGGCTAGTTGAGCCAAAAAAATATATATATATATATATATATATATATATATATATATATATATATATATATATATATATAAGTATATTATGGCCCATGCATATGTAAATATTTCTTTGTATATAGGGCCTAAATAAAAGATTTTTTCATAATTATTTTGGTATTTATTTAAATATTTCTACCTAGGTGTGTGTTATTTATGCTCTGTACATGGCCTCACCATTACCACAATTTTTTCTTACCATTTTTCATACTCTTTATTCCATATAGAAATATTTTCATGTAAGCTTCTCTTATATTTTGTGTAACTCCATCCCAACAAAAATCCAAAAAAAACTAGTTCTATTTATGTGTATATTTTTTTCACTATTGTGATTTTTCCCTTCCTACATATATTCTCTATTACTCTCATAAATTAGACCACCAAAAATATTCATCTTTTTATGGTAGACTTATAATGAGAGAGATTTATTTTGACCCCTTTATATTTTTCCACCTATATTATTTATATTTGACATGTACATATTTTTTAGACCCCTCAATATTTGATTTTCTTAGTTGTACTATTCACTTATATCCTAATCTCAACAATATCTTCAATTATAGACCTACCAAATAAGGTCAAGGGTAGGTGGCATGCATACATGCACTATGGAGGGCTCACTCTTGGAGGTATTCAAAAGAATCATCCAAAGAAGGACCCCACAAGGACCTTGCAGTGGAAAAAAATGGTCGGTTTTGCTGAATTTTTAAAGTTCACTTGCTCTCCGAATTTGAAAAGGTGATACAAACAAAAGTTGTAGCTCGTGGGCTGAACTTTTGCCTCAAATTTTTTCATATTTTTTTGAGCTACGAGCTGTGAGCTATGATTTTTTTAGTGGACCCCAGTTTTCCCATGCTATGCAGCCACACTCTCTCTTCCACTTTATCATTTTCCTCTTTCACACACACTTCTCCACTCATCATCCCCATCTTTCTCACCACTCCTCTCTGCACACTACTCACCTTCTCCTCAACCTTGAAGAATAAGAGAAACCATGGTGAACTCATACCTCCCACACACAATTCCATTCAAAAATTGACCACCTAGTCTCATTTTTCCTCCTCCAATTTACCCATATCTATAAAAAAACCACAAAATTCATCCTCTTCTCTTAAAAGACAGCATCATGGTGGTTGATTACTCAGCTTCAATTACCTTGTCTCTCAAGGAAGGTCAAGAGTGGAGAAGAAATGTACCGTCAAAGCTAGTGGACCGTCAACAAGCGTCAAAATCGGCCCTACTCAAGACACTTGGAGCATCAACCTTGTAAGAAAGCCACCTTTTCTTACCTCTTAAGAGTTTTTTTCTTCCTTATTTGTATCCTACATGGATACTCCCATTGTAAATATCCAATTCCCTTTGTAAATTAATACTAACTCTACTAACACTAACCCACTATGAAAAGTCCTATCACCTCCATTTCTCTCCTCTCTCTTTCCTCACCAACTTCTTGATAATTCCAAGCAAAAGAAATTAGATAAATTGCTGAAAATCTAACCCAACCATGGTTAGAGGAGTAACCCTAGCCTTCAAAATTGCTATAAAAGGAGGGTGTAGCTAGCACAAAGGGGGGGCCATAAGCAAGAGCACTATGTTATAGCTTGAGAAGCCAAGCTCAACCTCTCTAGAAGGAGCTCTTGAGTGGAAGCTCATTGTCTTATGCATGTGCATGTGTTGTAATAGGGGATTAGCAAGGGAACTCTATGCCATTGTAAGAGAGAGAGTGATCATTCAATTGAGAGTAGGAAATCTATCATTTCTCCTACTAGTGTAAGCCCAACATTTGCTGAATCAAGGAGGGTGGATTTGGACTAAGCTTGGATATTTTGTCTCCCTTCCAACGTGAAGTAATGGACAACAATGATGCGTAAGTGTCTTGGTGTTTTTTGTTAAGTTCTTGATAGCTTGTTCTCTGGTGTTGTCATCAACCTAGCCATAAATCCCACATATTGTAAGAGGGCGACAGGGTGGAGAGGACTCCCCTGGCTTTAAGACAGTGATTGGGGTGGCTTTTCTTGTGATGTGTTGTGGTGAAATTTACGCAAGCTATGTTGAACAGATACTAATTTCACTTTGATTTGTCATGACAGATTTGTAAGAAGGTATTAATGCAACAAGCACCCCCTCCCCCTTTCTCTCTCTTTCTTAAATATATAGTTGTGTTTGCTTGATCATTGCCGATACGTTTCAAAGCAGCCCGAGCACTCTCTCTCTCTCTCTCTCTCTCTCTCTCTCTCTCTCTCTCTCTCTCTCTCTCTCTCTCTCGTTTTAGGGTGTGAGAGTATTCCATTGGTGTTAGGGTTAGTGTAAATTCCTTGCTTGTTTGTGGGTTGCTCTAACGATTCTCCTCTTTTGCGTCCTAGCTCGCTCTTAAACTAGGTGGTGCCCCTTGTGTAGTTGGGATTTGGCTGTGGGTTTGTTGTTTTGGTTTGTGTTGTGTTGTGCCCCAGCCCCATTGAGCAGCACGGGAGCCTTGAAGGGTGTTTAGAGGCCACTCTTCTTGTTGCCCGCCCCGGACCGCCTCAAATTGGTGCCCCCACGGAGGAACAGGCTTGTGTATGTTCAACCTTTAGCATAATCAAGTAGCTTGCATGAATCACGAGAATTTGTATGATCCCTTCATTCCCATTGCAAGGCAAAAGGTACACATAATTGTTAGTACTAAGTTGCAATTTCAACGTGTCATTCGTAGAATTTTAGGTCCTCTTAGGTTGGCCGAGATAAACGCTTCAGTAAATCCTTTTATTTTGCCTCTCATTAGGTACGACCTTAGTTTGGACGTCTATATTTTTGTTTTGTTTTAAGCATTAGGACATGCATAGGCCATGGATAATGGTCCAGGAATAGAGGTTTTTCCCTTTCATTTTACTCCACACATTAGAATAAACGTTGCAATTAGTAGAAAGATCCATTTTCAACAACGAATGGTGTTCATGTTTGGTGCCCAAAGAGCAGGAGAAATTCTTGCATCACCAAACCCTGTCATTCTACCTCTCATCAACTACCACACTTCTTTTGATGTACATGTGTTCATTTTATTTTAAAATGAAGTGCAGCCCGGCAAAATAGTGTGTATGTTTGTTTTTTTCTTTGTCCAAGTTGTTACAAGAAACAAAAAAAACGATCATTTGTTCTAACTGGGAATGTGTGTGCAGTGAAAGTTCAATCCTTAGAGATCTAGCTCTATTACCAATTGAGTTGCAGGAGCAAGTAGTAAGGCGTCTCCCTCATAACAAGAGGGTGGTGAAGTTAAGACGGAAGGTCCTACGCGTGGATTCCATTTTCCTCTTGTTGTTGGGCACTAAGGAAGACCGCGCATTCATCCAACTAGTGTGTGCCCTAAGATTGGTAAATAGAGTGAAATTTGGCGTTTGGCGAGTGCATTTCACCATTGAGGAAGACTCTTCAGGAAACTTGCGGCCAGAGTTCACGCTTCATAGACTCACATTTGGTGAATTTTTCCCTCATTTGCGTCTTATTAATAGTCTTCCTTTCGCTTTCAACAAAGGAGATAGGGAGCTATTTAGAGCTTGTCTTAATAAAGAGAGCATAGAGAAGATTGCAAATTTGTATAAATTCTCATCCTTCTCTACTTTCTATGACACTTTGTTCATAGAGACATTGTAAATCTCTTTATGCTTTTGAATGATTTAACCATAATCCTAAGGAGTTTTTGTCCAGGAATTTTGTAGCACAAGTGGAGTCTTTAAATCTTGCAAACTTGATTGGACTTGATGAGGATGTTCTTTATGAAATTGTGAGAAGGTTGCCTCACTCCAACTGTGTGGAACTCGAAGGAAAGGAGCTCCTAGTCAATTGCTACTTTCTCACGGCCTTCGACGAGCATGAAGATCTAGTTTTTATACAAACCGCTTGTGCGTTGGGAATTGTAGAGCAAGTGCAATTTATCACTTGGGACGTGGTTGCTCTTTTGGATCCAGAAAATGAAGTTCTAGAGATTTCTGTTTATCGCCTTAGCTTTGAAGAATTTCAACCCTTCTTAGAGCTCATCAATAGTCTACCTTTTTGTTTTGATCAAACAAATCGAGACCTTATTGAAGCTTGGATAGCTGAAGAAGAAAACCTAGAGTGGTATTTTCTCACTTCTTCATTTGCAGGCGAGTGGTTCTAAATCTCTATTGTATCCCTTATTGTAACTCGTGTTGTAATCTTTCATAATAATGGAGAGCCAACGCCAAATGTCTGGATATCCTCTTTTCTTTGGAGAGCCTGGAGAGGATGCAGAATTATTTTTAGCAAATTTCAAGATGTCTTGCCGTATCAAGAGGATAGTAACCGATCAGGAACGTGTAGAAATGTTTGAGGTGGTCCTTAGGAAAGATGCTAGTACTTGGTTTGACTCTTTGCCTGAGGAAGTTAAGGGGAATTACACAGAAGTGTTGAATCGTTTTAAGAGATACTTCTTTGATCCCCAAAACTCTCAAAAACTATGGCAAGACATTGTTTCTCATAAGCAAAAAGACTTAGATGACTACTACTTGTACAAGCAAGAGTTTCTACGTCTTTGGGCTCTATGGATACGAAATGTTGCTAACCCTGGTGATGGTGCAGAATTTTTAAAGAAGGAGAGGTTCATAGCCGGACTCTTTCCTGACCTTAAGGTAAAAGTTGAGGCGGGTGCACCTGCTACTTTTGATGCAGCGGAAACTAGGGCTGCTGAGAAGTATAGGAAACTCAAGTGCTTAAGGGGAGAGGTTCCAATAGAAGTTCTTAGACCCAAAGGTAAGTCACAAGCATCAACATCTAGGGAGCTTCCTGATGTAACGGCTGAAGTGATTGAGAAGCTAAATGAATCTTTAAGCAGCCTGTCAATTCACCTTGCACAAGCTGTAGGTCCAAAGGGACAAGCAAAGAAGTCAGAAGAGAGAGAGCCACGAACTAGGAGAGTCTTGCAATGTTGGAATTGCGGAGAGTCTGGACATGGGATGTATAATTGTCCTTGGCCCCGTGGAGAGCCAGGGAGACCTAACTTGAATTACCCAGTGATGAATGCAGGAGAAGGAGCTGGTCAACAACCAAGGCTTCTACAAAGGCCAAATGGACCAAGACCACCTCCACAAGGGGTAGAAGGAGTTCCACCTTTGCCAGATCCAAATGTGCATGTGGTAGAGGTGACAAATTCAAATGAGTTTGACATGGAAGCCAATGGCATTAAGCGTGGCCGAGGAAAAGGTAAAGAGAAAGAGGGTGTCCCATCACAGAGTGACCATGGACAAGGCAAGAAGGCAAAGGAGACCAAGGAAGCTAAGAGGACTCGACGTCGTATCAATCTCCAAGACTTCCCTCTTGGACATGGTATGGCTCCATACAACCTGTTGGAAGACATGCGAGGTAAGGGTCCTGATATCTCATGGCCTCAGTTTCTTGCATTATGCCCACAAGTTAGGAGGGATTTAACAAAGGCAGTTAGCACTAGGAGAAAGGTAAAAGAGAGTTTTCCTGTTGTAAAAATTGCACATGCTGAAATGAACGAGGATATTACACCTGTGCTAGATTGTTACATAAAAGGAAGATTGGTTAGGAAAGGTCTAGTGGATGGGGGTGCACAAATTTGCATCATAACAGAAGGGCTCATGCAAAGACTAGGCATGCACATCCATGAGACACCTGAAATCAAAGTGAAAATGGCAAACAATAGCAAGGCTAGGTGCGTAGGCATTTGTAAAAATGTTTTTGTGGAGGCCTTTGGCATTAAGAAGGCAGTGGATTTTTATGTTATGTCGACCAAGGGAAGTGGTTATCCATTTATCCTAGGAAGACCATGGCTAATGAAAATGCGAGCTTTGCAGGATTGGGAGAGTGGGAAATTAATTTGCAGGAATGACAATCATAAGAAGGTTGTCTTTGACATGAAGGAGCAACGCCAAGAGGAGCTCCATGAAGAATCATCTCAAAGTGAGACGGAAGAAGGTTGGACCGATAGCACTTCAGAAGAAGAAAGTAGCGGCAGCATTACTGAAGAGGAGTCTTTCATCGAAGTCATGGGGGTAAGATTTAAGCCAAGCATCCAAGAGACTTCTTGTCAAGACTTGGAGTAGGTAGGTCCTCAAGAGAACCAAAAGGTGGAAGATGAAGGAATGTTAGAAGGTATGTTGTTTACAACACTTACAAAGGATGAAAGAGAGGAGTTCAAATGTGTGCTAAGGAAATTTCCGAGTCTTTTTGCTAAAGACTACACCGATGTGCGTGGAGTAGATGTTGTTCAACACAAGATTGAGTTGAAGCCAGAGGCCACACCTAAGGCTCAAAAGCTACGAAGGCTAGGAGTCATTAAGGAGCAAGCTCTTTTCAAGGAGGTAAGAAAGCTTCTAGTAGCAGGTTTCATTTATCCAGTGGAGAATTCAGAGTGGGTCTCTCCCGTTGTTGTCACTCCTAAGAAAAACGGCAAGTGGAGGGTGTGTGTGGATTATCGTCCACTTAATGAGGCAACAAAAAGAGATCACTTTCCCCTCCCATTTCAGGATGAGATACTAAATGAAGTAGCTGGTCATGAGAAGTACACTGTGTGTGATGGCTACTCGGGTTACTTTCAAATAGGTATCGCATTGGAGGATCAATTGAAAACAACCTTTATCACTCCTTGGGGTTGTTATGCTTTTAGAGTCATGCCATTTGGTCTGACAAATGCTCCTGCAACATTCCAACGTTTCATGAATATGGTGTTTCAAGCATTCTTTGGAAAGTCAATTAGGGTGTTCATTGATGATTTCTGTATTTATAGCTCAAAATCATTGCATCTACAAAGGGTAGAAGAAGGTTTAAAGAAGCTCTATGACATGGGAGGTCAACTCAACCCCGACAAGTGTCACATAGCTGAGGATGAAGTGATCTTGCTTGGTCACAAGGTTTCCTATAAAGGCATTGAGGTGGATCCTTCAAAGGCAAAGGCTCTTATTGAGCTACCATCACCCAAGAGTCTTAAGGAGGTCATCTCTTTCATTCAGAAGGTGAAGTATATGTCACGCTTCATTCACTTAGCCTCGGAGTTGCTTCATCCTTTGCAAAAGTTAACATAACAAGTAGAATTTGCATGGTCTGATGAGATTGAAGAGTATTTTTGTAACATTAAAGTCATTTTGTCAGAGCTACCAACACTCATGCCTCCTTGTTGGGAGTACACATTCTTTGTTAGCTCTAGTGTTGGAAGGGAAACAATTGGTGCTGTGTTGCTACAACAAGATCCCCACAGTACAAGGATGCGACCCATCTACTTTGCTAGTAGGGTCATGAATGCTTTGGAGAGAGACTACACAGAAGCAGAACTCATGATGCTTTCTCTCATGTTTGCGGTGAGAAAGTTTAGATCCTACCTGCTACCAAAACCTTTTGTAATTCTCACTGCAGAAAATTTGTTCCCTTGGGTGTCATCTCAAATGAATCTTAGTACTAGGATCTCAAAGTGGATTATGGAGTTGCAAGAGTTTCAATACTCTTTCAAGGTAGAAGATAGTGTGCGTGCACAATTGGCAGGGATTCTCACTTATAGGGTGCACGAAAAGGAGATTAAGGTGCCTGAAGTAAAGACCCTACCATTGCCACCACCAAAAAGTATTCCTAATGCTTTTACTTTGTTCTTTGATGGAGCTTTTCGTCGAGCCACAGGAAAAGCAGGGGGAGGGCTAGTGTTGCTCAACCCAAGTGGAGAGGTGGTCATGAAAGAGAAGTTCAATCTACCAAGTTCAGCTAGCAACAATGAAGCAGAATATGACACTCTACTTCATGGTTTGAAGATGTGCATTGGCCAAGGGATACAACGCCTCATGGTAAAGGGAGATGCACTTCTCATTGTTAAACAGATTTTAGGCATTTGGGCATGCAAGAATGAAAGCTTACGGACAAAAGTTCATGCCATTCGTAGATTGTTTAATCAATTTGAAGAAGTGCAACTATATCATATTCCTAGGAAACAGAATGAAGATGCCGATTTACTTGCACAGCAAGTAGTTACATGTGTTGAGAAAGAAGTGCAGGTCATCATGGTGGCAGCAATCGTCAAGCAACCGAGATACCAGGGATTGGAGTCATTGACTCCCATCATTGGCTACATTTTGGAGGGTGAGTTTCCACCAGACTTCACAAAAGCTCAGAAGAGGAGACTCATGAAGAAGGCAAGCGTATATCTCTTCCTAGAAGGCTCCCTCTATCAAAGAGGGAAGGATCAAGTGTGCAGACGAGTACCAACTATCAAGGAAATTCCAGCCATTCTAAAAGGTTTGCATGAAGAGGCATGTGGTGGTCATTTTGCCCAAGAATTAACTGTGAAGAAGATTTTGCTTTCGGGGTATGTTTGGCCAAGTTTGCATGTGGATGTTCAACATTGGTGTAAAAGCTGTCACACTTGTCAGATAAATGGAAATAGAAGGTTGGTGCATGGCCCGAGGCAAATAGTGCTTGCAAATGGACCCCTTGAAAAGTGGGGCATTGATGCTATGGGTCCTCTGCCTAGGACAAAAAATGGTAAACTCTACATTCTGGTGGCTGTAGACTATATGACTAGGTGGGTGGAAGCACAAAGTGTGGCAAAGGTAAATGAGAAGACAGTGAGCAAATTCGTCTACACTCACATTTGTTGTAGATTTGGCACACCTTTGGAGATTGTTTCTGATAATGGTCCAGGGTTTAGAAAAGGATTGCTCACAGAAGTTTGTGAAGAGCTTCACATTCTACATCGTCATAGCACACCATACTACCCACAGTCAAATGGTTTGGTGGAGAAGGCTAATGGTGTCATTGCAGGAATCATTAGAAAGATGGTGCAAAACAAGACAAAATTATGGGATGACTTCTTGGATGGTGCCTTGTGGGCATATCGAACCACATTTAGGGAAGCCACGGAGTTCACACCATTTCACTTGGTCTATGGTCAAGAGGCTTTGCAGCCTATCGAGCTCAACATTCCAACAATGCGACTTCATGGCAAAGGAGCACAAGATGATCAAGAGGTATGGATGGATCGACTTCTTACGTTAGTGGAGCTTGAGTGGAAAAGAGAAGCAGCATATGAGGGCTACAAGAGGAAAGCCACACAAGCGAAAGAAACGCACGACAGGAAACTGAAGGACAAAGGCATCAAGGAAGGAGAGCTTGTGCTAAGGTATGACAATCGACTTGACAATCGTTTTGATGCCAAGTTTGAAACAAGATGGCAAGGGCCATACATAGTCAAGAAGGCTTTCAATTCAAGTTACTATCAGCTTATGGACTTGAATGGTAAAGAGCACTCCAGGAAAGTAAACGGGTATCGCTTGAAGCCCTATTTGAGTCGCCTTCTACCAAAGGATCTACCAAAGATCTGTCCAAAGGCCGCTGTCTCATGTAAGTATTGCTACATGAAGCATGAGTGTAACTCCAGCCAAAATTCTGAGGGGCCAAACAATAAAGATCTCGTCAAGGACTCTGAAGCACTCTCTTTGGAAAAGATGCTCTATGATGGTACATGAATATACCATCATCCAGGGGGAGGGCTAATGATAGCCGTTTTTCGGCTCTTTGTAATTGCCACAATGAGTTACCTCACCCTACCAAAATCACCCAAACACTGTGGCTATCCCTACCATTTCACTGTACATAGGCGTGCGTGAGTCACGGGACTCTTCCCTTATCTTCTTAAAAACCCTCAGCTAGCTAGTCATTGGGCTAGTTGAGCCAAAATATATATATATATATATATATATATATATATATATATATATATATATATATATATATATATATAAGTATATTATGGCCCATGCATATGTAAATATTTCTTTGTATATAGGGCCTAAATAAAAGATTTTTTCATAATTATTTTGGTATTTATTTAAATATTTCTACCTAGGTGTGTGTTATTTATGCTCTGTACATGGCCTCACCATTACCACAATTTTTTCTTACCATTTTTCATACTCTTTATTCCATATAGAAATATTTTCATGTAAGCTTCTCTTATATTTTGTGTAACTCCATCCCAACAAAAATCCAAAAAAAACTAGTTCTATTTATGTGTATATTTTTTTCACTATTGTGATTTTTCCCTTCCTACATATATTCTCTATTACTCTCATAAATTAGACCACCAAAAATATTCATCTTTTTATGGTAGACTTATAATGAGAGAGATTTATTTTGACCCCTTTATATTTTTCCACCTATATTATTTATATTTGACATGTACATATTTTTTAGACCCCTCAATATTTGATTTTCTTAGTTGTACTATTCACTTATATCCTAATCTCAACAATATCTTCAATTATAGACCTACCAAATAAGGTCAAGGGTAGGTGGCATGCATACATGCACTATGGAGGGCTCACTCTTGGAGGTATTCAAAAGAATCATCCAAAGAAGGACCCCACAAGGACCTTGCAGTGGAAAAAAATGGTCGGTTTTGCTGAATTTTTAAAGTTCACTTGCTCTCCGAATTTGAAAAGGTGATACAAACAAAAGTTGTAGCTCGTGGGCTGAACTTTTGCCTCAAATTTTTTCATATTTTTTTGAGCTACGAGCTGTGAGCTATGATTTTTTTAGTGGACCCCAGTTTTCCCATGCTATGCAGCCACACTCTCTCTTCCACTTTATCATTTTCCTCTTTCACACACACTTCTCCACTCATCATCCCCATCTTTCTCACCACTCCTCTCTGCACACTACTCACCTTCTCCTCAACCTTGAAGAATAAGAGAAACCATGGTGAACTCATACCTCCCACACACAATTCCATTCAAAAATTGACCACCTAGTCTCATTTTTCCTCCTCCAATTTACCCATATCTATAAAAAAACCACAAAATTCATCCTCTTCTCTTAAAAGACAGCATCATGGTGGTTGATTACTCAGCTTCAATTACCTTGTCTCTCAAGGAAGGTCAAGAGTGGAGAAGAAATGTACCGTCAAAGCTAGTGGACCGTCAACAAGCGTCAAAATCGGCCCTACTCAAGACACTTGGAGCATCAACCTTGTAAGAAAGCCACCTTTTCTTACCTCTTAAGAGTTTTTTTCTTCCTTATTTGTATCCTACATGGATACTCCCATTGTAAATATCCAATTCCCTTTGTAAATTAATACTAACTCTACTAACACTAACCCACTATGAAAAGTCCTATCACCTCCATTTCTCTCCTCTCTCTTTCCTCACCAACTTCTTGATAATTCCAAGCAAAAGAAATTAGATAAATTGCTGAAAATCTAACCCAACCATGGTTAGAGGAGTAACCCTAGCCTTCAAAATTGCTATAAAAGGAGGGTGTAGCTAGCACAAAGGGGGGGCCATAAGCAAGAGCACTATGTTATAGCTTGAGAAGCCAAGCTCAACCTCTCTAGAAGGAGCTCTTGAGTGGAAGCTCATTGTCTTATGCATGTGCATGTGTTGTAATAGGGGATTAGCAAGGGAACTCTATGCCATTGTAAGAGAGAGAGTGATCATTCAATTGAGAGTAGGAAATCTATCATTTCTCCTACTAGTGTAAGCCCAACATTTGCTGAATCAAGGAGGGTGGATTTGGACTAAGCTTGGATATTTTGTCTCCCTTCCAACGTGAAGTAATGGACAACAATGATGCGTAAGTGTCTTGGTGTTTTTTGTTAAGTTCTTGATAGCTTGTTCTCTGGTGTTGTCATCAACCTAGCCATAAATCCCACATATTGTAAGAGGGCGACAGGGTGGAGAGGACTCCCCTGGCTTTAAGACAGTGATTGGGGTGGCTTTTCTTGTGATGTGTTGTGGTGAAATTTACGCAAGCTATGTTGAACAAATACTAATTTCACTTTGATTTGTCATGACAGATTTGTAAGAAGGTATTAATGCAACAAGCACCCCCTCCCCCTTTCTCTCTCTTTCTTAAATATATAGTTGTGTTTGCTTGATCATTGCCGATACGTTTCAAAGCAGCCCGAGCACTATCTCTCTCTCTCTCTCTCTCTCTCTCTCTCTCTCTCTCGTGTTTTAGGGTGTGAGAGTATTCCATTGGTGTTAGGGTTAGTGTAAATTCCTTGCTTGTTTGTGGGTTGCTCTAACAATTCTCCTCTTTTGCGTCCTAGCTCGCTCTTAAACTAGGTGGTGCCCCTTGTGTAGTTGGGATTTGGCTGTGGGTTTGTTGTTTTGGTTTGTGTTGTGTTGTGCCCCAGCCCCATTGAGCAGCACGGGAGCCTTGAAGGGTGTTTAGAGGCCACTCTTCTTGTTGCCCGCCCCGGACCGCCTCACTATGTTCATGAGAATGTCTCATGGTTGGTACCCAGATGTGACTGGGTTGTCACATTCTATTATGGTCCAAAGTCTCGTCATGGAATTGCGGTTCGGATATGTTTGTGTTAAATGCATGCACACTAGGTGTTATGGGCCCTAGTGTTTAACACACATTTATGCGGAGCGGCGTGCAAATTCATGGACTTTCTTCTATCTGCACCCTTTTGCACTGCCAGTGCAATCTCTCTTGCAGATTTCGTATAAGTTTACACCCTGCCATACAAGGTGCTGGCTGAGTATGGGTGTTTGTGATTGGCTGCTTCAAACTCCGATCTGCTTTCAACCTAGTTGGTTGTCTTCATTCCCTATCAAGTATATGGTGGGATACTCAATGATTGAGTCATAGTTTGTCGTCAGTCGTGGGCGACTATCTGTAAGTGGTTGGGGGAAAGCACCTCACTCTTACTGCTACTACTCATCCCGCGTAGGATGGGCAGTTTACAAGCATTCTATTTAGTACTAAAGGATATGCAAAGTGCATACGTTAAATCATGCTAAGGATATGCAAAGTGCATACGTTAACAAGAAGTGAAACAACTGGATCAGTTACCTTTCTAGGTTGGAGTTTGCTTCATATGATGAAAGGCATGTTACGGCTAGTTTTAGTCTCTGCCTATTATTCTCAAGTTATCAACCTTAATCATCAGTTTTGATGCGGTTGGCTACTGGCAAGAAACCATAGCAAGTCAAGGACTTGGTCAACATAGTAATTTCATGGAAAGATGAGCCGAGGTTATATTGCACATTCAAGTACCTCCAGAAAGTCTGAAACCTTGGTATGCATTTAGACACCTCTTAGTTATGATAACTCGTTTAACATACTCAAGTGAGTTTTAAATGGAGTCTTCACATTATGTTGGTTATGGGTCGGTTAACCAAGACGGTTGTAAAGGGACAACAATGTGAAAAATCAAGATGTTATTCTTGATTTCATTGAACCTCCCAATGAACCGGGTTCCAATTCAACAAACCGTTGGATCCATGAGGGAGCCAGGGTGGAAAACATTAGTGTTCTTATGAACATACCACCACTTGTGTTTTCGAGGACGAAAACTCTTCCAAAGGGGGGAGTAATGTCAGGACACGGGTCCTACGGGCAGGGCACTACCCTACAGGGGGGTCACGGACCCCGGTCACGGGCCAGCTAGCAGTGTGGAAAGGGGATCCTAGGGCGAAGAGCCTATAAGTACGGGCGGTTGGGTGGAGGATCCAGGTCTCTAGCTCCTGGGGTTCGTACATTACTAGCCGGAGTATCTTGAACAGTCCGTTACATGTGCATCCCTAATGAAGGTTACTTGCCAACATGTTCTGTCAGCACACCTGGTAAATCCTTGACGTATGAAAGTATTGACACAATCTTCAAACCCACCACAAGAGGTGTTCAAAGTCGAAAATCGTACTTAAGCAAATTCTAGAATAGGGAGAAACTCATCTATTTAGAAATGCGTTGTTAATGTATGCTCTTAGCATATCATTTAGCACAAGATTACTCTTTGTAATCTTTGTAATCTGCCTATCCCCTTGGATAACTGACAGTACTAATGTGTGTTTTCCTCACGGTTTACAGACAGTTGTCACAGATGACTGGTGAACGGAAAATCACAGTAGTGTTTAACATTGGTGAAGAATCAACAATGTCCGAAATAACCATCGTGGTTAACTTGAAAAAATCCACAAACGCCCAAAACGAGCCATGACCTCTATTGGTGATTTAGTGGATCCAAAAGTAATCTCAGAGAGAGTGCACATAGAGTGCAAAATGCTTCATAAGCAACAATCTGTGGAATATGCATGCCGTTCCAAATCAGCCTTTGCTAAACACTAGGGCCCATACACTACAAGAGGTTGTGTGCTCTTGTGACGCTGTTAGCGACGGAAATACACTGGGTTTTTATAACCCCCGGCGTCGCTAAAACCGTTGCTAATAGCATCGCTACGAGAGCGTCGCTATAGGCGTCGCTATATAGAGACGCTCATAGCGACGTTCATAGCGACGCCTATAGCGACGTTTACACAGAAGTCTATAGCGACGCTCATAGCGACGCTATAGAGCCATAAATAGCGACGGTTATAACGACGCCTGAGAGAAATTTTTTTTGGTGACAGGGCATTGAATGCCCTGCCACCCATCAACCATATTGTACTTGATTCACTTTGTAAAAAAAGTGCAAGGGTAGATAATAGACCCAAAATAGTCACCCACAAGACGCATTGTTTGCAAAATTGACAATTGTACACATCATAGGCAAAATGAATTGATTGGCAAATGTAATAATGAAAATTGTACAACATCATAGGCATAAAGAATTGATTGGCAAAATGAACTGCGGTGACAAATGTAATAATATACATGGTTCAAAAAGACGTATAAAATCCGTCTCATGATACATAAGCTATGAGAAACCCTAAACTAATGCTATCTAGCTACGGCTAAACTGACATCGTCTAGTCAGACGTCTCATCGCGTCCAAGCGGCGTATCTGTCGGATTCTGCAAAAAAAGACAATAAGACAGCTTTCAGTAAGTATAAACATATAACGACATTTATAAAACAATACAAAAAATAGAAAAGAGTAAACCCTAATACTAACCATGCCGCCGCGAGAATTGAGAATGTCCATCAGGGCGTTTAAGCCCTTCCTACCTGCGTACTTGTGCTCGTACGGTGTGGGATCATGTCCTGTCATCGACCACTATGAAAACATACAAAGAATTCATTATGTTAGAATTAAAAAACTCATAAACCCTAAACTATCGAACATAAAGAGCAATGCGAAAACACTTACAAAATCGGCCTCAAATGATGCCCATCCACCGCTCCCCAAGTGGTGCGAGCTCCCTGCCTCTACTCACGCTCTGGCTGCATCCTTTTGTTGCTTCCACTTGTCGGGATTCTCGCGCGCTGCTTTCTTCACATTCTTCCAATCTTCTTTGGCCAGCCAATCTGGCCTGTTCCACCCATGCTTGATTGCTTTTTGCACTTCGGAACGCTTGTGTTTGCAGTATTCGCGCATTCGAATCTTCATCAGGTCTTCATTGAAGCGCTGATCCCGTGTTGGAACCTGAAACTCATCATGAAGTATGCTGATGACTCTATTTTTTAAATCACTTGATACTTCACTCCATTTGTTTAGTATGTAGTGTCTAAACAGCTGAGAGCAAAGACCACGCATGCGCGAGATCACCTTCTTGCCATCATCATCCATGATGATGCCGCCGCTGAAGTCGACGGAGTAAGGCAAGGCCTCTGGCCGGTGACGGGTGAACCTGGGTGTCCCGGCAGGGGTCTCTAGCGGCGTGTCGATGGGGGTACGAATGTCAGGTGTCTCCACCGGCGTCTGGGCCCCGAAGCGAGGAGTGTCGAGTGGGGTGGATCCTGGCGGAGTAGCTAGAGGTGTGTAGCTGCTAGGAACAGTCAGCCGTGCAAAACCTGGCGTAGATGGCGATGCTGTGGCTGGTGTGGGGGCAGGAAAAGAAGGGGAGGGTAAAGAGCCTCGTCGAACACGAGGCGGTGTGGAGGCATCGGTGGCGGAATCCCCACAACAACCGCCACCGCCACCACTAGAGCGCCGGTGTCTAGACGAGTGTGAAGCCCGTCTCGTCGACGCCAAAGCTTCGGAGCGCGCCGAATGCTCCGAAAGAGAGGGAGATGCAAATGGAGTAGGAATGCGCGATGATGCGCCAGAGCGATGACGCTCCACGTACCACTGTCTCTGCTGCGGTGACAAAGAAGAAAGAAACTCCTCATCATCCATACCTGCATTAAACACACGAATATTTAAACTTAATATTGAATGAATAGAGTAGACAATGACGCAAAGTAAGTGAGTAAGTGAGTGCCGAAGTAAGTGAGTTCCGCCACCACAGGATCTGCATCACAGGATCTGTCTTCCCCGTCTCCACTCGATTCGTGCCCTTTGTCGCTCTTGCTTTGCATCCTCATATTGTGAAATCCACTTTTGCATCACTGGATTGTGAAGCATGCAAAATCGGTTGATTTTAGCCTCTAGATCTTCCGTCATCTTCTTCTCAACACCGAGATTGCACATGACAATCCCAGATA